>NW_025533889.1:0-369840 GCF_020615455.1 Coregonus clupeaformis | reverse complement strand
TGGAGAGTGTTAGGCCCTACTGCTGCTAGGTAGCTCTCTCTCTGCTCTCCCCCTCCTGTCTGTCCTTGATTGCAGGAGTGAAGTCTGGTGTGCGGGAGTCAGGGTTCCAGCTGCAGCTCATTCACCATAATCACCTCAGCCTTTAAGACCCGGTCAAACTTTCCACTCATCGTCAGATCATAGTCAAGACAACCATGTTAGTCTCGCTGCCGACTCAACCTGTCTGTTTTCGGGCTCTTGTGTTTTTTGGACTGTTTATTTACTTTTTCTCCTGTGCCACAGATATTTGGAACCTGACTCCTGCCTCCGCTTCACTCCTGCCACCACCATCCTGCTCTCCACTATCGGGCCTCTCCTTTGGACTCACCACGGACACTAGGACATTATGGTACCACACCTGCCCTGACCTGGATCTGTACCCTCCTGTAACCTGGACTTGCTCTTCCCCCATTTATTGGAAACCTGGACTATTGAACATTATAATAAACCTGTTAAAACTTCTCTGGCTTGGTGTACTTGTCTGCATTTGGGTTCTATCCAGTTAAATCATAACAGTATGATCTGACCAACATGAACCCAGCAGACAGTAGCTCGGATACCACCCCAGAGTGCACTCAAATTTGGACTGCCATAGCCAATCAGGGCATTCTACTTGGCCAACATGATACCCTGTTTAAGACGATTGCTGAGGACAGTCAGGTGCTGCTTAATCAGGTTCAATTACTCACCAATCAAGTGTCTGTCCTTACTACCCCTTCAGCCCAGATCAGAGAGCCTTTGTTCCTGCTCCAGAGCGCTATGACGGGAACATGGGAACCTGTGGCGATTTTTTGACTCAATGCTCGGTTAGTGTTTGAACAACAGCCCCTCACCTACGCCTCAGAAAGAGCCCGTATTGCCTACCTTATCAACTCTACTAGCGGTTCCGCTCGTGCCTGGGGATCCGCGGTCTGGGAGAGTCAGTCGGACATTTGCAACGCTTACGTGGCCCTTCACCACGGAGATGAGGAAGGTTTTTGACCACCCGATTCGAGGCAAGGAGGCTGCGAAACGGTTGTTTTCTCTTCGGCAGGGGGCTCGTAGTGTGGCGGAGATGGCAGTGGAGTTTCGGACTTTAGCAGCAGTGAGTGGTTGGAATGACGAGGCATTACAAGGAGTGTTCATCAATGCTTTGTCTGAGACTTTAAAAGATGAATTGGTGTCATATGATGAATCGCCTACGCTGGATAATCTTATTTCACTCACTATCAGGTTGGATAATCGGATTCGGGAGCGCCGCCGGGAGAGAGTGTTAGTTCCAAGCAACCTGTCTGTCATCAACAAACTCCTCCCTGCATCGTCCCTACGGAGAGAGCCATGTCTTCCCCGAGTCGATACGAGGAGCACTGAACCCGAAGCCATGGAGGTGGGTCGTGCACGGTTGTCCTCAGAGGAGCGTGCACGTCGTATTCAGGCTCGGGTCTGCCTGTATTGTGGAGAAGCTGGTCATTTCGTTCCTTCCTGCCCAGTTCGTCCGGGGAAAAGGGCCGGCTCATCATTTATGGGAGAAGTTTTGGTGAGCCGAGCAGCGGATTCTTCCTCTTCTCCCCCGCATTCTGCTCCAGGCATCCCTCCAGTGGCAGTCCCAGAATTTCTCTGTTAGTGCGCTGATTGACTCTGGTGCCGACGTAAAGCTTTTTGGATAGAGAGTGGGCTCAACAAATGGATTTGGAGACTGTTCCTATGGACTGTCCGCTGCAGGCTAAGGGTCTAAATGGACAATTGTTGACCCGCATTACCCATCAGACTGTTCCTGTTTGTCTTAGAGTGTCGGGAAATCATCAGGAGAACATTCAATTCCATATTATCGACTGCCCACAGACTCCCCTGGTCCTTGGTATCCCCTGGCTCATAAAACACAATCCACACATTGATTGGGTGACAGGTAGCATTGTTTCATGGAGCACATTTTGTCATGTGAATTGTTTGTGTTCTGCTCAGACTCCTGCCAGTACTGTGCCTCAACCTCCACTGGAGTCCATGGATCTTTCTGCTGTTCCTGACGTGTATCATGACCTGGCATCCGTTTTCTGCAAACACAGAGCTACTTCTCTTCCTCCTCACCGGCCTTACGACTGCGCCAGTGACCTCCAGCCAGGAGCCCCGCTCCCCAGCAGTCGCCTGTACAATCTCTCCCGGCCGGAGACGGAGGCTATGGAGAACTACATTCGGGACTCCTTGGCGGCAGGTATTATGCGTCCTTCCTCGTCACCTGTAGGAGCGGGATTCTTTTTTGTTGCTAAGAAGGATAAGACCCTCAGACCCTGTATTGATTACCGTGGACTTAACATCACCATTAAGAACAAGTATTCTCTGCCTTTGATTAATTCTGCTTTTCCCCTCCTTCATGGTGCTACCATCTTTACGAAACTGGATCTACAAAATGCGTATCACCTGGTGCGCATTCGTAAGGGTGATGAATGGAAGACTGCCTTCAACACACCCTTGGGACATTTTGAGTATCGGGTTATGCCTTTTGGGTTGTCTAATGCCCCTGCTGTTTTTCAGGCACTAGTCAATGATGTCCTTCGGGACATGTTGAATCGGTTTGTTTTTGTCTATCTGGATGATATCTTGATTTTCTCAGAGTCCTCCCAGGAACATGAACTGCATGTGCGCCAGGTGTTGCAAAGGTTGTTGGAGAACAAACTGTTTGTGAAGATGGAGAAATGTGGAATTTCATGTGTCTGAGACTCTCTTTTTTGGGTTACATCATAGCTCAGGGGGAGCTGCGGATGGACCCAGCTAAGATCTCTGCTGTCACGGACTGGCCAGCTCCCTCTACCCGCAAAACAACTTCAACGATTCCTGGGGTTTGCGAACTTCTATAGGAGGTTCATCAAGGACTACAGCCGCATTGCGGCGCCACTCACCGCTCTCACCTCCATCTCACGACCGCTCGCTTGGAATGAAGGGGCCGAATCAGCGTTCAAGAACTGAAACATCGCCGCCTCGGCTCCCATTCTGATGCAGCCGGACCCGACCGCCAGTTTGTCGTGGAGGTGGATGCATCCGACACTGGGGTAGGTGCAGTGTTGTCACAACGTTCTCCTGAAGATAACAAACTGCATCCCTGTGCTTTTCTCTCAAGGAAACTTTCTCAGGCAGAGAGGAATTATGATGTTGGAAATCGTGAACTGCTCGCCGTTAAGCTGGCTCTCGAGGAGTGGCGACATTGGTTGGAGGGGGGGCGGAACAACCCTTCATCGTTTGGACGGATCATAAGAATCTGGCTTACCTCCAGTCAGCGAAGCAGCTCAACCCCCGCCAAGCCAGGTGGGCACTATTTTTTGGGAGATTCAATTTTTCTCTGTCTTACCGTCCTGGGTCACGCAACGTCAAGCCTGACGCCCTGTCTCGTGTTCATTCGGCTGTTGATACTGGTAGTAACCCTGAACCCATTTTGCCTCCTACCTGCAGTATTGCAGTCATCACATGTGACATCGAGGGGATTGTTAGACAGGCTCAACATCATCAAGCTGACCCTGGGAGGGGTCCTCCTAACCGGATGTTTGTCCCTGAGTCTGCTCGCTCCCAGGTACTTCAGTGGGCTCACTCGTCTCCCCTTACCTGTCACCCTGGAGTTTCGCGGACCCCTTGACTTTGTGCGACGGAAGTTCTGGTGGGCCACGATGGAGGCGGACACTCGAGCCTTCATTGCTGCTTGTACGGTATGTGCACGAAGTAAAAACTCCACCCAGGCCAGCGCTGGTCATCTACGACCTCTACCTATACCCAGCCGGCCCTGGTCGATATCGCTATGGATTTTGTCACTGGACTTCCCCCTCATCTGGTAAGACTGTCATTCTTACGGTGATTGATCGTTTTTCTAAGTTCGCTCATTTTTTGGCCCTACCTAAACTGCCCACTGCCAGAGAGACGGCTGATATTTTGGTTGAACATGTGTTCCGCTCTATGGTCTACCCACGGATATTGTCTCTGACAGGGGTCCCCAGTTTGTCTCCCAGGTGTGGAAAGCTTTCTGTAAAGCTTTGGGCATTACATCCAGCCTGTCCTCTGGATATCACCCCCAGACCAACGGGCAAGCCGAGAGAGCGAACCAGGAGATGGAGACCGCACTTCCGCTGTGTCACTGGGTCTAACCCTGGGTCATGGAGCTCCATGCTCCCCTGGGTGGAATATGCTCATAACACCTTGACTAACGCTTCCTCTGGTTTGTCTCCTTTTCTGTGTGCTCTGGGTTATCAACCTCCCCTGTTCCCTTCCCAAGAGAGGGAACTTGCGGTACCCTCGGTGCAGTCCCACATGCGCTGCTGCTGCAAGGTCTGGAGGAAGGCCAGGGTAGCTCTGTCCCGAGCTTCGGGCGTACATGCAGAGGCAAGCCAACCGTCACCGGTCCCAGGCTCCCGGTTACTCTCCTGGTCAAGAGGTATGGCTGAAGTCACGGGACCTTCCATTGAAGGTGGAGTCGAAGAAGATGGCGCCTCGTTTTATAGGACCGTTCAAGATACTGTCTATTGTTAACCCCTGCGCGGTTAAGCTACAGCTTCCTGCCCTCCCCTACGGGTTCATTCCACCTTTCATGTTTCCCAGATTAAGCCTGTGTCGGTTAGCCCTTTGTGCCCGCCCTCTCGTCCCCCTCCTCCGCCCCAAGATCGTGGGTGGGGGTCCGGTCTACACTGTCCGGCGACTTCTGGATGTTCGCCGCCGGGGTCGTGGGTTTCCAGTACCTGGTGGATTGGGAGGGTTATGGTCCTGAGGAACGTTCCTGGGTGCCCAGGAGCTTCATTGTGGATCCTGCTCTGGTTCGTGAGTTTCATAGGTTACATCCTGATAAACCCTGTCGGCCGCCAGGTGGCGTCCGTAGAGGGGGGGTACTGTTAGGCCTACTGCTGCTAGGTAGCTCTCTCTCTGCTCTCCCCTCCCTCTGTCTGTCCTTGATTGCAGGAGTGAAGTCTGGTGTGCGGGAGTCAGGGTTCCAGCTGCAGCTCATTCACCATAATCACCTCAGCCTTTAAGACCCGGTCAAACTTTCCACTCATCGTCAGATCATAGTCAAGACAACCATGTTAGTCTCGCTGCCGACTCAACCTGTCTGTTTTCGCTCTTGTGTTTTTTGGACTGTTTATTTACTTTTTCTCCTGTGCCACAGATATTTGGAACCTGACTCCTGCCTCCGCTTCACTCCTGCCACCACCATCCTGCTCTCCACTATCGGGCCTCTCCTTTGGACTCACCACGGACACTAGGACATTACGGTACCACACCTGCCCTGACCTGGATCTGTACCCTCCCTGTAACCTGGACTTGCTCTTCCCCATTTATTGGAAACCTGGACTATTGAACATTATAATAAACCTGTTAAAACTTCTCTGGCTTGGTGTACTTGTCTGCATTTGGGTTCTATCCAGTTAAATCATAACAGAGAGAAATTGTTTATTAGCTAGAGAAGAATGGATTAACTTTTCAATGCTAGTTAAGGATACTATAGGTCTATTTATCACGTTTCAAGTTGGATTTATTAACTACAAAAAGGTAAGACGTGTTTTTAATTCTGGTGCCGCTCTGCACACACAAGCTTGTTAGCTAGCTAGCTCAAAGGACATTCAGTTTCTCCATAGAAACCGCTCCTCCTATGTACAGTATAATTCTGTGGACCTAATTCAGATAATGCATGTCCTAACAAGATGCCCAACGCTTCAAGCCTCCTCCTCAACCCTCTCTCGCTCCTCAAAATTTCAGTCGCATCTTGCGCCATAGGCTACACTTGTCAGTCCATCATGCATGTAAACAACTAGCTTGCCTGGTCTATCCACACTGATTGGTGAAGTAATTAAATGAGCTAAATGTAAAAAACTGTTTATTTCACAGGTTAACCTCTACGTTATCGGTGTCCCGTATACGGGACGGTTGAGCTAATGTGCGCTAATGTGATTAGCATGACTGTTGTAAATAACAACACACTTTCCAGGACATAGACATGTCTTATATGGGCAGAAAGCTTACATTCTTGTTAATCTAACTGCACTGTCCAATTTACAGTAGCTATTACAGTGAAAAAATACCATGCTATTGTTTGAGGAGTGTGCACAACAACAAACAACTTATCACGGCAACTGGTTTGATACATTCACCTCTGAAGGTAAATAATGTACTTACATTCAGTAATCTTGCTCTGATTTGTCATCCTAAGGGTCCCAGAGATAAAATGTAGCATAGTTTTGTTTGAAACCCCTGCTGTCTCTGGCTCCACACCCTCTCCGCTCGGCCATCTAGATGTGTGAAAGTTAGTGTATAAGCTAATGATCCATGTAAGACATTCCTGGGAGTGTATTACCATATCATTTTTGTATGTTCTCTATAGTTATGTACTTGAAAATGTATCAATTGACCAATTCGGCACATTTGGGCAGACTTTATACAAAATAGTCCAGTATTGCAATGCTTCACTGGATCAATCTGAAACTTTGCACACACACTGCTGCCATCTAGTGGCCCAAATCCAAATTGTGCCTAAACTGCAATATTATATTATGGCCTTTCTCTTGTAATAATAATAATAATAATAATATGCCATTTAGCAGACGCTTTTATCCAAAGCGACTTACAGTCATGCGTGCATACATTTTTGTGTATGGGTGGTCCCGGGGATCGAACCCACTACCCTGGCGTTACAAGCGCCGTGCTCTACCAGCTGAGCTACAAAGATGATTAATATATATATATATATATTTTTTTTTATTATCTTTTACCAGATCTAATGTGTTATATTTTCCTACATTACTTTCACATTACCACAAACTTCAAAGTGTTTCCCTTCAAATGGTATCAAGAATATGCATATCCTTGCTTCAGGTCCTGAGCTACAGGCAGTTAGATTTGGGTATGTCATTTTAGGCGAAAATTGAAAAAAAGGGTCAGATCCTTAAGAGTTTAAAAAAGGAACAGAAAGGAACCAGCACTTCTTTTTGGTCCGAACCGGTTCAGAACTTATTTTTGCTGGTCGGAACAGTTTTTTTGTTGCAACACCTTCTATAAAGTAACATTAACTCAAGTTAGACCCTATTCTTGAATTCAGACTATGACCTATTGCCAATTTATAAATCCTAATCTGCAATAAATGGGCAACTGGAATAAAATGAGAGTATACAATCAGATTTTGGCACTCTTGCTCACACATTTCCTACACCTGCTTGTGTTATGCTCTTAATTTGGCTGGCACACTGTACAAAACAGAAGTTATTAGAATATATTAGACACTACAACAATAATCTAATCCTTAGTCCACAAATGATTTAATACTGGATTGGAATCCATAGTATCTAATTATAAATCAACGACGGACGGTCAAGCGTTGCGATAGACCAGTTGAGTGGTGACCTTTAATGGGTGGCGTGGCCAGATGAGTGATCTGGAATCTTTCAACACCTCGGCTCCCTCGGCCGGGAATTCCTCCTGCTGTAGCCTGGCCACTCTGGAGCAGGTCCACATGGAAAGTAGTGCGCAGTGGAAACTGGCAGCCAAGAAAGCCCCGACTTCGCAGTCAGCAACTCTTCCAGATTAGCATTCCTTCCCCCTGACACATGCACCGTGAAGCAGATTATCATCTGAGCCGACAGGGGACGCACTTTAGAGGAGGAGCAGGGGAGGAGAGGAAGGGGGAATACCTCAGGAAAAGAGAGAACAAGAGAGCAAAGAGAAGGGAAGATGGAGAAGTTAGAAAAGTCAGTGAGAGAGGAGTGAGGAAGGCTAAGGGTTAAGAGGCAAATTACAAGTTAGCGTGGCTATGTCATTACGACCCACTAGTATTGTAGTAGCCTCAGAAACAGTGACGGGAGTTGTAGTAATACAATTGTAATGGCATATCATACAGCAATTAGTGGTGAAAAGTAGGGTATTGGATAAGGAGTGTTGAGAGGATTTGAAGTCTACAGTGTAAGAGGGTTGTTAAGGTGAAGGCTGTATCCTCCTTGTTTCGAAATGCAGCGTTTTGTTTTTAGAGCCTGATTTCACCTAGAGAGGAGTAGTAAGCTCATAGCCTCCTTCATTACCTACATCTATTCCCGTCATTAAATCATAAAACGCCTGGATAGCAATAGGCTACAGCCCGGCCTCTCACGGGCCAGGAGAAGAGAGGTAGAAAAAGAGAGAAAGTGTGGGTGTGTGGAGGGAGGGAGCGAGCGAGTGAGGGGCGATGGCTAAGGAGGCATACAAGAGAGGGGGAGTGTGCCAGTCGGTGTAGGGGAGAACTGCTGGCCGCTCAACAGTAGCATTCTTTCACACATAGCTGGAAGTAATCAGAGATCAGGGCCAGAGAGAAATTCAGAGCTCAGTCTGTTTGCTTTGGCCGCACCTCCCACCCTCTCCTCTCTTCTTTCTCTCCCTTCCACCTCCCCATTCTCTTCTCCCTTTCTCAGCCCCCCATCCCAGCCCCGCCAAACCACTAAGAATGATCTCAACATTGTTGCCTGATCCGAGTTCACCTGATACTCACGTTTCCATCCTCTCCAGTGGGAGGAGAGAGAGACAGAGAAAGAAAAGAAACCTAGAGCTAGAAAGAGGGGGAGAGAGCATGACTAACAAATAAACTTTGCACATGAATTGTTGGGTGATTAGAGAGTGGAGAGAGTGTAGTGGGAGCAAAGAGATTTTGAGGTAAATGCTTCCTAAATGGTAAATGCTTCCTAAATGGTGGATGGTGTCGAGGACAACTTCCAAATAAATTTCAATAGCCTTATTGCTATTGTAAAAACAGCTGCTAACACTGCCAAAGCATTTTCGACATACAGTTTATATGTTGGAATGAAAGCATGCATGGATGTGAAGTAATAAACTTGGATTTTCTTTTGCAGTGAGAAACATTTTGGTTTGGTGTTCTTGTGTGTTGGGGGACCATGTTACATTCTCTAGCTGATTCAACTGAGCAGCTATACTTTTTCATACCTTATTCACATCTAAGAGGTTGCTGATTTGTTATAGCCTACATCATGTAATAAACACATTTAAATCATGTTAATTTAAAAGTTTGTGTTTACAATTTCAAAAATCATCATTCAAAGTCAATTTTTCATCTTTTTCATTCTTTCTCCAAAAAACAATCGTCAGATATATATCGGAATCCGAATCGACTTTTGCCTCCCCCATACACATACTATGTTCATCGCAGCTGCTACTACTAATGTCTTATTTAATGACATCTAATGACCAATGTCATCTCCTCCTATCAAAACTCTTATCTCACTTCCTCTAACTCCCATCTTAAGTGGCCTCTTAGCGCATACAGTAAGGGGAGGGGTGAAGGAATGTGAGTGTATTTGTATTCAAATAGGCTCCCATATGTGGCAGTGATGAGTACAGGCTATTACAGACAGTGAGGAAATACACAGCTGTGCAACAAGCTGAAATATGCTTATCAATAACTTTTCCAAAAGGTGACTGCTGATGTTGACAGATGTTTAATTTACACCCAGGGCTATACAAGAAACGTCAATCATTTCCATAACTCTCATTATGTGTTACTACTGCTCACTCATGATCTTCCTGTGTTCTGACCCTGGCCTGAAGCCCTACACTAGTGAAGGCAGCCAAACATCCAGACTACCTTAAGCACAACGCTGATAGAGAGGCTGCAGGGAGGAAGAAGGGAGGAATATCTAACCGCTTCCTCCCAATAACCATCAATGAAGCGATGTGTGCTACGGAGCAGAACTACTGAGCAAACAGAACAGACCTCACCTCCCTCCGTCCCCACACATGTTCAACACATTTCCCAGCACAACACGATAATGGTGTATAAAAAACAGAGTGAGCGAAAGAGATTGACTAAACAATTCCTGTTCTCTCTACAGCAACGGTACTAATCTGACTCTAGTGTTAGTTAGACTATAGGGTGGTGGCAGAGTATGCGCCCATATCCTATCACAGCTAGACAGACGAGGCTGAAGTGTTAAGAGTGGAGACTGTACTAGTGCAGAGGGAGTGTTTATAAGCACACTCAACTATCACATTCTATTTTGGAGGGAACTACACAGCTGTTGAGTACACTAAGCAAGCACAACGGACAGTGACCAAGCAAAAAAAAAAAAAATATTGATTGACACTTAATAAAAAGAAAACTGTATTGTGTCCTACAGAGGTTGTGAGGAGGTGGTCCACAGCCCACTCAGCACGTTAATATCATTTTCACACTATAATGCCGACCCGAACCGTGCTGGCTCGCTTTTCCAGCTTTGTTCCAGATACTACGGGCAATGCTTTACCTGGCCAGCGCAGTACAGTTTGGTTTGGCTCAGTTTAAATCAGCTCAATAGTGTGAACGTGTTATTAACGTGTTAATAACGTGTTGTTAATGTGTCTGTTTAGTGGTGTGGGGCTGACTGGTCAATGCCCACTGGCATCTAGACTGTCCGGGAGCAGCTTGGTGAGGATCCAGGAGCGCAGTAGCTCAATCTCTGGCCGAGAGAGCTGGTGCTGGAGGCCTGGGAACGAGTGGAAGGTGGTCGTCATCCCAGCCTTCTTCAGCAGGGCCGTAGTTTCTTCTCCCCACTTATGGAACACCAACTTGTCCCCTGTCCCATGGCCCTGGAACAGCTCTGGGAGGGGGCTCCCCGCCCCTGCCCTCTCCTCCACAGCCTAGCAGGGGGAGAAGAGTCAGTCAGACACTTCTAGATTGCCTACTAGCACACTCTATAGGCCCAATATCTCTGTCAGAACCAAGTGCAGCCAACTCCTGATAAATGCAACAGCTTGGGACTGTCATGGAGCTCTGTGAATTTGGACACTGTATATCAATATACCAATATTTCTCTACCACTATCTGTCATTCAAAGGACAGTTTAGTAGATAGTTGTAGTTTTCTGGCGCTCTAATCTAGATTTAGAATATTGTTTGGACAGTTTAGTAGACATTATGCCCAGTGAGAACCTGCCTTACCTGATATACTACAGAGTCCTTGTTGAGAAAGCTGGACAGAGCAAAGACTCCTGCTACGTCAGGGTGATAACGGCAGGCTAGGTGGAGGGCCATAGCTCCGCCCATAGAGAAACCCCCTTTGGACGAGGAACAAGACAAAACAGAACATGTCATTGTACTGGGTCCATTAGGTCTCTTTCTGCAGGTATTCACTGAAAATGTGTATTGAATATTGTATCCAAAGTGCTTTTCCTGGAAAATCTAATTTTTCAACTGTGCATATTGGGAATAATATAAGGCAGCATACATAATAATAAATATATTCATTTCCGTATGAGTAACAGTAGCTTAAGCCATCCTGGCAGTTTAAGCTGTCCGAAGTGGAAAATGCTCTGCCTTTAACTGAGAAATAAAAAAATACATTCAAATGAAACGGACTCCTTAGTTCCACATCATCAGCTTTATCGCTCCTCAGGAGTCGGCACCCGTTCACGAGCCCGTCCTTAATCTCACACATTTGGGTACATCTGGGCACACAGTGTACATTTGGGAAAGTGTGCAAGTACCCATCATCCTGTCAGAGGGGGAAGGGAAGAATGGAGATATGGAGGGAAGGAGGAGTTCAAATGCTTTGCCCCACGAATAAAACATTTGTCCATGACGTCCATCAATGATTCTCTGTTTCTTTCTTTACTTTACCAGCTACACTCATTGAAAAAAAGGTGCTATCTAGAACCTAAAAGGGTTCTTCGGCTGTCCCCATAGGAGAACCCTTTGTAGAAGCCTTTTTGGTACAAGGTAGAACCATTTTGGGTTCCAGGTAGAACCCTTTCCACAGAGGGTTCTACATGGAACCCAAAAGGGATCTACCTGGAACCAAAAAGGGTTCTATGGGGACAGCTGAAGAACCCTTTTGGAACCCATTTTTCTAAGACTGTCTTTCTGGTGTACTCTGTCTCTCACTCCAATCCACGATAACAAACCTCTTACAATCATACATTCACATTTTAATGTCTCCTTTCTTACACCTCTCCGTTGTGATGTTTGGTACAGTGCTGCTGTGTGTTTTCGGTGTGTGTGTGAGCCTATATGTGTGAAGTCATGATTGTGGTGATAGCTTCTCTTCTCTGAGATTTCCCAACGGATCCGTGCTTTTTTAAAGAGCGAAAAACATAAACACAAAAGCCTGCGGCGGCAGCTTTTTCTTGAAAAACTTTTTCCATGGAAAGTTCTGCCGCTTGTCAGTCCGTCAGCCCTGCAAGTGGACTCTGGGTACAGACCACTCCGTTTCTCCAGTATGCAGAGTGACTCCAATGAGTATTTATAGTTAATGACAAAATGTTATGATTTAGGATGATAATATTTCAGCAGTCTCCCAGGAACATGTGTTTTTTGAATCACTTTCTCTGGAGCGGAGTTCAGGGGCTTTTCTGGCGTTCCACACTGGACCTTTCTTACAAACGCTCAGCTGTTTTTTTCTCCTCACAACTATTTCTGTATATTTATATATTTCAGGGCTTGTAGGTTAACCCTTTTCCTCCTGTTCCCATCGGTTTCCCCTTTCATAGACGGCTATCATTTGTTCTCTTACAGAGACATAAAACATGCGATGGCCCCCCACATATTTCCTGTGGGAACTCTTACCTAAGTTCTACCATAGTGTTTATGGCACTTGATCCGAGCGGTTTTATGTCATTGTTATTTACATGCAAACCTGATAACCAAAATATTTGGGAAAAAGGATTTACAGAACCCGAGAATCCCTCCAGAAATACTTTACGGTTCATAATTGGCAGCGTATAAAAGGATAAAGAAACCTGATAACTTGCATTCTTCATTTTATATCATGACAGAGGGAGTTGAGAACATCAAGGCCAAGAGAGAGTGTGGTGTGTGTGGAGAGAGAGAGAGAGAGAGAGAGAGACTGAGAGAGAGAGAGAGAGATCAAGCAAATGGGCAAGTGGAGGGGTGCATAATAGACACATTCAGGGGGGTCATGGAGTTAGGAAGTCATGAGGAAGACAAAGAGTGAGGGAGAGAGCATACAGCCAGAAAGAGACAGGGAAACAGACTGAGTAAGACAGATCTAGTAGCAGCAGTAGTAGTAGTGTGTGTGTGTGTGTGTGTGTGTGTGTGTGTGTGTGTGTGTGACAGTACCTATGATCATCCTGTGTTTGGGTACTCCTGCCCTGACCTCCTCCTGTATAACCGCTCCCAGGGAGTTGGCCATGGCGTCTATAGACTCCAAGTGCTCCAGACAGTCCCGTGAGATCTTGTAGCGGTCAAACCACACATTGGACAGAGCCCCCCGCATGGGTGTGTATGGCCTGAGGGGTCAACAGAAGACAGAACAATATTCAAAGTTTGGTTATGTAACGAGGAAAGGTTTGGGCAGTGAGGGACACATGGGAGGATGAGAAGATTTATCCCTTTCCACACTATGGTGCTGACCCGAACCGCACTGGCTTGGAAATGATCTATTCACATAGTCCATTCATCTCGCCGCGGTAGTGTGAAAAGGGTATTAGGCTATTTAGCCTATTTAAATTGCTGTTCAGGGCCCATATTTATAAAGCATCGGAGTAGGAATGCTGATCTGGGATATATAATCGTAATCATTATTACCTAAAAGGCTAAACTGATCCTAGATCAACACTCCAACTCTGAGATGCTTTATGAATACATGCCCAGGTGTTCTACCTGTCTGGGTTAGTTAAGTTATTTTAAAGATGACAGTTGAAGGGCTTTGTCTGTGTGTTGAGGGTTTCAGCAGCTTGACTGCAGGACTGTATATGGCATTTACCTGGCTGGAGCTGTGGGATATACCACTCTGATGTGGGGGAAATCCAGGTCTGGTACCGAAACCTCTTTGACCCATGCTCGCACTCCCTGTCCAGTGTCTCCTGCATGGCAGAAGTGAACAGTTAGCCAATATAACTGACTCACCAGTCACTAGGCTTACAGAGCAGAACTTTGGTGTCACCCACGTCCCTTTCACATGTTGCTGACTGTTTTTGGCATAATCAGTATATTGAATATTGGTGATACCATAATTATATATTTTTTGTTGTTAAGTTGCTCACATTTATTTCATGAAAAGGAATTTACTATTATATATATATTTTTTTATATTTGATAGATTTTTATATTTTTTTTAACATTTATTTTATCAGGGATAACAGATAAATACATAGCATTATTTTTTCTTCTCTTGTGATCAAGGCCAAATATTAAGTATCCTTAGAATAACATTTCCCAATGCTGACCACTCAATTGAATTTATCTATCTACGTAGCTACTGTTAGCTACATTATCAATTTGCCACAGTAGGCCATATCATAGCTCAGTTACAGTTGCGTTGAAGCCACATAGCTTGTATAGTTATAAAGTTCAAAGACAGTCCTGTCTGTCCTTCACTGTACAAAAGCTTTCAGTATCTCATTTGAAGGTACTCTGGCTATGCTATAGGCTAGGCTATAGGTAGCTAACCTACTACAACTCCTAGTTATTATGAGGCTAGTTCAGCGTAGTTACTGTTGAAGAAATGTCACTAAACATCGAGCGCATTGTAAAACGCAACCACCTGAGCCGTGTAAGAAGATGACTGATGCAGAGTGTTTCCCTGTTGGAGATACAACACACTTGTGTAGGAGCTTGCTGCTCGGTACGGTAGCCATGACTTCTGTCAGTCTCGCGCGAGACTACAGAGCAGCCAGACAGGCATCTGTGATTGGATAGACTCAGTGCACAGATGACCAAAACCTAAACTCCCGATAGGTTGTTCGACTGCAACTTTTACTCCATCCCGATGATACAAAGATTAGGGAATTTACGCTGCATGCGCGCATGCTTCAATGCGAACAGGTATTTGCTACATTATTTTAGTTTGGCTATGAAGGCTATATTTGATGTTATTACAATACTTTGACATTTTCAAAATTCAAGATTGAATAATTTATTTCCATACCAACCGAAGTTGTTCAGGATCTGACTTAATTGCTGCACTTCATTAAAAACAGGGACAAAAATACACATATAGTACATTTATTTTTATAGCCTATAAATCTTTTGAAAATACAATTACATTGTGCAAACACTTATTTGACTTATAAAAATATAAAAGTCTACTTGCTGGCATGTGTGACCATTTTCACTTCCCCTTTATGTCAGAATTCATGGTCAAGGACCAATTTCCCCCTGATGCTATTTAGGGACACTAAAATATGAGCTTATGTAGCCCCACAAAAACTGATAAAGCACTGCTCGGTCCAGTGTTTCAGTGTGCTCTATCATGTGTGCAGTGATTTAGATAAATGTCTGGATCTACAAATCAGTTTAAACACATTCTAAGGTCTTATCTTTTATAAACATAGGCCTGTTTTACTCAGATTCTGGTCATTTTCACTTGCCTTGGACCACACAAACTGTGTCCCAACCCTGACCCCCAATACTGTTGCAGAGAGGGATCAGCTTGAAAGTGGGTGGCTATCTTGCTGTGCCAAATACCTAAACTATAAACCCACTCAGGGGTCATTCCCACCATTTTGTGTAATAGAACAGACCATAAACATTTCATGAACCTTTAACTGACATGTTTTACATGGGATGCTCCCCTCTTTAGAATAGACTGTTGATGTGAGACTTGATATTAGGCCTACATGTCTGGGTCATGGTGTCTGTGCCATGTAACATTGTTGTCCTTTTATTCCTTATTTGACAGGGCACAATGGTTGCAGGACAAAGGAATGCACAGGTCTCTTTGGAGGTTGATCAATGAGTATGTGTGAATATGGGGTAAAAACATGACACATTCACTCAATCATTAACACACTTTTTAAATATATATATATTTTTTTTAAATCAGTGAGCAGCACAAATTTGTGCTTTAATTCTTTTTATGATCATTTCTTGGTTTAAGTAGCTTCACTACGTAGACAGAGGTGAAATAAATATTCAATAAATCTCATGTGGGTTTTGTGTGAGTTGTTCAAAAGATCAAAATGTATTTTATGTTTAATTGAAGCCCATTGTGTGGCCTTGTTCTGGATGGCTCATGTTATGGATGGCATGCTGGAATGAATTCCCTCTGAGTGAATCATGCTGCTGACTGATAAGTAAACTCACTGTTGTCTTTCAACCTGGATTCAGGGGTAGACGTAACGTAGTAAATGTAAATCCGGGACACTCCTATTAGTATGATATGTTACGTTTTGTATGGTATGTATTAATTTGTGGATGTCCATCATCTATTTTGTATGATATATTACGAATTACAATTTGTATGATATGTTATGAATTGCAATTTGTACAATATGTTACTAATTGTAATTTGTAGAATATGTTACAAATTTGCAAAAACTATGATATGCTCCAATTTGTTGTGGCTAACATTAGCTAGGTGGCTAGGTGGCTAACACTAACTTTAGCTAGGTGGCTAACGTTAGCAAGACTAGGGGTTAAGGTTAGGGTTAGGAGTTAGGTCAGAGGGTTAAGGTTACAGTTAGGGTTAGCTAACATGCTAAGTAGTAAGTAGTTTAGCTAAAATGCTAAAATTGTCCATGATGAGATTTGAACACGCAACCTTTGGGTTGCTAGACATTCGCATTATACACCTTCCCATCCACCCTGACCAACCACTCTACTTTTGGCTTTGCCTTAAGTAACCTTCTGTGTTATGTAACCATACCAAACATAATATATCACACTAATTTGAATGTCCCGGATTTATGTTAACTCTGTTGCGTCTATTCTATGAGACAAAAGTATCTCACCTCACACTTTATCGTCAGTGTTGTACTCATGCGTGCCTATCTTACATACCAACATGTCCCTGTGCTAACCTTGCCCAGCTCTATCCTCACCTGCTTGTTAGTGGCTACGATAGCATCTGGGTGTGCTCGTGTTGGTGTTAAAGTGTGCTACCTTGCGTCCGTGAGATACCCGTTGCAGCACTGTGATAACATATATTTGTGAGTTTTTGCAGGTTTTAACCAGACAGTGAAAAGAGATCAAATGAGGTTGCTTGTTCTAAAGATAACTTTAGCACTCATACCCCTTCCCCTCACAAACAAGCACTCGCTCATTCAAATTCTAACTCAAGTTAACCCATGCACCCTATGGTTAGCTTATTGTTGTTTAGGTTATTTCTAATTGTACTATTTCACTGTAGATCCCCCATCCCAGCTAAACCTGCCTTAGATAGCTCCTTTGTCCCACCCCCCATACACGCGGAGACTGACTCAATTGGTGCCTCTAGTGATGCTATCTCTTTCATTGTTACCCAACGCTTAGGTTTACCTCCACTTTACTCATATCCTTCCATATCCTTGTCTGTACATAATGCCCTGAATCTTTTCTACAACGCCCGGAAATCTGCCCCCTTTATTCTATGTACCCAATGCACTAGAAGACCAGTTCTTAAAGCCTTTAGCCGTATCCTTATTCTAGTCCTCCTCTGTTCCTCTGGTGATGTAGAGGCTAACCCAGGCCCTGCAGCCCTCAGTATCACTCCTACTCCCCAGGCGCTATCATTTGTTGACTTCTGTAATCGCAAAAGCCTTGGTTTCTTGCATGTTAATATCAGAAGTCTACTTCCTAAGTTTGAGTTATTCACTGCGTTAGCACACTCCGCCAACCCTGATGTTCTAGCAGTGTCTGAATCCTGGCTTAGGAAGGCCACCAAAAATTCTGAAATTTCCATCCCCAACTATAACATTTTCCGTCTAGATAGAACTGCCAAAGGGGGTGGAGTTGCAATCTACTGTAGAGATAGCCTGCAGAGCTCTATCATACTATCCAGATCTGTGCCCAAACAGTTTGAGCTTCTACTTCTAAAAATCCACCTTTCCAGAAATAAGTCTCTCACTGTTGCCGCTTGCTACAGACCCCCCTCAGCCCCCAGCTGTGCCCTGGACACCATATGTAAATTGATTGCCCCCCATTTATCCTCAGAGTTCGTACTGCTTGGTGACCTAAATTGGGATATGCTTAACACCCCGGCCATCCTACAATCCAAACTAGATGCCCTCAATCTCACACAAATTATCAACGAACCTACCAGGTACAACCCTAAATCCGTAAACATGGGTACCCTCATAGATATCATCCTGACTAACTTACCCTCTAAATACACCTCCGCTGTCTTCAACCAGGATCTCAGCGATCACTGCCTTATTGCCTGCGTCCGTAACGGGTCCGCGGTCAAACGACCACCCCTAATCACTGTCAAACACTCCCTAAAACACTTTAGCGAGCAGGCCTTCCTAATTGACCTGGCCCAGGTATCCTGGATGGATATAGATCTCATTCCGTCAGTAGAGGATGCCTGGTTGTTATATAAAAGTAATTTCCTCTCAATCTTAAATAAACATGCCCCATTCAAAAAATACAGAACTAAGAACAGAGATAGCCCCTGGTTCTCCTCAGACTTGACTGCCCTTGACCAGCACAAAAACATCCTGTGGCGTACTGCATTAGCATCAAATAGCCCCCGCGATATGCAACTTTTCAGGGAAGTCAGGAACCAATATACACAAGCAGTCAGAAAAGCAAAGGCTAACTTTTTCAAACAGAAATTTGCATCCTGTAGCACTAACTCCAAAAAGTTTTGGGACACTGTAAAGTCCATGGAGAATAAGAGCACTTCCTCCCAGCTGCCCACTGCACTAAGGCTAGGAAACACTATCACCACCGATAAATCTACAATAATCGAGAATTTCAACAAGCATTTTGCTACGGCTGGCCATGCTTTCCACCTGGCTACTACTACCCCGGCCACCAACTCTGCACCCTCCGCTGCAACTTGCCCATGCCCCCCCGCTTCTCCTTCACACAAATTCAGACAGCTGATGTTCTGAAAGAGCTGCAAAATCTGGACCCCTACAAATCAGCTGGCCTAGACAATATGGACCATTTCTTTCAAAAACTAGCCGCCGAAATTGTCGCAACCCCTATTACTAGCCTGTTCAACCTCTCTTTCGTAACATCTGAGATCCCCAGAGATTGTAAAGCTGCCGCGGTCATCCCCCTCTTCAAAGGGGGTGACACTCTAGATCCAAACTGTTACAGACCTATATCCATCCTGCCCTGCCTTTCGAAAGTATTTGAAAGCCAAGTTAACAAACAGATCACCGACCATTTCGAATCCCACCTCACCTTCTCCGCTATGCAATCCGGTTTCCGAGCTGGTCATGGGTGCACTTCAGCCACGCTAAAGGTCCTAAACGATATTATAACCGCGATCGATAATAGACAGTACTGCGCAGCCGTCTTCATCGACCTGGCCAAGGCTTTCGACTCTGTCAACCACCGCATTCTTATTGGCAGACTAAATAGCCTTGGTTTCTCAAATGACTGCCTCGCCTGGTTCACCAACTACTTCTCAGATAGAGTTCAATGTGTCAAATCGGAGGGCCTGTTGTCTGGACCTATGGCAGTCTCTATGGGGGTGCCACAGGGTTAAATTCTTGGACCGACTCTTTTCTCCGTGTATATCAATGATGTCGCTCTTGCTGCTGGTGACTCTCAGATCCACCTCTACGCAGACGACACCATTTTGTATACATCTGGCCCTTCATTGGACACTGTGTTAACAAACCTCCAAATGAGCTTCAATGCCATACAACACTCCTTCAGTAGCCTCCAACTGCTCTTAAACACTAGTAAAACTAAATGCATGCTCTTCAATCGAACGCTGCTGGCACCCGCCCACCCGACTAGAATCACTACTCTCGACGGGTCTGACCTAGAGTATGTGGACAACTACAAATACCTAGGTGTCTGGTTAGACTGTAAACTCTCCTTCCAGACTCACATGAAGAATCTCCAATCCAAAGTTAAATCTAGAATCGGCTTCCTATTTTGCAACAAAGCCTCCTTCACTCATGCTGCCAAACATGCCCTCGTAAAACTGACTATCCTACTGATCCTTGACTTCGGCGATGTCATTTACAAATTAGCCTCCAACACTCTACTCAGCAAATTGGATGTAGTCTATCACAGTGCCATCGTTTTGTCTCCAAAGCCCCATACACTACCCACCACCGTGACCTGTACGCTCATGTTGGCTGGTCCTCACTACATGTTCGTCGTCAAATCCACTGGCTCCAGGCCATCTATAAATCACTGCTAGGCAAATCCCCGCCTTATCTTATCTCATTGGTCACCATAGCAGCACCCACCCGTAGTCTGCGCACCTCCTTTGGCCGCCATTCCTTCCAGTTCTCTGCTGCCAATGACTGGAACGAATTGCAAAAATCTCTGAAGCTGGAGACTCTTATCTCCCTCACTAACTTTAAGCATCAGTTTTCAGAGCACCTTACCGATCACTGCACCTGTACACAGCCCATCTGAAATTAGCCCACCCAACTACCTCATCCCTATATTGTTATTTATTTTGCTCTTTTGCACCCCAATATCTCTATTTGCACATAATCTCTTGCACATCTAGCATTCCAGTGTTAATACTAATTGTAATTATTTTGCACTATAGCCTATTTATTGCCTTACCTCTATAACTTGCTACATTTGCACACACTGTATACAGTGGGGGAAAAAAGTATTTAGTCAGCCACCAATTGTGCAAGTTCTCCCACTTAAAAAGATGAGAGAGGCCTGTAATTTTCATCATAGGTACACGTCAACTATGACAGACAAAATGAGAATTTTTTTCTCCAGAAAATCACATTGTAGGATTTTTAATGAATTTATTTGCAAATTATGGTGGAAAATAACTATTTGGTCAATAACAAAAGTTTTGTAAGTCTTCACAAGGTTTTTACACACTGTTGCTGGTATTTTGGCCCATTCCTCCATGCAGATCTCCTCTAGAGCAGTGATGTTTTGGGGCTGTCGCTGGGCAACACGGACTTTCAACTCCCTCCAAAGATTTTCTATGGGGTTGAGATCTGGAGACTGGCTAGGCCACTCCAGGACCTTGAAATGCTTCTTACGAAGCCACTCCTTTGTTGCCCGGGCGGTGTGTTTGGGATCATTGTCATGCTGAAAGACCCAACCACGTTTCATCTTCAATGCCCTTGCTGATGGAAGGAGGTTTTCACTCAAAATCTCACGATACATGGCCCCATTCATTCTTTCCTTTACACGGATCAGTCGTCCAGGTCCCTTTGCAGAAAAACAGCCCCAAAGCATGATGTTTCCACCCCCATGCTTCACAGTAGGTATGGTGTTCTTTGGATGCAACTCAGCATTCTTTGTCCTCCAAACACGACGAGTTGAGTTTTTAACAAAAAGTTATATTTTGGTTTCATCTGACCATATGACTTTCTCCCAATCCTCATCTGGATCATCCAAATGCACTCTAGAAAACTTCAGACGGGCCTGGACATGTACTGGCTTAAGCAGGGGAACACATCTGGCACTGCAGGATTTGAGTCCCTGGTGGCGTAGTGTGTTACTGATGGTAGGCTTTGTTACTTTGGTCCCAGCTCTCTGCAGGTCATTCACTAGGTCCCCCCGTGTGGTTCTGGGATTTTTGCTCACCGTTCTTGTGATCATTTTGACCCCACGGGGTGAGATCTTGCGTGGAGCCCCAGATCGAGGGAGATTTTCAGTGGTCTTGTATGTCTTCCATTTCCTAATAATTGCTCCCACAGTTGATTTCTTCAAACCAAGCTGCTTACCTATTGCAGATTCAGTCTTCCCAGCCTGGTGCAGGTCTACAATTTTGTTTCTGGTGTCCTTTGACAGCTCTTTGGTCTTGGCCATAGTGGAGTTTGGAGTGTGACTGTTTGAGGTTGTGGACAGGTGTCTTTTATACTGATAACAAGTTCAAACAGGTGCCATTAATACAGGTAACGAGTGGAGAACAGAGGAGCCTCTTAAAGAAGAAGTTAGAGGTCTGTGAGAGCCAGAAATCTTGCTTGTTTGTAGGTGACCAAATACTTATTTTCCACCATAATTTGCAAATAAATTCATTAAAAATCCTACAATGTGATTTTCTGGAATTTTTTTCTCAATTTGTCTGTCATAGTTGACGTGTACCTATGATGAAAATTACAGGCCTCTCATCTTTTTAAGTGGGAGAACTTGCACAATTGGTGGCTGACTAAATACTTTTTTCCCCCACTGTATATATTTTCTGTTGTATTTTTTGACTTTATGTTTTTTTACCCCATATGTAACTCTGTGTTGTTGTTTTTATCGCACTGCTTTATCTTGGCCAGGTCGCAGTTGTAAATGAGAACTTGTTCTCAACTGGCTTACCTGGTTAAATAAAGGTGAAATAAAATAAATAAAATAAAAAATAAATAAATAAGTGGCCAAGTCATATGGCTCATAGTAATAACTAATAGCAATAGCACATAAAAGTCCAAAAGAGAGAGATCAATCTGTTAAAACTCTCAGTATTTGTGTTTGAAAGTGAGAGAGAGAGAGAGAGATAGAGATAGAGAGAGAGAGAGAGAGAGAGAGAGAGAGAGAGAGAGAGAGAGAGAGAGAGAGAGAGAGAGAGAGTGGGATCAGATTGTAAGTAAAGCATTGCAGTGGGTCTGGCGCTCTCTCAGGCTCTCAGAGGTTGGTTGTTATAAACAGTAAACAGTAGAGGCTCTGGTGGCCCACCGACAGTAGCTGTGGAAGACATAAATCAAACTGTGATTCTTTCAGCAGTGCTGTTATAGACTGAGTCAGAACTAAACATGCCACACACACACACACACACACACACACACACACACACACACACACACACACACACATTTCTCAGGGCAAGAAATAGCTGATCTGTCTTCATTTAGGGACCCAAATCCCCAAGAGCTTTACGCCAGACGCTGTCCTCTCCTAACTATATATATATTTTTCAAAGTGAAAGAAAAATGGGAGACTTTGAGCCGTAGAGGACAATCCTTGCTTCTGTTAATTCCTGCTTCTAGTTTTATCATATTGGAAAGTTTGACTGGGGAGTTAGAGCACTTTGACCGCAGCAATTTTTCACCCTGCTGCTTTTCTTTTGCCTTTCATTTTTCATATTTTTCTCTCTAAATGTGAGCTCACTGGTGAGCCCTTGGGGGGCTGCCGTGGAAAGGTAGCTTCTTCACATCGATCAGTGCTGATAAAATAATCACCACACTCAGGTTGAGGGGAGTTAAACAACTCATCACTCTCCCTACTCAGAGGTCTTTCTGTGATTGAGGTTCATGAGGGCCTTTTTATTTATAGAGGGAACTTAGTAAGCAAAAGGAAAAATGCCAGCAATGGAAACTTGTTCTCCCCTCTCCAGTTAGGCAGGCCAAAGGTGATTGGTTTGATCTTACAGAGTACACTCATAACTCAGAGGGACTCAACATGGATTCACAACACAGCAGTCACATATGAATCATACTTCAGTCCACTTCGACTCACACATACACATGATAGGAACGACATCACTGGACTGCCAGCTCTGGGACAAAACACATCTAAAGCCTATTCCCCCTCAGGAGACTGATAAGATTTGGCATGGGTCCTCAGATCCTCAAAAAGTTCTACAGCTGCACCATCGAGAGGCGCATGTGGCAAATACAATTTGATTTGTGTCATCTAGATATCAGTGTTTTATTACTGTACTACTGCACAGGATTCCATACACAACTACCTGTATGGGCTCTGCCAAGGCTTCTGAACTGTGTGCAGTAACAATTTATTTATGCCTACTATTTGATCCGTGCTCTGGAAGTACTACAGGTTAGTGTCCTCTTGGCAGAGGCTCCAGGTCTCTGTATGATCAGGACCTGTCCTCACTCCCTGTATAGTGCCGTTGCCGCTGACTCTATTGACCTGCGTGTCCTGCCTCAACCCACAATACAGTGTGCTGCCTTGGCTGCTCTCTCACCACGTTTTATGGCCTCACTTCAAAGCTCCCTGCTGCAGCCCTGCCAGAGAGCGCCACATAACTCAGCCAACATAAAAGTATGGCCGACCATAAATTTTTACGGAGAAAAAACCCTAAGTAAACACAATGGGCTCCTAACAAGCAAACTAATGGAGAAACAATGCCACCGCCTCTGCCCATGTTCATCTGGAACCAGGCAAGTCAGCTGTTGACGGTTTCGCTTTTAATATCTGTAACTGTATTTTCAT
This sequence comes from Coregonus clupeaformis, assembly GCF_020615455.1. Classification (NCBI taxonomy): domain Eukaryota; kingdom Metazoa; phylum Chordata; class Actinopteri; order Salmoniformes; family Salmonidae; genus Coregonus; species Coregonus clupeaformis. The sequence goes on along the minus strand of NW_025533889.1, from coordinate 345,855 downwards.
TATGTACCCAATCCATAATTCCTCCTACCTACAGCGGTGCAGAGGTATTGGGTTTTCAGGAATGTGCACGAGAGGCCAAGGAATTTTTTGGCGATGTGATTTTATTTTCAGGGTTCACTTTGATGTGGATGGATGTATTCTTCATTCTCTCCCTTACTGAGAAAATCAGAAGCATACATGTCAGCACAAAGGTCAACTGGGAAAGTGTACTGTTACGGATAAGTTTTGGTTTACACAACCATTTTGATGTGATAGTTGTATCTAAGTTTAAGAGCAGGGTTTGGAAATAATCATCTTAATGCTCTCTTTACCTTTTTATCAGAGCTATGAATATCCACTCTCTCTATCCTCACTCAGATACCACTGCATCCATGGCTCCACCTCATCAACCCCATTGGCCCTGTCATATTACTGTAGCCTCCCTTCTCTAACAGTGTTCCCTCTATGCAAGTCTGCTGTCAGTGCAGGAAAAACTTGGGGTATAGAATTTGCCTCTAAGCGCTGGTCCAGGGAATGTTTGGTTCATTGGCTCATAGTGGTTGAGGTCAGACGTGGGCTAGGGAAAGCTGATCCTGGACCAGCGCTCAGGGCCAGGGGCAACGTCTCCCCAGAGTATTGGGGAAGCACCTGCTCTCCCCGGGCCTATGATTTAACCATAACACAGTGCTTCTGTAGCTCTCCTAACTTCAGACAGGTTTCCATTACACAGGAAAAGGGGAAAGCAGTGTTTTCTGAGCTGTGAGCGGTCACAGTTTGCGCTCCTGCCAACTTCTAACTGTATTTTTGGAAAATAAAGGGCAAAGTGAGAGCATTGCCACAGCATTTTGCACAGCACAGGCTCCACTCTGGGTTGATTTTGGATGGAGGAGGCCCTCTGGAATGGATCTTCCCTTTTTGTTTTGAAGGACCTGTCATGGATAAATTTTGAGAGGCATGAAATAGAGAGAGAGAGAAATTCAGAGAGAAAGTGATGCAACACACTGTCCTGTCTAATGACTCATTTGAGCCCCCCCACCCCCCACCCCACAAATTAGAATGACCCTTGTAATATTTTGGTTGTGTCTGAAACCATATTGAATTTAATATTTCAAACAGACAGGCCCCGACCAGGTCACTGGAATCACTGTCGTTTATCTGACTGGCTGAGTAGGGAGAGATGCAAAAGGATTTGTGATATGTGAAATCCAATATTCTCCAGGAAAGGAGAAGTTGGGCGGCTCCTGATCCTATTTGCTCCCTTTCCCCTCTACCCCACCCCAAACATTCTGTTCCCACATCATTCGATTCTGATGTCCCATCCCAGGGGCCCTAAGTGCCACATCCCGGCCCTTCCTCTTACCTTGCTTTGAAATCAGACACGGGAAGAAAATATGAAGTTATTTGTAATTCTGCCCCCTCCCCTCTTTCATTCTTCTGCAGAGAAAAGTTGAAAACCCCAAAAATCGATTTAAAAAAATGTCATGGTGGTGTTATGCAAATGTAGCACATCCCCTGCTGAACAGGGTTGTCTTACTTTTTGTGCCTCTGTCTTGAGATGCTCGACCCAGCCTAAACTCAATGCGCAAGCTACTGTCCAACTGTTTATGTCTCTTTAAAAAGTACTAGTCTATCTAAAGCCCTATTGGCTCCCTTGAGACACTGACCTTCTGTGTGTCTTTGAAGTAGCGCCATGGTAGATTACTTGAAGCCTCAGGGACAATGGCCATCGGCCTCAGCTGGGTCACTTTGACTATTGCTTTCATTCCGTGTCAGCTCAGCTGCCACTGGCAATTTACAAAATGACACTGTAGGGCTGTTGCTAACCAATGTCCACTCTAGCATCCGCTCCCAGCTTCTATTCCTGTCGCCGCCGAGCAGCAGATGATGCTGGGAATCTGCCATCCAGAATATAAAAAGGGCCAGACGATGATGGTGCCCCGTGCAACAGGAGTGACTTGATTTCAAAGAGAGAGAGTGATTGAGCGAGAGAGGGAGTGGGATGGAGAGAGAGAGAGAGGGAGAGAGAGGGGGGGAGGGGGGGGGGGAGATAGAGAGAGAGAAAGAGAGAGAGGTAGTATGGGGTCCAAGGGACAAGGGACAAGGGGGATCATCAACTTGGGGTCTTGAGTTACGGGCTCACATGCAACACTGAATGGCTTTCACTGACAGGTGACAGGGATCTCCCCAGAGACAGAGGCAGAATCCCAAACACTTGGGCCTAAACACAGGAAGTGGCTGTGGTGGAGAGAGAATAGTTGGGTGACCGGGTTTGAAGGTGAAGGGTCATAAATCTCAGTTATCAACACAGCAGTGACATATGAGGTCCTTGGAGACAGCCCCCCACACACTATAAACCCCCTGATCTGATCTTAGCTGTGCAGCCTGGGACTGGGTTTGGCACGTTCCCTAGTGGTGGAAAGTACAAGGGTGAAGGGTCAGAGGTCTTGTTAGTGATAGGGTGGATAGTAGTGAGTAGAGAGAGGTGAGTGCTGCTTTGTCTGTCTCTCATACTTTATTTCATTCTATCTTTTGATTTCGTTGGAATATTGAGATGAAAATGGGAGGAAACCTCATAGTGCAATATGAACTTTCTCTTTTGAGATGCAGTCAGTAACCCAAGTTTTATTATGTTTACTTATAAAGAAATGTCGGGAAATAATGTTATGTTCAACATATGTTTTCATGTATGTATATCCCCGGTGATGTAAGGACTGTATGTTTAAAAGAGAGAAAATAATGAGTTGCAACACTTGCGAGTAACAGAGCTGCCAAATATTCTAAACGCAATGAAAGTAGTGTTTGCTACTATAGCAACTCTCCGTGCCATAGCAACCTGGAAGAATCCCACAAATGTCATTTGGGTGTGTTTCAGAGAGGAGAATTTCAGAAGTTCAAGGTAAACATGTGCTATGTAACAGTTTCTCTCTCTGTGTGTGTGTTTGTGTATGTACACGTTTTACTTAACTTGTGAGTACCAGAAGTCCTCACAAGAATATTATACCAACAAAAATTCAGAGAAGTGAGGACATTTTGACGGTCCTCACTTGTAAAACGCTATTTTAGGCTTAGGGGTTAGGTTTAGAGTTAGAATTAGGGTTTGGGGTTAGTGGTTTAGGTGTAGGGTTAGGGTTAGGGTTAGGAGTTAGGGTTAGGTTTAGGGTTAAGGGTGAAGGTTAGGGTTAAAGTTAGGGTTAAGGTTAGGGTAAGGTTTAGGGTTAGGATTAAGGTTAGGGTTAGGGTTAGGTTTAGGGTTAGGATTTTTAATGGGAATCCATTGTTGGTCCCAAAAAAGGGAAGGTTACAGCGGGTAATGTTACAGGTTGAGGTGATAATAACGGTAAAGGTTGGAATGTTAATGCTGAGAATGTCACAGGAGTCAGGAGCTTGGGGGAGGAAATGTAATGGCTGTAAATGTAGCGAAACAGGTGACAATATAGCTGTTACAGGTGAGAATCAATTAGTCATTCATTGAGTGGTAGATATACAAGTTGTATAGCCAAACATATTCTAGTTGTTTAGCAAAATATATTATAGTTGTATAGTCAAAAATGTTTTAGTTGGATAGTCAAAGATGTTATAGTTGTATAGTCAAATACAGGTAACTGCCAAAATAATGGAAACACCAATATAAAGTGTCTTAATAGGGCGTTGGGCCACCACGAACCAGAACAGCAGCTTCAATGCACCTTGGCATAGATTCTACAAGTGTCTGGAACCTTATTGGAGGAATGTGACACCATTCTTCCATGAGAAATTCCATCATTTGGTGTTTTGTTGATGGTGATGGAAAACGCTATCTCAGGCGCCACTCCAGAATCTTCCAGAAGTGTTCATTTGGGTTGAGATCTGGTATGTGAGACAGCGATTGCATATGGTTTACATTGTTTTCATGCTCTACAAACCATTGTTTAGTCAAATATGATATAGTTGTATAATCATAGATGTTATACAGTTTCACACACACACACACACACAGACACTCATTCGCATTTACATGGGAAAGTGACAAATAGCGACTCTCGAATACTGTCACATGACCAGGAAGTAGGAAGCAGGAAGTTTGAGTGGCGGCACAGCGCTTCTGTGTTTGATACTTTTTAAAACACGTATACGTTTTGTTTTAAGTGTTTTAGTTTGGGACAACAGTGTTAGTGCTGTTCTTAAGACACCGTGTTGGCTGGATTTTGCTGTCTCCTGGAGCTAATGTTAGCAGGCTAGCCCCGGCTAGCTAGGTTACCTAGTGTCACCGGCAAAGCTTATTTCACGTTGCGGTTGACTCTTGTAGCCGGGAGTGCTGTTTCTGACCCAAGTATAAGGATGTCGGATTCCCCTGATTTGGATTTGGATCCAGAGATGGACAGTAGCCATGAAATGTGAGACCTGTGATATGTTCCCCGTAGTGAAATAGGAAGAATATACTGACTTATACACTTGTGAATAGTGTAAGCAACTCGTTGCCTCAAAAGACCGGATCATTGAACTACTAGATTGAACAGGATCCTAAAAGAACGTCTCGCTCTGGCTAAGGAGACTCCAAGAATACATGCTGTTTTTGATGCAACAATTCTAAATGAATGAGGGGATAATCCAGGGTGCTCTACGAGATTGGGCTCCTCTGCAATAGCCACTGAGGATACTACCTTGGACCACGTTCCCATATTGACACATTGTTTTCTGGATCTGGTCCTGGGTTACTGAGCTGGCCATCCCCTGAATCAGCCCCCATAGCACGTCCCACAGGCTCGCAGCGACCCTCTTGTCATCCTCCAGTGGTGGTTGCTATAGGGAGCTCCATAGTTAGGGATGTGGTGGTCGTGAAAGCAGAGACCAACTTCTTCCCTGGAGCCCCTGTCGAGACATAGATCACCAGGTCCCTGCAGTGATGGAGAAGCACCCGATTGCTCACACAGTAGTCATTAATGTTGATACAAACGTCATCCATCTTCATAAATCTGAGCAATTAAAAGATGACTTCAGAGGGCTCATAGGCAGGCTAAAGGAGACAAGCAAGCGGGTTCTCATTTCCGGTCCTCTACCAACAATCGAATGCTTTAGTCGTCTCCTCTAGCTACATTACTGGCTTAAATCCTCCTGTTCCTCGATGGATTTCGAGTATATTGAAAATGTTTACCACTTTTGGGAGAGGCACCAGTTTTACAAGAGGGATGGCTTGCATCAAAATATGAAAGGGGCCAAAGCTGGCTAGTGTATGCTATTGCCCCCAAGAGTTTCAGTCTGTCTCTATTGCCCTGCAGAAAGCCTTTGTTGAACTGAAATTAGTACTTAATGCAGGTAAAACCAAGTATGTTATTTTCCAAATCATTTAAAATGTATCTGATTATTTATGCATACATACTTTTGATGGTCTGGATTGACAAAAGCAATCTTTCAAAAAGCATGTTGATGAGTTAGTTAAGAAATTAAGAATTAAAATAAGCTTATTTCATAGGAACAGGTCCTGTCTTTCGTTAAATAGCAGCAAACAAATAATTCAGTCAACATTCATTCCGGTTATTGACTATGGCGATATTTCAGCCACACCCGTTGTTGACAGGTGTATAAAATCGAGCACACAGCCATGCAATCTCAATAGACAAACATTGGCAGTAGAAGGGACCTATTGAAGAGCTCAGTGAATTTCAACGTGGCACCGTCATAGGATTTCTGCCCTGCTAGAGCTGTCCCGGTCAACTGTAAGTGCTGTTATTGTGAATTGGAAACGTCTAGGAGCAACAACGGCTCAGACGCGAAGTGGTAGGCCACACAAGCTCACAGAATGGGACTGCCGGGTGCTGAAGCAGGTAATGCATAACATTTGTCTGTCCTCGGTTGCAACACTCACTACTGAGTTCCAAACTGCCTCTGGAAGCAATGTCTACACAAGAACTGAAATGGGTTTCCATGGCCGAGCAGCCACAGACAAGCCTAAGATCAGCAGGTGCAATGCCAAGCGTTGGCTGGAGTGGTGTAAAGCTCGCCGCCATTGGACTCTGGAGCAATGGAAACACGTTCTATAATAGTAATAATATGCCATTTAGCATGGGTGGTCCCGGGGATCGAACCCACTACCCTGGCATTACAAGCGCCGTGCTCTACCAGCTGAGCTACAGTTCTCTGGGGTGATGAATCACGCTTCACCATCTGGCAGTCCGACGGACAAATCTGTGTTTGAAGGATGCCAGGAGAACGCTACCTTCCCGAATGCATAGTGCCAACCTTAAAGTTTGGTGGAGGAGGAATAATGGCCTGGGGCTGTTTTTCATGGTTCGGGCTAGGCCCCTTAGCAAATCTTAATGCTACAGCATACAATTACATTCTAGACGATTCTGTGCTTCCAACTTTGTGGCAACAGTTTGAGGAATGCTCTTTCCTGTTTCAGCATTACAATGCCCCCGTGCACAAAGTGAGGTCTATACAGAAACGGTTTGTCGAGACCGGTGTGGAAGAACTTGACTGGCCTGCACAGAGCCCTGACCTCAACCCCATCGAACACCTTTGTGATTAATTGGAACGCCGACTGTGAGCCAGGCCTAATCGCCCAACATCAGTGCCCGACCTCACTAATGCTCTTGTGGCTGAATGGAAGCAAGTCCCCGCAGCAATGTTCCAACATCTAGTGGAAAGCCTTCCCAGAAGAGTGGAGGCTTTTATAGCAGCAAAAGGGGGACCAACTCCATATTAATGCCCATGATTTTGGAATGAGATGTTCGACGAGCAGGTGTCCACATACCTTTTGTCACGTTGTTGATGTGGATGCGGTTACGGTGGAACTCCGTCAGGAGGGAGGGATCTAAGATGTCCCTCCTAGGCACCCAGCACCGTTCCTCCGGACCGTACCCCTCCCACTCCACGAGATATTGTAGACCCCCCATCCGACGTCTCGAATCCACGATGGACCGGACTGAGTACGCCGGAGCCCCCTCGATGTCCAGTGGGGGCGGAGGAGTCTCTCTTATCTCACTGTCCTGGAGTGGACCAGCTACCACCGGCCTGAGGAGAGACACATGGAACGAGGGGATAATGTGATAATCATTAGGCAGTTGTAACTTGTAGCATACCTCGTTCAATCTCCTCAGGACTTTAAATGGCCCCACAAACCGCCGACCCAGCTTCCGGCAGGGCAGGCGAAGGGGCAGGTTTTGAGTCGAGAGCCAGACTCGATCTCCAGGTGCGTATACTGGACCCTCACTGCGGTGGAGATCGGCGCTCGCCTTCTGTCTACGGATAGCCCGCTGCAGATGGACGTGTGCAGCGTTCCACGTCTCCTCCGAGCACCGAAACCACTCATCCACCGCAGGAGCCTCGATCTGGCTCTGATGCCATGGTGCCAGAACCGGCTGATACCCTAACACACACTGGAAAGGGGTCAGGTTAGTAGAGGAGTGGCGAAGAGAGTTCTGGGCAATCTCTGCCCAAGGGATATAACCCGACCACTCCTCCTGCCGGTCCTGGCAATACGATCTCAGAAACCTACCCACATCCTGGTTCACTCTCTCCACCTGCCCATTACTCTCAGGGTGAAAACCCGAGGTAAGGCTAACCGAGACCCCCAAACGTTCCATGAACGCCCTCCAGACTCTAGAGGTGAATTGGGGACCTCGATCGGACACTATATCCTCGGGAACCCCGTAGTGCCGGAAGACGTGGGTAAACAAAGCCTCAGCGGTCTGTAGGGCAGTAGGGAGACCCGGCATTGGGATGAGACGACAGGCCTTAGAGAACCGATCCACAACGACCAGAATAGTGGTATTCCCCTGGGAGGGGGGTAGGTCAGTGACAAAGTATACCGAGAGGTGAGACCACAGCCGTTGTGGAACGGGCAGGGGCTGTAACTTCCCCCTGGGCAGGTGTCTAGGCACCTTACACTGGGCGCACACTGAGCAGGAGGAGACATAAACCCTCACGTCCCTAGCCAATGTTGGCCACCAGTACTTAACATTAAGGCAGTGCACTGTCCGGCCAATACCTGGATGTCCAGAGGAGGGTGACGTGTGAGCCCAATATATGAGACGATCGCGGATCTCGAACGGCACGTATGTCCGCCCCACTGGACACTCCGGAGGAGTAGGGTCGGTGCGTAACGCCCGCTCGATCTCCGCATCGATCTCCCACACCACCGGTGCCACCAGACAAGACTCCGGCAGTATGGGAGTGGGCTCAATGGACCTCTCCTCTGTGTCATACCGCCGGGACAGGGCGTCTGCCTTACCGTTCTGGGACCCTGGGATGTAAGTAAGCTTAAAAACAAACCGGGTCAGAAACATGTTCCACCTAGCCTGACGAGGGTTCAATCTCCTAGCTGCCCGGATGTACTCCAGGTTACGATGGTCAGTCAGAATGAGAAAAGGGTGTTGAGCCCCCTCAAGCCAATGCCGCCACACCTTTAGGGCCTGAACTACGGCTAGCAGCTCCCTGTCCCCTACGTCATAATTTCGTTCCGCCGGGCTGAGCTTTTTAGAATAAAAAGCGCAGGGCCGGAGTTTAGGAGGCGTGCCTGAGCGTTGAGACAATACTGCCCCAATACCGGCCTCTGATGCGTCCACCTGGAACACTAAAGCGGGGTCCGGATGCGCCAGCACCGGAGCCGAGGTGAACAGGTTCTTCAGTTTATCAAACGCCCTGTCCGCCTCAGCCGACCACTGCAAACGCACCGGGCCCCCCTTCAGCAGGGAAGTGATGGGAGCTGCCACCTGTCCAAAACCCCGGATAAACCTCCGGTAGTAATTGGCAAAACCCAAAAACCGTTGCACCTCTTTAATAGTGGTTGGAGTCTGCCAATTACGCACGGCTGACTCACGGTCAATCTCCATCTCCACCCCTGACGCGGACAACCGATGACCCAAGAAGGAGATGGACTCCTGGAAAAACAGACATTTCTCTGCCTTGACATACAAGTCATGCTCCAACAGCCTACCCAACACTCCGCGTACCAGGGCTACATGCTCGGCTCGTGTAGAAGAGTACACTAGAATGTCGTCAATGTACACGACCACACCCTGCCCATGCCAGTCCCGGAAGATCTCGTCCACAAAGGATTGGAAGACTGAAGGAGCATTCATTAACCCGTATGGCATGACGAGATACTCATAATGACCCGAGGTGTTACTAAATGCTGTCTTCCATTCATCTCCCTCCCTAATGCACACCAAGTTGTAAGCGCTCCTGAGATCCAGTTTTGTGAAGAAACGCGCTCCGTGTAATGATTCCGTCATACTCGCAATCAGAGGAAGAGGATAACTGTATTTGACAGTGATCTGATTGAGATTACGGTAATCAATACACGGGCGCAACCCTCCATCCTTTTTCTTCACAAAAAAGAAACTCGAGGACACAGGGGAAGTGGAGGACCGTATGTATCCCTGTCTCAGAGACTCGGCTATGTATGTCTCCATAGCCGCCGTCTCCTCTTGAGACAAGGGATACACATGGTTCCGCGGAAGTGCCGCACCCGCCAGGAGGTCTATCGCACAATCTCCCCGTCTATGAGGTGGCAATCGCGTCGCCCTAGTCTTGCTGAGCACCTGGTTCGGACTCTCCACCGTGGTCGCCCCTACGGAAACACCTAAACATCGCCCGACACACTGGTTAGACCACTCCTTGAGAGCCCTCTGTTGCCACGAAATGGTGGGGTCATGGGCGATTAACCAAGGAAGCCCCAGTACCACGGGATACGCAGGAGAGTCGATCAGATACAACTGAATAATCTCTTCATGACCCCCCTGCGTCCTCATCTTAAGTGGCGCTGTGACCTCCCTAATCAACCCATATCCCAACGGACGGCTATCTAGGGCATGGATAGGGAAGGGTGCATCAACGGGCAGGAGGGGAATCCCTAACCTTACACAAAAATTACGATCAATGAAATTCCCAGCTGCGCCTGAATCGACTAGCGCCTTATGCTGGGACTGAGATGCAACCTGAGGAAATACTACAGGTATACAAAAGTGAACAACAGAGAGCTCTGGGTGAGTTGGGTGCCTACTCACCTGGAATGACTCCCCAGTGCGCGACCTGTTGCCTCGAACCCCTGGAGACCCTCCCCAGCACCTAGCCGCAGTGTGTCCTCGACGACCACAGTTGGTGCAGGGGACGGCCTCCCTCGGAATCTCTCTCCTTCTCTCTCTAGCGCCAGCACCCCCGAGCTCCATAGGGCTCGGCTCGGAGGTGCTGGGGGATGGAATGGACGGCCCCAACTCTGGACGTCCGCGGGTGGCAAGCAGGGTATCCAGACGGATTGACATGTCCCTGCAGGCCAACTCTCGTCGAACGTCCTCACGCAGGCTACACCGATAGTGGTTGATGAGGGCCCTCTCATTCCACCCCGCATCCGCCGCTAGAGTCCGGAAGTCCAGGGCGAACTCCTGTGTGCTCCTCTTCCCCTGTCGAAGGTGGAACAGACGCTCCCCCGCCGCTTTACCCTCAGGGGGATGATCGAAAACAGCCCTGAAGCAGCGGGAGAACTCCGTGTAGCTGATGGTGGCGGCGTCTATTCCCCTCCATTCGGCATTGGCCCACTCCAACGCCTTGCCGGAGAGACAGGAGATGAGGGCGGAAACGTTCTCGTATCCCGAGGGCGCCGGGTGTATGGTTGCCAGGTAGAGTTCCACTTGAAGGAGGAACCCCTGACACCCGGCTGCGGTGCCATCATATTCCCTTGGGAGCGAGAGCCGAATACCACTGGACTCCGGAGCTGGTCTGGTGGGGCTGGCCAATGGTGGTGGTGAGGCAGGAGGAGGAGTGGGCAAGCCTCCTCTCTCCCATCGGCGCAGGGTGTTCATGACCTCTTGCATGGCGGATCCGAGTTGCGGATCCTGGCGTCCTGGCAGCTGACCCGATCCTCCAGCAACTCGGTCCCCGCCGCTGCTCCTGCTGACTCCATAGTAATGGTGTGTTATTCTGTCACATTGTTGATGTGGATGCGGTGGTGAAGTCAGGCGCAGGACACAGAGGATAAGTCAACACGACTTTACTGAGACTCATGAACAAATACAAAGTAAATGGCCTCGAAAACACCGGAGGCGAACTAATACGCGCAATGCGTAAAATACTCTAAACACAAAAGTACCGAACCTTGACACCAAACGACAGGCGGACAGTAACACACAACTACAAAACATAACACAGGGAAACTTATAGGTGACATAATCAGGACAGAATACGAAACAGGTGCACTAAACTAGACATGACCAAACAAACATCGAAAACATCAAACGGTGGCAGCTAGTACTCCGGGGAAGACGAACGCCGAAGCCTGCCCGAACAAGGAGGAGGAGCAGCCTCGGCGGTATTCGTGACACCTTTGGTCATGTAGTGTATGTATAGTGTAATTGTTGTTGTTTATTGATGTGTTCATGCAGGGCTCATCTGCTAAATAGATCATAGTCTCAGCTTGACTCTGCTTAAATGAAGGTTAAATAAATACTCAAATTGTCAAAGATGTTAGTTGTATAGTCAAAGAGGTTATAGTTGTATAGTACAGAAAGACCCCCAAATTAAGGTACTGTCTATTGCAGGAACTGGAAACCTGATGCAGATCTTGACTAAATCACTGGGGTTTACATGGTTGGAAATCTCATTGTATTTTAATGATTTATGGTGCTACTCTCCGGCTGACAAACAACACATGCTTTTGCTTCTTCTTATATGAGAGAAACATGATTTGGCCCAGAAAGACAAACATTATGCTAGTAATGAATAATCCTGTGTGAACAAGGCACTGCCTTGGACTTCAGCTCGGTTATTTTCCATCTTTTCAGGAATCGCACAATGTGTAAAAGACATTACGGCCGTGTGGAAAATCTGTGCGCTATAAGTGATGGAACAGACATTGGTCCCATTCCAGAGGCATATAACACGATCCTCAGAGGTGGGCCAAGGGGGTCTGGGGTGGGAGTGGAGGGGGGTACAAGGGGGTCCCCCACGCAATGTCGACAATATGATGCATATACAGTACAGTACCATCCATACATACAGTTGTAGCCTATGTGATGGTCTGCTATTGACTGATTTCTTGTGATGTTTGCCACCATGTCCTACAGTCTCACAGTGTTCATGTATTTGAATGTGTTTGTGTGAGGGAAAGACAAAGTGTGTGTTGCTCTGCATATATGCCATTTAGCATATGCTTTTGTCCAAATTCACTTACAGTCATGCGTGCATACATTTTACATATGGGTCCTCCCGGAAATCGAACTCACTATCCTGGTGTTGCTCTACCGACTGAGCTACAGAGGACCACACTGTGCTACAGAGGACCACATGCTTCTCTGTGCATGTGTCTCTGTACAGTGCAGTAAGGGAGTGGGAGAGCAGGTGAGATTACATTTGGTTCATTACATTACATCCATATGTGTGTGGGAACTAAGTGACCTTGTAGTTTCTAAGGATAAACTCCATATCGTTGTCTCTCACCTGCACTACCCAGGTGCTCTGAGTCTTTATTGCTGTAAGATGACCCTAAGTCAGAGTCCTGTGATGATTTATCCCTCAGATCTCTTATGGGAACAGGAATAAAGGGAATAAAGGTGGCTTGGAGTCCCAGGTGGGAAACCAATGGCACAAACCTCTGACCCTTCTCTCATTTCCTCATACACCTGTTATGAGTGTATTCAATACTTTTTTTAATGAATTAGTTTGGTATAGTGTGTGTTTCTGTGTTTGTGTGTGTGCGTGTGTGTGTGGGAGCGCTTGTGTGCCCAACCGCTACGTGAATTTGAACAAGCGGAATTTTGTGCAGAAGCCTGCATTTACACAGTCATGCTACGCTATTATGCGTTGCCACGCTAGCCGAAAGGCATGGAGGAGAATTCTTGAATGAGACATGTGTGTGTAGAACTGTATCCACTCTACCAGACCAATGTTTGACATTCCAGATTCCATTTCCATGTTATACACTGAGTGTACAACACATTAGGAATACCTTCCTAATATTGAGTTACACCCCCTTTTGCCCTCAGAACAGCCTCAGTTCGTTGGGGCATTGACTCTACAAGGTGTCCAAAGCGTTCCACAGGGATGCTGGCCCATGTTGACTCCAATGCTTCCCACAGTTGTGTCAACTTGGGTGGATGTCCTTTGGGTGTTGGACCATTCTTGATACACACAGGAAACTGTTGAGTGTGAAAAACCCAGCAGGGTTGCAGTTCTTTACACATTCAAACCTGTGCGCCTGGCACCTACTACCATACCTCGTTCAAAGGCACTTAAATCTTTTGTCTTTCCCATTCACCCTTTGAATGGCACACATACAAATCCATGTCTAATTAACCTGTCTCCTCCCGTTCATCTACACTGATTGAAGTGAATTTAGCAAGTGACATCAATACGTTTTCACCTGGATTCACCTGGTCAGTCTATGTCATTGAAAGAGCAGATGTTCCTAATGTTTTGTACACTCAGTGTATGTTCCATTTTTTAGGTTCCAGGATTCAGTTCCAGGTTCTATGTTCTACACTCTTACAAAAAAAGTATTCCAAAAGGGTTCTTTGGCTGTCCCCATGTGATAATCCTTTGAAGAACCATTTTGGGTTCCAGGTAGAACCCTCCATGACACAGCTGCCATCGTACACAGCTGCCATGGTCTTATTATTGAGCAAGGCTCCCTTAGAGAGAATTGTTGTTTGATTACAACATGGGGCACTTATGTCTACAGTCGTGGTCAAAAGCTTTGAGAATGACACAAGTACTGGTCTTCACAAAGTTCGCTGCTTCAGTGTTATGAGATATTTTTGTCAGATGTTACTATGGTATACTGAAGTATAATTACAAGCATTCCATAAGTGTCAAAGGCTTTTATTGACAATTACATTAAGTTTATGCAAAGAGTCAATATTTGCAGTGTTGACCCTTCTTTTTCAAGACCTCTGCAATCTAACCTGGGATGCTATCAATTAACTTCTGGGCCACATCCTGACTGATGGCAGCCCATTCTTGCATAATCAATGCTTGGAGTTTGTCAGAATTTGTGGGTTTTTGTTTGTCCACCCGCCTCTTGAGGATCGACCACAAATTCTCAATGGGATTAAGGTCTGGGGAGTTTCCTGGCCATGGACCCAAAATGTTGATGTTTTGTTCCCAGAGCCACTTAGTTATCACTTTTGCCTTATGGCAAGGTGCTCCATCATGCTGTAAAAGGCATTGGTCGTCACCAAACTGTTCTTGGATGGTTGGAGAAGTTGCTCTCGGAGGATGTGTTGGTACCATTCTTTATTCATGGCTGTGTTCTTAGGCAAAATTGTGAGTAAGCCCACTCCCTTGGCTGAGAAACAACCCCACACATGAATGGTCTCAGGATGCTTTACTGTTGCCATGAAACAGGACTGATGGTAGCGCTCACCTTGTCTTCTCCAGACAAGCTTTTTTCCGGATGCCCCAAACAATCGGAAAGGGGATTCATCAGAGAAAATGACTTTACCCCAGTCCTCAGCAGTCCAATCCCTGTACCTTTTGCAGAATATCAGTCTGTCCCTGATGTTTTTCCTGGAGAGAAGTGGCTTCTTTGCTGCCCTTCTTGACACCAGGCCATCCTCCAAAACTCTTCGCCTCACTGTGCGTGCAGATGCACTCACATCTACCTGCTGCCATTCCTGAGCAAGCTCTGCACTTGTGGTGCCCCGATCCCGCAGCTGAATCAACTTTAGGAGACGGTCCTGGCGCTTGCTGGACTTTCTTGGGCGCCCTGACGCCTTCTTCACAACAATTGAACCTCTCTCCTTGAAGTTCTTGATGATTCGATAAATGGTTGATTTAGGTGCAATCTTACTAGCAGCAATATCCTTGCCTGTGAAGCCCTTTTTGTGCAAAGCAATGATGACGGCACGTGTTTCCTTGCAGGTAACCATGGTTAACAGAGGAAGAACAATGATTTCAAGCACCACCCTCCTTTTAAAGCTTCCAGTCTGTTATTCTAACTCAATCAGCATGACAGAGTGATCTCCAGCCTTGTCCTCGTCAACACTCTCACCTGTGTTAACAAGAGAATCACTGACATGACATCAGCTGGTCCTTTTGTGGCAGGGCTGAAATGCAGTGGAAATGTTTTTTGGGGATTAAGTTCATTTTCATGGCAAATATACTTCATGACATCCTGGAGTATATGCAAATTGCCATAATCAAAACTGAGGCAGCAGACTTTGTGAAAATTAGTATTTGTGTCATTCTCAAAATGTTTGACCACGACTGTAGTTACTTCTACATCCCGCTTGGTTAAATATATATGTTAAATTAGCTCACTCTGCCGTCACTCGTGGAATCACTCTCTATGTGCTCCCACTAGGACACAGAGGGCTTTAACCCCCTTCAACCTCATTGTCCACAGGCTCTCTTATAAGACCCCCAAAATCTGGGGAGGGCAACATACTGTATCTCTGACTCGATCTGACCCAATCGTTTCCAATTTCCTATTATTACTGTTTGTCACCCCCCCCTCCCCCTCCCTCCCCCCAGCTCCAGGATTGCAGAAAGAATGAGCCACTCCAGCCAGCAAGTCACAGGAATGTTGGATTGTTTGTTATGAGGTTGTGAAAAGGCTCCCCTAAGTATATTGTGGAAACACACAACATTATATTTTCCAATGCTGCTTAAAGGGCAAGAGTACCTCCCCTGGTACAGTCTCCACACAGGAAAAACACACATTTTACAAACACAGCTAGGGGCTTAGCTAATTTAGCAAAGTGGGTTAGCAAGGCTGCAAGACAAGTCATATTCCAATGTACTTTATCACAGAGAAGAAATGGGTTACCCCAGCTATAAAATGTTGCATGTCACCCATCCACTAAACAGTAGAGAAGGGCCTCTGGTGGGAGCCACGCTCAGGTAAGCAGGACCTGCTTAATCACTTAATCTTGTTTTTCTCCCTCCAGGGTGTACAGAGAACAATGTTCTATTATCCCCTGTTATAAAAGAAATAGAAGAAGCTCACAGAGACGGGAACCTTGGTTATTATGACAGCCGGGGCTATGGTGGCTCTGGCATGCTGATAATACAATGATGGTTGTTGCAACAGGGGAGAGAGAGAAACAAATCACGAAACAAAAGCCATGGGTTTGGCCCCCCTGTTCTGTTGCCTCTGCTGCATGTACTGGTACATTATCTGTAATCAGGCCTTCCATCTGGGAGCTCATTGTGAAAGTTCCCTGGCACCTCTCCGCTCAAAGACACTCTGTGCCCGATAACTCCCTCCCTCTGCCCACACCACAGCTCCCCCCACCCACATCACAGCCATTTACTGTACTCTACATCAGTGGTGGTCGGTGCCGTTTAAGATGAGGGAGGACGATTATTTTTTTATGAGCATAGCCTTATTTCTATTACAGCATATTGGATAACTGTCATTCATATTCCATTCACCCAGAAGAGTTCCATAGCCAGCTAGCTAACATAGCATCCCTCTCTGTTTGAGCAGGGTGTTTGAGTAGGTTAAACTAGCTAGCTGCATTCGCTAGCTAAGTAAGTGAAAGTGAAAAAAATAAGAAATATAGCTAGCTCTCTCTCTCTCCCGTCTCCTTAATTTTTAAAGAAATTAATTTGTTAAAAACTGTTCAATTATTGTCTTTCTCTCTCTTTGAGTCAACTACTCACCACATTTTATGCACTGCAGTGCTAGCTAGCTGTAGCTTATGCTTTCAGTACTAGATTAATTATCTGATCCTTTGATTGGGTGGACAACATGTCTGTTCATGCTGCAAGGGGGGTGAGAACCACGAGCCCCCTAGGTTTTGTTTTGAAGTCAATTTACCCAGAGGAGGACGGAAACTAGCTGTCCTCCGGCTACACCATGGCACTACCCTACAGAGTGCTGTCGAGGCTACTGTAGACCTTCATTGCCAACAGTGTATTTTAATTAATTATTTGGTGACGTGAATATATTTAGTATAGTTTTATCTAAAAATGATAACTTTTTTATTGTTTCACAATAAATAAATGAATGAAATTCACTGAGGAGGATGGTCCTCCCCTTCTGCTTTATACACACACACACACACACACACACACACACACACACACACACACACACACACACACACACACACAAACACACACAGACATATATGCAAGCACACACACACATGCACCCAACCACACACACACACACTCACAAACACATTTTCTGTACACACAAAGACAAATAGCTATAAAATTGACTTCCTGGTCTGGGTTTCAGTAGGCGAGACAGAAAATGGTACCACAGTGCTAAAACAACAAACAAACCCATTGGCTGAAGCGAGAGGTGAAAATGTTTACCTCGAGACCAACAGATTTAGGAACTATGACCCTAGTAGTGCTTGACATGAATACAAGGAAGAAAATTATGTTATGACATATTGACACCTTGACAACCATGATTGAGTGTGTGATGTTTTCTGGTGGCATGTTATACTAATGAAGTGTTGATGTTCTTGTTTGCTGATATTTTGGTGGTCTTGCTGAAGTTATAACAGTGAATAGCTACATTTCTGAATCAAGCATCATTGTGAGTAGCTTGAGTCTTAGGTATGTACTCTACTTGAACAACTCTTCTACCTGTGAAAATATATATCTATTTTTCTTATAAATCAAAGTAATTACTATTCATTTCAACATCTGTTAATGTGATATAATGGATGTGTTGAGAAGGAGTTAAACTGTGGGACATTAAAAAGTAATGAGTTATGTACAGTAAGTGCAAGCTGGTATAATCAATGTCTTGTTAACAACCTGGAAAATTCATGTAAAGCTACATTTAATTTCTGTAATCTGAGGGTGACACACTGACATCACTGTCTCTTAGCCAACTGACTTTCCTCCTGCTCGTTGGGAAATAGAGAGGCCCCCTAAATCACAAACCTCTACTACCCTGTCAAAACCACCTCAGAGCCACTACCAACAATAATAAACATGTTTTTTTCAAGTCAACTTAATTAGCGGTTATTAAAAAGTTCCTTTCACACTAATGATCGGTTTAATGTTTTATGATTTATGGCTAACCGGAATGAGCTCTGCCAAGCAGGCTGTTGGGATGCTCTAATAATTTATTCTCCTCTTTTTCTCTTTTTTTTTTCCTGGAGCGATTGCCTCAGCCTCAGGTCTGATCTATGCTGAGAGGAATGAAGAAAACACTGAGAGGATGTGTGTGTGTATGTGTGTGTGTGTGTGTGTGAAGGGGGAATGG
The DNA here is from genome assembly GCF_020615455.1 of Coregonus clupeaformis. NCBI lineage: Eukaryota > Metazoa > Chordata > Actinopteri > Salmoniformes > Salmonidae > Coregonus > Coregonus clupeaformis. Next base: position 327,728 of record NW_025533889.1, on the reverse strand, counting down.
GTCAGGTCACAATTAGGGCTGTTGCAATGACCGTATTACCGCCACACCGGCAGTCATGACCGCACTAAAATTCCGCGTGGCCGTTGAGGCACTGTAATCTCCTCTTATGCACTCTGGACATGCGTTGGTAGTACCCAACTCGCTAACGATCATCAGGTCGCTAATGGCTTGGTACTCAGGGCTCTATTGTCCCTCTAACCACTCAATGCAAAAAGGATAGGTCAACAACATGTTGAAACTGAGTGGAAACATGGTCGTTGTGGATGTTGTTTCAAAGCCTAACACAACGAAATGGACAGTGCTTTCTAAGGTGATGATTAATTAAAAACAACTCATAAGCATATTAGAGCTTATGCATACGCGCATAGGCCTATATATGAGCCCAAGTCCGAAAAAAATACGTTATTAAAATAATGATTGTGCCATTATACAATACATTTTATTCATTTAGCAGACACTCTTATCCAGAGCAACTTACAGTTAGTGGATGCATACATGTATTTTTTTTATTTCATACCCCATGGGAAACGAACCCACATCCCTGCCGGCCAAACCCTCCCCTACCTTGGACGACGCTGGACCAACTGTGCACCGCCCATGGGTCTCCCGGTCGTGGCCGGCTGCAACAGAGCCTGGACTCGAACCAGGATCTCTAGTGGTACAGCTAGCACTGCGATGCAGTGCCTTAGACCACTGCGCCACTCGGGAGTACATTACAATACATAGCCTACTTCATATTACGCAAGGCAGAAAAACATAAACAAAACGAATTTAAGGCTGACACATTACCTTTAGCTACAGAATATTTTCCCACCGTGCGTTTCCATTTCCTTCCCTCTCGCTTTCATTCCTTTCTCGAGCGTGCAGAGAGAGGGGCTGTCAACAGTTTAATTAAATATGTTTCATTGAGAAAACATGTTACTATCGATTTAACATATTTCATGAACAGATATATTATAGACTTTTATATTTTATAAATAGATTTCACTTGGTTTTGGATATGGATGACGTCTTTTTTCCCCTGACCTGTTACAGGAGGAGGTCGCAGTTCCGGAGCGACCCACTAGGTGTCATCCTCCGACAACCTTAGGCACATCCTCACTCACAGTCGGGACTAATTATCATCCTATTGTTGTCACCTGTGTCTATCTGTTCACCTGTGTATTTATGCCCTCACTTCCCTGTGTTCCCTTGCTCAGTTTTTTCTGCTAGTTTCTTGATGTCAAGCAAAACAAATCAGTGTCTGATCACGAGACGGAAGTACAGGTACTTGAGAAGTGTTCTCCCTGTTTCATTGTTGTTTTCAGTCATAGTTAGTATTTCGTATTTTTGCTGTCAGCCTGTTTTTAGAGACCAATTTGCTCCTCCTTTGTTTTTCGTGATAAGTCCGTTATTTTGTATCCTGGCTTTGGGACCACCAGTAAAGATCCTTGTTTCACCATCTTTGCCTACTCCCTACTGTCTATCCTGCACCGCACCTGGGTCACACCTCACACCAACCCTTACACTGACCCTGTTCCTGCCCATTTGATAATGGGCCATTCTAAATCGAAACAAGTTTGACATATTAGTAAAGACAAGATTAAATTGAGAATAGTCTGATGGGTGAAAATATGATCATTTGATGAGAGAACAATGTATGCAGCCTGAGACAAGGAACAAAGCGTGACTTTCTCAAATCAGCAATAGCCTAGTCGCATCATGCAGCCCATATGTTTTAATTTCTAAGACATTCTAAGGTTTGTATCATTCACAACTAAAGTTGCCAAATAACTCTAAATCTAGCATATAAGACCCGTTTCAAATGGTCACTTTAACACTCAACGTAGCCACTTCATGTCACGATCGTCGTAAAAACCGGACCAAGGCGCAGCGTGGTAAGCGTACATCTTTTAATGAGTACTTTATACAATAACAAAACGATACGTGAAGTCCTAGGTTAATACACCAACACAAACCTTACGGAACAAGATCCCACAATAAACATGTGCCAACAGGCTGCCTAAGTATGGTCCCCAATCAGAGACAACAAGCTACAGCTGCCTCTGATTGGGAACCACCCTGGCCAACATAGAAATACACGAACTAGAACCAAAACATAGAAAATAACACATAGAACATCCACACCCTGGCTCAACATATAAGAGTCCCCAGAGCCAGGGCGTGACACTTCATATGCACACTCGTCCTGGAATGGGAAAAATATTATTTATATTTTGTTCAGCTAAGTTCAGTTATATTGTTCTTACTATAAAGTAATATAATATAAAATAATGGCACGGGACATATAAGCATATCTTGTCTGCAAATGAGAACAAGCGTACAGCCTATGGCATGGCGCATAGCCAGATAACATACAGTAGGTCAACTCATATTCAGTTCTTCTGAAATACATTTTCTTCATATCATAATGTTTCTTTAGACCTGCCTAAAATAAATAATGGATTTATTGTGATGGTGTATATTAAATTGGTTTATTAGACTTTTTTAAATGTAGATGTTCCAAAGGCTTGTATCAGCGGCTTATATGCGGGTTGTATGCATGGAGGCTTGGAGATGCTAAACCTGTTTATGTTAATAGAAAATTACCATGAGACCGGAAGTCCTTTGCATGACAATAACCAGCCCTACACAATGCTAACTTTACATCATGATCTGATATTTTTTGTCTTTGCTCAGAATTCAGGGGGAAGAAAATCTTGGTGATGCAATGTTTCTCAGCAGCTCTTTCTTACCAGAATCCCAGAATGAAGACAACTGAGAAGATGATGATAATGTGTGTGTGTGTCTGTGTGTGTGTTCATTAGTGTGTGTGTGTACATGTGTGTGTGTTTGTGTGTGTGTTGGTTGGGGTCACAGTGTTATCTTCACATCATGGCCTGTTTTCACTTCCCTCTCCCTCACTTTCTGGTCAGAATTAAGAAGAAAGGATAATCTTGGTGATTCAATGTATTTCTTACCAGAATCCCAGGAGCAATGACCCAGAGGATGAATAACATGTTGACTACACCGGGCACGCGCGTGCGTCCGCATGCACCATCGCACGCATGTTAATTTTGTCCATCCACACCAGACTCAATCAGGACACGCAGCTTGAAATATCAAAAATAACTCTGAACCAACTATATTAATTTGGGGACAGGTCAAAACACATATGAAACATTCATGGACATTTAGCTAGCTAGCTTGCTGTTGCTAGCTAATTTGTCCTGGGATATAAACATTGGTTTATTATTTTACCAGAATTGTAAAAGGTCCTTTTTTTGCTGGATCTTTGTAGAATATCGACCCATTGAGTCACACAAAATCGTGTGTTCTTTACTCTGACAATTAATCCACAGATAAAAGGGGAAACCTAGTTAGTTTCTATTAATCTCTCCTAGTTCAGTCTTCTTCTGTGGATTTTATATGGTGTTGTCAACCAACTTTAAGGTACATTACTGCAACCGACTGGAGTGTGGACGTAGTTCATCTTTTAATCACCCACGTGGGTATATGCTCCTAAAAACCACTTAGGAGATGGGAGAGGCAGGACTTGCAGCGCGTCAAGCGTCTAAAATAGAACCAAATTCTATTTTAGCGCCTGGCTACACAGACACTCGTAGCAGTTTGGATGAAATGATTGAATAACATGTATGTGTACATTTATTTTGCAACGCTCGCGCACGCAACGCTCAAGCATGCAACGTGGCCGGTGTGGTCAGCATGTAACAACATCCATAGAAATGTATTAATGTGTATGTATTTCAATGTGTGTATGTATTGCAATATGTGTGTGGTTTTGGGTTTGTAGTATGAGTAATTGTTTTATGTCTATAGCATGTGTGTATACTGAGTGTACAAAACATTAAGAACGCCTGCTCTTTCCGTGACAGACTGACCAGGTGAATCCAGGTGAAAGCTTAATCTCTTATTGATATCACTTGTTAAATCCACTACAATCAGTCTAGATGAAGGGGAGGAGACAGGTTAAAGAAGGACTTTAACAGTCCAGGTTTGGGGGAGTGTGGGGGTTTGCGTGTGTTCGTTTATAAATGCGTTGCCCTGTGCCTGGTGAGTGAATGTGTTTGTGTTTACGAGTGGTTTTATGTAGCTGTGTGTGTACATTGGGGACAGGGGTATCTACTCTCTGTAGGTCTAACACACAGAAACAGACCTGTGCTGTGTGTGGACTCCCAAGCTACAGCCCCCATTCACTGGGGGAGGGGGGCATAGGAGACCCTGGACCCTGGCTCTAATGCCTGCGTGACTCACTGGAGGGGTAAGTCAGAGACCCCCCTCTGTTTTCCCCCTCTCATTTTGGCTCTGGTCCCCCTCTCCCCTCTCTCCCGTGAAAGGCTCTGTACACATCTGATGACTGAATGTGTGTGTTGTGCTGCGTGGAGGAACAAGGCTGCACTGTGCTATGGCCTGCTGTGTGATGTAATCTCTGTGTATATGTTTGGGAGATATAAAGGGCTTGATTGGAGCACACACAGGGGGCACCATGTATGAAATGAATGGAGGCTAAAAATGAGGGACGTGCCCCCTTGGCTGCTGGTGATGATTAGGACAACCCTTGTCTGTGCACGTATGAGTCAACGGCAGTTTTCTGTCAAGTGAACGAGACTCTGTCAAACAATCTGACAACTGTCTCAGAGCGAGATTAGATTTACGTCATTTAGCAGACGCTCTTATCCAGAGCGACTTACAGTTAGTGAGTGCAGTTTTTTTTAAATACTGGCCCCCCGTGGGAATCGAACCCACAACCCTGGCGTTGCAAACGCCATGCTCTACCAACTGAACTACACGGGACCTATGTCACATCATACCCACCACAGTCAGCAACATGTTATTGCTCTGCTCTTTGTCTGTGCTATTATTATTATTTATTTATTATTTAGTCATTTAGCAGACGCTCTTATCCAGAGCGACTTACAATTAGGGTTAAGTGCCTTGCTCAAGGGCACATCAACATATTTTTCACCTAGTCAGCTAGGGGATTAGAACTAGCGACCTTTCGGTTACTGGCACAACGCTCTTAACCACTAAGCTACCTGTGCTCTATTATGCCTGAGGATAGTCTGCTTGCCAGCGATGATATGATAGCCCATTCGTTTTTGTTTTGTGGTCTACATTCTGATTGTGGTAGACAGACATGACGTTGGCCATGTTTATGGAGAACCATTAACATTTGGGCTTCCAAGAGCGGACGTGCACAAAGATGGTTCTTCTACAGTTTGACATCAGTTAGCATTATGACCCTGTCAACATTCCTTCTCACACTTACCACAATAACTCTAACCTCTCGTCAGCCAAAACAAACCCTAAAGCTTGAGTGTAAATGTTGTTGCCACTTTAAAGGTAATGTTGCCATCATAAGGGCTTTATTTATATCCGGACAGTGTTTAGGAGATAAAAGATAAGTATTGGAGAGTTAATGAGTCATGGAGATGGGTTTAGGGTGATGTGTGTGTGTGTGTGTGTGAGGGTGATGTGAAATGTGAGGGTGTAGTTGTGGCCTCCTCCACCACAGAGAGCTTAGCTGGATGTCATACAGGTATAAGTACAGCCTCATGTGATCTGTCTCCAGAATCAGATAAGTCTCAGGATCACGTCCCAGCATGAGGCTGCACATATCGCTTTTCACATTTAAACGCCCCACCCAGTGAAATCAAAAGCCCATCTTTTAAAACATGCGTGTCCTGTCACAAATCATTACAGAGACTATTATTTTCAACCTAGAGGATTCCAGCGGGGTGTTATCAGAGGTGTCCTGTTATACTACTAGCCACCTAGCAATTTTATGAAGTTGGCTTTAGCTAGCCCAGATAGGTTCCCAATCTCCCAACCTCATAACTAGCTACCAAGAAGCCATTTCAGCCTATCAATCAAGTTAGAGTACCTAGCTTGTCTATCTATACTCTTAGAAAAAAGGGTTCCAAAAGAGTTATTCGGGTGTCCCCATAGGAGAACCCTTTTTGGGTCCAGGTAGAACCATTTTTGGTTCCAGGTAGAACTCTTGGAACCAAAAGGGTTGTACCTGGAACCAAAAAGGGTTCTTCAAAGGGTTCTCCTATGGGGACAGGCGAAGAACCCTTTTAGGTTCTAGATAGCATATTTTTTTCTAAGAGTTTATCTTAGCTGGCATGCCTGCTGGCAAGGTTGGTAGAGTTTAGAAAAGCAAGCAATAACTAAATGTAGCCTACTGAATAAGACTAACATTTCTTTCAATCTTTTACCCAGAATTTAGCAGAGATCCATAGAAGCATATTTAGTTTCTTTAAAAAAAGAACCTCCAGTCAGGAGGATACAGACAGCTCAAAAGGTATGCTTAGATATGCAGAAAAATATAGATTTTTTGACATGGAATTAAGCATAATCATTATGGCTCTAGATTGCAGGAAAAAGCGGTTTCAGGTGTTTTAAAAATGCAAAATTCTCCAACTTAATTACGGAGGGGGACCCCACTTTCGGACCACCCCCCATTCATCCTCGCGTACTTTCTGCCCCCTCAGATGTTTGGGGTGCATGACGCCCCTTTGTGGCATGTATGAGTGTGGTAGACTTGGCGTCCCCTCCCCTGCTCACCCCTTCTCACCCCCTTCTCTCACCTTTTTTTTTGATTTTTTTGATTTTTATATTTTTCAATTTATTTTAATCAAATTTGTTTAATATATTTTTTGTCATTTAGCAGACGCTCTTATCCAGAGCGACTTACAGTTAGTGAGTGCATACATTATATATTTTTTATTTTTTCATACTGGCCCCCCCTTCCATGCACCCTCACCTCTGCGCCTCTTGCTACCCTCTCATGCGTCTCATCGCATCACGCCTATGGTCACAAATAAAAACAGCTACCCTGTTCTGTTCTCCCCTGAGGGGAACCTAATCCTTTTCTGTGTAATGAAGGGTTTTACACTAATCGGCTGTGAAAAGGGCTGAGCAGACAATCATACAGACAATAAAGGGGCCTCAAGCTCCTATCTGTCCACTGAGCTCACACTAAGAGAGCTGCTCAAAAGCTGCTCACTAAGAAAGGGTCAAAGAGGCAGAGAGAGAACAGGGAGAGAAAGAGACCCAGCTGTGACTGCTCCGAGGCGTTGGATCAGATGGTACACGCCCAGGTGTAAGGAAGGTGTAAACAGGTGACAGGCAGATAATCGAGGGCACACCTTAACTCAGGAGAGGAGCAACACCTGTATGGAAATGAAGGAATCGTGCAGGGAGGCGCCTTGCAGACAGACAGACAGAGTTACCACCCATTTGAAAAGCCATGCAGGCACTTTGGTAATCCCCTACTTATAAATAGGCAAATTAAAATGGCCACCCCAGTTCAAACTGTGGTTGATACATGCAATAGCGCAGAAAAATGGCTGATGTGCATCTCCTATACGTGGGTAATACACTTACATGGTGCGCATTGATGAGGATCCTTCTAGCCACCAATAAGACCCTTATAAACATATAATGTTGTGGCTCATTTCAATGTGGTACAAGCATAAGGAAATGAATGGACGCAATCAATTGTATGTGAGAAATGTCTCTACAATCCAGCCTGGAAGTTTTCTTTTCATTATTGGTGGGAAATGTAGGCCGAATATGGCAGGAAATGGAAAGTGCAGAAGCGTGGAAGACAGGCCACGGTCATCAGATTGCAGAGGAAGTGCAGCACACTTATCGTGGATGCATGCGTTTCAAACGCTCTGGGAAAGTTACTCGACTGAGTTAACAAACTTGGAAACTATGGCCATTGTGGCCAGGCTTTTCATGTTTGGTTAGATTTCATGATCTTCTCGACATATTAAATGTATCACAGTTAAAACGGAAATAAAGAGAGAGAGAGAGAGAAACGAGTAGTCAGTTTTTCCATTCTGTCATTATATTGACCTCAGCTCTAGTGAACTAGGAGCACGTAATGTAGAGAGAGAAGGAGTACAGCCTAGCAGTGGGGGATTACAGTAAAGATGTCTGCTGGCTTTAGCCAGCACAGGAGGATGTCACTATTCACCAAAGTCTACTCTGGTTCATTTGACCACAGGCTCATTCAGCGTACTGACCCCACTGTGGGTTTACAAAGGATGATGGGAGACCAAGTATTGCGGGAATTCAAACTCAACTTTCCTCTAAATGTACATTTAGATACCTGGAACTGACATAATTTAACTACTTTGCAGATATGAAACAAACAGACTATCATAATATTAGTAAAAAATATAAAATTCCCAGTTTGTGCTTCAAAACCAACTTTGTAAGAATGTCAATACAATCAAACTAGAAACGGCAATGATCACAAGTCAGTCATAACGTGGCTAATAGGCTAGCTAGCGCACATGTATCAAACACAAGGCCCAAGGGCTGAATAGAACGCACAAGCGAGTATAAATGAGTCAACAGTTGAGTCATCCACTTAATGAAATTACAGCCTGATGCGCTCGCATCGGTGAATTCAACTTAAATTGCGCTGCTTTCATGTGTCCCGTTTACAGCGCGCAGCGGAGGGAAAGTCTACAGACACATGCCATAGTCCTAGCTAGGCTACTAAAATGTTGCAGTCTGGCTTCGGTTTTTAAAGCTTGACAAGGAAACAAAACCTGCAACAAAACACAGTGCAAAGGAGAAACGTGAGCCTATTACAGCAAAATTTGAGCAGTAGCCTAGGCTGGCTACTTAACTACAATACATTTTGAGTGCACCATAGAGCAATGCTGCAATCAACCGCACCGGTGATCCATGCAGTGCAAAAAAATTCAATTTTTGTACCTATATCTACGTTTTTGTAGTAGTTTTTTTTTGTAGTAGTTTTTAAATACTTTTAATTAGGGTTGCAGCATATTATGCACATGTGCAAGCATAGCAGCAAAGGCTGGACAAATATTATTTACATGGGGGAAAAAAGGATTTAGTCAGCCACCAATTGTGCAAGTTCTCCCACTTAAAAAGATGAGATAGGCCTGTAATTTTCATCATAGGTACACGTCAACTATGACAGACAAATTGAGATTTTTTTTCTCCAGAAAATCATATTGTAGGATTTTTAATGAATTTATTTGCAAATTATGGTGGAAAATAAGTATTTGGTCACCTACAAACAAGCAAGATTTCTGGCTCTCACAGACCTGTAACTTCTTCTTTAAGAGGCTCCTCTGTCCTCCACTCGTTACCTGTATTAATGGCACCTGTTTGAACTTGTTATCAGTATAAAAGACACCTGTCCACAACCTCAAACAGTCACACTCCAAACTTCACTATGGCCAAGACCAAAGAGCTGTCAAAGGACACCAGCAACAAAATTGTAGACCTGCACCAGGCTGGGAAGACTGAATCTGCAATAGGTAAGCAGCTTGGTTTGAAGAAATCAACTGTGGGAGCAATTATTAGGAAATGGAAGACATACAAGACCACTGATAATCTCCCTCGATCTGGGGCTCCACGCAAGATCTCACCCCGTGGGGTCAAAATGATCACAAGAACGGTGAGCAAAAATCCCAGAACCACACGGGGGGACCTAGTGAATGACCTGCAGAGAGCTGGGACCAAAGTAACAAAGCCTACCATCAGTAACACACTAAGCCACCAGGGACTCAAATCCTGCAGTGCCAGACGTGTCCCCCTGCTTAAGCTAGTACATGTCCAGGCCCGTCTGAAGTTTGCTAGAGTGCATTTGGATGATCCAGAAGAGGATTGGGAGAATGTCATATGGTCAGATGAAACAAAAATAGAACTTTTTGGTAAAAACTCAACTCGTCGTGTTTGGAGGACAAAGAATGCTGAGTTGCATCCAAAGAACACCATACCTACTGTGAAGCATGGGGGTGGAAACATCATGCTTTGGGGCTGTTTTTCTGCAAAGGGACCAGGACGACTGATCCGTGTAAAGGAAAGAATGAATGGGGCCATGTATCGTGAGATTTTGAGTGAAAACCTCCTTCCATCAGCAAGGGCATTGAAGATGAAACGTGGCTGGGTCTTTCAGCATGACAATGATCCCAAACACACCACCCGGGCAACGAAGGAGTGGCTTCGTAAGAAGCATTTCAAGGTCCTGGAGTGGCCTAGCCAGTCTCCAGATCTCAACCCCATAGAAAATCTTTGGAGGGAGTTGAAAGTCCGTGTTGCCCAGCGACAGCCCCAAAACATCACTGCTCTAGAGAAGATCTGCATGGAGGAATGGGCCAAAATACCAGCAACAGTGTGTGAAAACCTTGTGAAGACTTACAGAAAACGTTTGACCTGTGTCATTGCCAACAAAGGGTATATAACAAAGTATTGAGAAACTTTTGTTATTGACCAAATACTTATTTTCCACCATAATTTGCAAATAAATTCATAAAAAATCCTACAATGTGATTTTCTGGAGAAAAAAAATCTCATTTTGTCTGTCATAGTTGACGTGTACCTATGATGAAAATTACAGGCCTCTCTCATCTTTTTAAGTGGGAGAACTTGCACAATTGGTGGCTGGCTAAATGCTTTTTTCCCCCACTGTATCTCTTATTTTGTTTTAATATGTTAAAATGCTATATACAGCATCCTATGTACATAAGTGGACATTATAAATGGCCATATTTGTTCAAATAAAACAATGGCCCACGAATTCATTGTGTTTTTACAATATTGCCCGTGCACTGATTGAGTTTGACATCTCTGGGCTAGCATATGTGTTTATGTAGCTAGCTATTTATTTAGCAAGCTAAAAACATGGAGCCAAATATACTGTATTTATAACTAACCCCTTCTGTCTGTGACAGAGCCTAAAGTTAGCTAGCTAGCTGCTGGGAGGATGTCATGTTATTGGAGGAGTGGGTGAGTGACCGACGTTGCCCCTCGTATCATTTTTCGGTGGCTACAGCTAAAGATTCAGGTGTCATTTGGTTAGCTAGCAAGAAATCTGAATCACTTTGCTAGCTAGCAAAACGTGGGTTGGGACAAGCATGCATTGGCAGGGAAGCTGCAGAAGGACGAGCAGGCTACTATTCCCCATCATTTATCAGTACAATCTTGACTGCCAACTAGCTGAAAAAGTTTGGGAGGTTTTATCTAATGTTCACTCGTTAGAATTTAGCTCATCTCGCTCTGGCTAGCATTAGTTGTTGATCTTGTTGTTGTTGATGTGCATAAGCAACTGATGGAGAGATAGCCTTCCTTTTCATGGTTGTTAGATCAATAGGACTGTGAAGTTCCCAAATGTAAGAGGACTCCCTTGGTATTTACATATTTGCAGAAATCAATTCAGGTGTATTTTGTGGCTTTTTGGTGAATGCGTTTTAATGATCTAAAGTCGCACTGTTGCTACTGCCTGTAAACACACAGTTCAGTTCAAAGTGAATGATGGCAGGCCTGTGTGGCAAATGGCTTATTTGCATATATGTCTACTGTAGCTCTGATTAGCTATGGAACACTGGTCTGCATAGACTCCGGTCCTGGACAAGACAGATGTTTTTTTTAGGTTTTATTTACTGCAGTGTCTATTAATTGTGCAAACACAAGACCGCTTTCCCAATCTATATTGCTATAGAATTTTCACAAATGCCTTTCTATATGTCATTCCCAAACATTCTATGAATTAATGAAAATGACCATATCTACGGTAAGTGCTCGCTTGTAAGAAAATGTAAAAAAAAAAGGTGTATATCAACAGATTTTAATAAGATTTCATGTTGCTAAAATGCTGTCAGTTCCACTTTAATGTATCTCTGTGTTAGAGACTACAGTAGTTCTCTTGTAGTTATCACATGGCCATCTCTCTCCTGAAGAAATCACTGTCATTTTCACATTTATCTGGTTTCATGAGAACAATGTGACAGCGGCGATCCCTACTCTGATCACTTAGCTATACTAATAGCATTCTTATCAACACCACACTTTGGGAACTCAGCCTACCCCTTCTCTCCTCTTTCCTGGAGTCACTCTTTCTCTCTTCCCCCCTCTCTTTCTGCACACGACGGTGAAAGACCTAAACACCCTCCTTTTTCTGACCTCCGTTTCGCCTCCTCCCTCCATCTCCGGTCCCACATTCTTCTGGAGTGCTCTCCACACTGCATGCCTCTAATGCTTGCTCCATGTGGTTTATATGGCCTTATTAGAATTTATATCTAACAAGTGTTTCCCCGCGCTATGATTAATCTCCTGCCTCACACTGGATCTGGAGACCAATGCTGCTGGAATGGCCTGGGGATCTCCACTCTCCACTGCTGAGGGGGGTAACAAAGCAGCCAAGGCTGTTCCCCTTCCCAGTAAAATAGCAGACAAATAAAAGTAATACGTCTGTAATGTTACTTAGTAATTCTTTAAGTCTGACAACGTTCCCAGAATGACACGGACATATTTTCCACACCACACCGCCGCATAGCATTAGCACACCATCACAACAAGTGAGAAAGTAGGCCTCCAGACAGTGAAGATGCTTGTTTACATGTGTGTGTGTTTATGAGTGGGTGTTTATGAGTGTGGGTGTATTTCAAAATAGAGAGCGAGGGTGTAGGGGGGTAATATTTGATATATGTGATATTATATATTCCTCACATGCGACCTGTGATAAGACTATGCAATTAGCCTATTAAAAGGTTTATCTGACTCCATTTAACATTCTAGTAAAACCATGTGCAATCAAGTATTATGCTTTTAGAGGTCTGAGAGCTATGAACATATCAAATAACTCAACTTCATAATCCCTGCTTACACAGGCTGGTTAATGTTACCCAGCTGTCAGATCAACTCCAACCTGAGACGAGTTTCTGTCTCTCTCTTCCCCCCTTCTCTCTCTCTCTCTCTCTCTCTCTCTCTCTCTCTCTCTCTCTCTCACTCTCTCTCTCTCTCTCTCACACTCTCTCTCACACAAACAAGCACTAGTGTCCAAACATAAACAGAGATACAGTCCTCACTTATACAGTAATTATTTTGGGCACAAACGTTTATGGAATTCATGTTTGGACTAATTTCCTGAGCTTGCAGGAACACCTTACACCCAGGCAGGGTTCTCTCTGCATGGGAGGTGTATTGGGTGACACCTTGGGGCCTGTATACTCCTGGAGGGTGTTGGGTTCATGTGGTAGCAGGTGCCTGCTGCTGGGCTAGAGAGAGAGGCGACTCCCTCAGATGTGGAGATGAGATATGCTTCACACGCTACCTCGCCGGATTGTCTTTCTGTGCAGACGGACGGTGGAGACGGTGTGGAGACGCCTCTGTCGCATGCCCTTCCCACTCCTCTCCTCCTCTTTCTTCCCTCTCTCTCTCTGGGTTGCCCCAGAATATGCCTGTCTGTCTGTTTCTCTGAGTGCTTGTCTGTCTGCCTGTCTGCTAGATAAACAACACTGGTGAAGGTATACTCACACAGGCCTTTGTTTCTCTCTCCCCTCTCTCTCCCCTCTCTCTCGCTCTCTCTCTCTCTCTCTCTGTCTCAGTCCCTCTCCCTTGCTGATAAAGGGGAGGAAACACTGTGGCTGCTGCTGGGCCAGGAAACTATTGTGGTTCGCTGAGGGAAACTCTTGTACTTCAGACAGGAAACTTGTGTTAATATAATAGCTTTTATTAGCTTTTTAGGGTGCGTAGAGTGCTTGGTGTTGTGCTCCGTTGACCCTGGGCAGTCCTTTTGTAGCACACGCCTAATGGGGACACAGGACAAAATGGCCATTGTGGGCACTGGAGAGAATGGAACTGGGGAGAGCGGAGTACCTCCTCTACCTCTCAATAGTCTGTAAACAGAGGGTTGGAAGAGAGTCACTACAGGGTGTCAGTCAAATATAGCCTGCCTGATTGGCACAGTCACCAAGTCTTGGGCCCACTGATGGTTCTATGCACAGCTACATAACTTAACTGGGTGAGCTGACCTGCCCAGAGGGCAGTGTGTGTGTGTGTGTGTGTGTGTATGCATATACAGTATGTGTGTGTATGTGTGTGGGTGCTAAAGAGAGAGAGGGAGAAAGAGAGAGTGTGACCCTGGAGGGACACGAGGGCCATCCAACGTGTTTAAGATTGTTAAGATGATCATGGAGAGGAACTTCCAGCCGGTCATCATCTTTAGCTTCAGTAAGAAGGAGTGTGAGGCCTATGCCCTGCAGGTGTCCAAGCTCGACTTCAACACAGGTATAGTTCTCCCCATAGAAATATACAGTATAATAGCCCAGTATAATAGCCTAACTCTAACGATACTCCCAGGTGTCCAAGCTCGACTTCTATAGCGGTAGCTACTCCTTCAATGAGTGGGATGGGTAACACTGTGTCCTAATGGGAATTCATTAGGGCACACCGTAGCAAAGCGCTTTTCAATGGAAAAGGGGTGTTTCTTATTGGAGAAGTTCAGTTAGTTTATTTTACTGCTGCTCTTTAGTTATTTGCTTTTATTTTCTTTACTTAACAAAATGTAATGTCTAGCTGTTGTATTCGGCACATGTGGCAAATAAAATTTGATTTGATGTACTCCCTCGAAAGGTGGGACATGTCATGAAGTTTGCTAAGGGTGTTTTTAATCATCGGCATCACTCAAGTGGCGCAGTGGTCTAAGGCACTGCATCGCAGGGCTAGCTGTGCCACTAGAGATCCTGGTTCGAATCCAGGCTCTGTCGTAGTCGGCCGTGACCGGTAGACCCATGGGGTGGCTCACAATTGGCCCAGCGTTGTCCAGGGTAGGGGAGGGAATGGCCGGCAGGGATGTAGCTCAGTTGGTAGAGCATGGCGTTTGCAACGCCAGGGTTGTGGGTTCGATTCCCATGGGGGGCCAGTATGATTTAAAAAAAAAAAATATTATGTATGCACTCACTTAACTGTATGTCGCTCTGGATAAGAGCGTCTGCTAAATGACTGAGAGAGAGAGAGAGAGAGAGAGAGAGAGAGAGAGAGAGAGAGAGAGAGAGAGAGAGAGAGAGAGAGAGAGAGAGAGAGAGAGAGAGAGAGAGAGAGAGAGAGAGAGAGAGAGAGAGAGAGAGAGAGAGAGAGAGAGAGAGAGAGAGAGAGAGAGAGAGAGAGAGAGAGAGAGAGAGAGAGAGAGAGAGAGAGAGAGAGAGAGAGAGAGAGAGAGAGAGAGAGAGAGAGAGAGAGAGAGAGAGAGAGAGAGAGAGAGAGAGTCAGTCTGTGTAGTTGAACCCCAGTCACAACAGTCAGTGTCCCCCCAGGCTAACTGTCTGCGCCATGACTCGCACACTTCCTCGTCGCTCCTTGTCTGTGGTGTTCTCTTGGCTCACCATGAAAGGAACGGACACTTCTCCTCCCACGCACCCCTTTCTGCCCCCCTCTCCCTTCTCTGACTGGGAGACAATGTGCTAGAGAAGTTATGGCACCTAACACCAACTTAAAGAGCACACATACTACAGATTCTTCCTCTGTAGATGATCTTCTCTCTCCCCGTCTTCATACCTGCTAGATTATTGTCTTCTGCATGAATGCTGCAGATGTTTCACATTTTTTCCCACTGTTTTCATAACACTCTGGAAAGGGAACCTGCCTGGAAACATGCATCTGTTCGAATTAAAGGGCAACTCCACCACTTTTCAATCTCATTTTCATTATCTCCAGCACAATACCAGCGTCAACATACAGTATGTGAAAACAGCGCATTTCTAAGTTTTGTAGAAAACAATATACATAAAAAAAGTTCTACCTGATGACATCAAAAGTTATAACCGTGATTTTCAAACACCATGAGATTCGCGGTGACGTGGGGAGTAAGAAAAATACCCTCCCTTGGGCTAGAAACTCATTGCAGATTTTGAAAATCACAGTTTTTGACCTTTAATCCTACCCTGTGATGTCACAGACAAGCTTTTCAAAAAATATTTTTAACCCCAGATCATAGAAAAGCGCAATTTTCACATATGTAGAAACTTGTTTTTTATTTATTTATTTTTATTTAACCTTTATTTAACCAGGTAAGCCAGTTGAGAACAAGTTCTCATTTACAACTGCGACCTGGCCAAGATAAAGCAAAGCAGTGCGATAAAAACAACAACACAGATTTACATTTGGGGTAAACAAAACATGAAGTCAAAAATACAACAGAAAATATACATACAGTGTGTGCGAATGTAGTAAATTATGGAGGTAAGGCAATAAATCGGCCATAGTGCAAAATAGTTACAATTTCGTATTAACACTAGAATGATAGATGTGCAAAAGATGATGTGCAAATAGAGATACTGGGGTGCAAAATAGCAAAATAAATAACAATATGGGGATGAGGTAGTTGGATGGGCTAATTACAGATGGGCTGTGTACAGATGCAGTGATCGGTAAGCTGCTCTGACAACTGACGCCTAAAGTTAGTGAGGGAGATAAGAGTCTCCAGCTTCAGAGATTTTTGCAATTCGTTCCAGTCATTGGCAGCAGAGAACTGGAAGGAATGGCGGCCAAAGGAGGTGTTGGCTTTGGGGATGACCAGTGAGATATACCTGCTGGAGCGCAGACTACGGGTGGGTGTTGCTATGGTGACCAGTGAGCTAAGATAAGACGGGGATTTGCCTAGCAGTGGTTTATAGATGACCTGGAGCCAGTGGGTTTGGCGACGAATATGTAGTGAGGGCCAGCCAACAAGAGCGTACAGGTCACAATGGTGGGTAGTATATGGGGCTTTGGTGACAAAACGGATGGCACTGTGATAGACTACATCCAATTTGCTGAGTAGAGTGTTGGAGGCTATTTTGTAAATGATATCGCCGAAGTCAAGGATCGGTAGGATAGTTAGTTTTACGAGGGCATGTTTAGCAGCATGAGTGAAGGAGGCTTTGTTGTGAAATAGCTAATAACTTTTGATTGGAGATGCTTAATGTGAGTTTGGAAGGAGAGTTTACGGTCTAACCAGACACCTAGGTATTTGTAGTTGTCCACATACTCTAGGTCAGACCCGCCGAGAGTAGTGATTCTAGTCGGGTGGGCAGGTGCAAGCAGCGTTCGGTTGAAGATCCAAGATGGCGTAGTAGTGCAGTTGTGTTTTTATCGTATGTCTGTAAATAGCCTGTAAATACCCAATTTCTCTGTATTTTTCGTACATATTTCCCTATCAGACTTTTCATCCTTCTACAAAATATACTTTCCTGCAACCCGCCTCACTCAATGTGGAACGGATTCTATTATTGACTTACCTTTATCTAGAATCTAGAATCTCCAGTTGAAACTAGCTAGCCAGCTAACTAGCTACTTGCTATTAGCCACAGCTAGCGGTATTTCACCCAGAACATTGGATTTTTTTTCTGCGGGATTAATTTTAATCACTGGACATTAATCACCGGATATTCGGCCAGTCTGCACAGCGCGTTATCGACCCAGAACATATCAGTTTTTCCGCCGGAATCACTGAATCACTGGACCTTTAACTCCGGATTCATCGCTACCAGCTAGCTACAACAAAACGGACGCTGTGGTCTGGCTAATCATCCTGAGCTAGGCCCATCTCCCGGCTATCTACCTCTCTGTCAACCGGACGGGACCACCTAGTGTGGACACGGAGCCCCGCCGATCCTACACGACTGGTCTGCCGACGAAATCGTCTGATGTGGTTACGACGTTAACCACGAAGATTCCATCCATCTGCTAGCCCCGGCCCGCTAGCACACGCTAGCCGTGGCCTCTTACTCACTAGTGCTTTACCACCGAACCTTATGATAACTCAGCTATACAGAGCTTGGCGGAGTGGGTGGGGTTATATCCTTCCTGTTTGGCCCTGTCCGGGGGTTTCTTCGGATGGGGCCACAGTGTCTCCGGACCGCTCCTGTCTCAGCCTCCAGTATTTATGCTGCAGTAGTTTATGTGTCGGGGGGCTGGGGTTAGTTGGTTATACCTGGAGTACTTCTCCTGTCTTATCCAGTGTCCTGTGTGAATTTAAGTATGCTCTCTCTAATTCTCTCGTTCTCTCTTTCTCTCTGAGAACCTGAGCCCTAGGACCATACGTCAGGACTACCGGGCATGATGACACCTTGCTGTCCCCAGTCCGCCTGGCCTTGCTGCTATTCCAGTTTCAACTGTTCTGCCTGCGGTTACGAAACCCCTACCTGTCCCAGACCTGCTGTTTTCAACTCTTAATGATCGGCTATGAAAAGCCAACTGAGAGACCTGAGCCCTAGGACCATACGTCGGGACTACCGGCCGTGGTGACTCCTTGCTGTCCCCAGTCCGCCTGGCCTTGCTGCTATTCCAGTTTCAACTGTTCTGCCTGCGGTTATGGAACCCCTACCTGTCCCAGACCTGCTGTTTTCAACTCTTAATGATCGGCTATGAAAAGCCAACTGAGATTTATTCCTGATTATTATTTGACCATGCTTGTCACTTATGAACATTTTTGAACATCTTGGCATGGTTCTGTTATAATCTTCACCCGGCACAGCCAGAAGAGGACTGGCCACCCCTCATAGCCTGGTTCCTCTCTAGGTTTCTTCCTAGGTTTTCGCCTTTCTAGGGAGTTTTTCCTAGCCACCGTGCTTCTACACCTGCATTACTAGCTGTTTGGGGTTTTAGGCTGGGTTTCTGTACAGCACTTCGAGATATTAGCTGATGTAAGAAGGGCTATATAAAATAAAATTGAATTGAAATTGAAATGTCTGCTGGACTGTTCCTTTTTACGGTACTACATCCTGTTTATGTTTAGCCTCAGCCCAAACATGGTTAGTTTATTGTTGTTTCGGTTATTTCTAATTGTACTATATCACTGTAGACCCCCCAGCCTAGCTAAACCTGCCTTAGATAGCTCCTTTGACCCTCCCCCTATACACGCGGAGACCGACTCAATTGATGCCTCCAGCGATGCTATCTCTTTCATTGTTACCCAACGCTTAGGTTTACCTCCACTTTACTCATATCCTTCCATATCCCTGTCTGTACATAATGCCCTGAATCTTTTCTATAACACCCGGAAATCTGCCCCCTTTATTCTATGTACCCAACGCACTAGAAGACCAGTTCTTAAAGCCTTTAGCCGTATCCTTATTCTAGTCCTCCTCTGTTCCTCTGGTGATGTAGAGGCTAACCCAGGCCCTGCAGCCCTCAGTATCACTCCTACTCCCCAGGCGCTATCATTTGATGACTTCTGTAATCGCAAAAGTCTTGGTTTCTTGCACATAAATATCAGAAGTCTACTTCCTAAGTTTGAGTTATTCACTGCGTTAGCACACTCTGCCAACCCTGATGTTCTAGCAGTGTCTGAATCCTGGCTCAGGAAGGCCACCAAAAATTCTGAAATTTCCATCCCCAACTATAACATTTTCCGTCTAGATAGAACTGCCAAAGGGGGTGGAGTTGCAATCTACTGTAGAGATAGCCTGCAGAGCTCTATCATACTATCCAGGTCTGTGCCCAAACAGTTTGAGCTTCTACTTCTAAAAATCCACCTTTCCAGAAATAAGTCTCTCACTGTTGCCGCTTGCTACAGACCCCCCTCAGCCCCCAGCTGTGCCCTGGACACCATATGTGAATTGATTGCCCCCCATTTATCCTCAGAGTTTGTACTGCTTAATACCCCAGCCATCCTACAATCCAAGCTAGATGCCCTCAACCTCACGCAAATTATCAACGAACCTACCAGGTACAACCCTAAATCCGTAAACATGGGTACCCTCATGGATATCATCCTGACTAACATACCCTCTAAATACACCTCAGCTGTCTTCAACCAGGATCTCAGCGATCACTGACTTATTGCCTGCGTCCGTAACGGGTCCGCGGTCAAACGACCACCCCTCATCACTGTCAAACGCTCCCTAAAACACTTTAGCGAGCAGGCCTTCCTAATTGACCTGGCCCAGGTATCCTGGATGGATATAGATCTCATTCCGTCAGTAGAGGATGCCTGGTTGTTCCTTAAAAGTAATTTCCTCTCAATCTTAAATAAACATGCCCCATTCAAAAATACAGAACTAAGAACCGATATAGCCCCTGGTTCTCCTCAGACTTGACTGCCCTTGACCAGCACAAAAACATCCTGTGGCGTACAGCATTAGCATCAAATAGCCCCCGCGATATGCAACTTTTCAGGGAAGTTAGGAACCAATATACACAAGCAGTCAGGAAAGCAAAGGCTAACTTTTTCAAACAGAAATTTGCATCCTGTAGCACTAACTCCAAAAAGTTTTGGGACACTGTAAAGTCCATGGAGAATAAGAGCACTTCCTCCCAGCTGCCCACTGCACTGAGGCTAGGAAACACTATCACCACCGATAAATCTACAATAATCGAGAATTTCAACAAGCATTTTGCTACAGCTGGCCATGCTTTCCATCTGGCTACCACTAACCCGGCCACCAACTCTTCACCCTCTGCTGCAACTTGCCCATGCCCCCCCGCTTCTCCTTCACACAAATTCAGACAGCTGATGTTTTGAAAGCGCTGCAAAATCTGGACCCCTACAAATCAGCTGGGCTAGACAATCTGGACCCTTTCTTTCTAAAACTAGCCGCCGAAATTGTCGCAACCCCTATTACTAGTCTGTTCAACCTCTCTTTCATAACGTCTGAGATCCCCAGAGATTGGAAAGCTGCCGCGGTCATCCCCCTCTTCAAAGGGGGTGACACTCTAGATCCAAACTGCTACAGACCTATATCCATCCTGCCCTGCCTTTGAAAGTATTTGAAAGCCAAGTTAACAAACAGATCACCGACCATTTCGAATACCACCGTACCTTCTCCGCTATGCAATCCGGTTTCCGAGCTGGTCACGGGTGCACTTCAGCCACGCTCAAGGTCCTAAACGATATTATAACCGCGATTGATAATAGACAGTACTGTGCAGCCGTCTTCATCGACCTGGCCAAGGCTTTCGACTCTGTCAACCACCGCATTCTTATTGGCAGACTAAATAGCCTTGGTTTCTCAAATGACTGCCTCGCCTGGTTCACCAACTACTTCTCAGATAGAGTTCAGTGTGTCAAATCGGAGGGCCTGTTGTCTGGACCTATGGCAGTCTCTATGGGGGTGCCACAGGGTTCAATTCTTGGGCCGACACTTTTCTCCGTGTATATCTATGATGTCGCTCTTGCTGCTGGTGACTCGCAGATCCACCTCTACGCAGACGACACCATTTTGTATACATCTGGCCCTTCATTGGACACTGTGTTAACAAACCTCCAAACGAGCTTCAATGCCATACAACAATCCTTCAGTAGCCTCCAACTGCTCTTAAACACTAGTAAAACTAAATGCATGCTTTTCAATCGAACGCTGCTGGCACCCGCCTACCCGACTAGAATCACCACTCTCGACGGGTCTGACCTAGAGTATGTGGACAACTACAAATACCTAGGTGTCTGGTTAGACTGTAAACTCAACTTCCAGACTCACATAAAGAATCTCCAATCCAAAGTTAAATCTAGAATCGGCTTCCTATTTCGCAACAAAGCCTCCTTCACTCATGCTGCCAAACATGCCCTTTGAAAGGCAGGGCAGGATGGATATAGGTCTGTAGCAGTTTGGATCTAGAGTGTCACCCCCTTTGAAGAGGGGGATGACCGCGGCAGCTTTCCAATCTCTGGGGATCTCAGACGTTATGAAAGAGAGGTTGAACAGACTAGTAATAGGGGTTGCGACAATTTCGGCGGCTAATTTTAGAAAGAAAGGGTCCAGATTGTCTAGCCCAGCTGATTTGTAGGGGTCCAGATCTTTCAGCTCTTTCAGAACATCAGCTGTCTGAATTTGTGTAAAGGAGAAGGGGGGTGCATGGGCAAGTTGCAGTGGAGGGTGCAGAGCTGGAGGCCAGGGTAGTGGTAGCCAGGTGGAAAGCATGGCCAGCCGTAGCAAAATGCTTGTTGAAATTCTCGATTATTGTAGATTTATCAGTGCTTTGGGCAGTTAGGAGGAGGTGCTCCATGGACTTTACAGTGTCCCAAAACTTTTTGGAGTTAGTGCTACAGGATGCACATTTCTATTTGAAAAAGCTAGCCTTTGCTTTCCTAACTGATTGTGGGTGTTTTTGTGCTGGTCAAGGGCAGTCAAGTCTGAGGATAACCAGGGGCTATATCTGTTCTTAGTTCTGAATTTTTTGAATGGGGCATGCTTCTTTAAGATTGAGAGGAAAGCACTTTTAAAGAACAACCAGGCATCCTCTACTGACGGAATGAGGTCAATATCCATCCAGGATACCCGGGCCAGGTCAATTAGAAAGGCCTTCTCGCTAAAGTGTTTTAGGGAGCGTTTGACAGTGATGAGGGGTGGTCGTTTGACCGCGGACCCATTACGGACACAGGCAATAAGGCAGTGATCGCTGAGATCCTGGTTGAAGACAGCGGAGGTGTATTTAGAGGGTCAATTTGTCAGGATGATATCTATGAGGGTGCCCATGTTTACAGATTTTGGGTTGTACCTGGTAGGTTCGTTGATAATTTGTGTGAGATTGAGGGCTTCTAGTTTAGATTGTAGGTTGGCCGGGTTGTTAAGCATATCCCAGTTTAGGTCACCAAGCAGTACAAACTCTGAGGATAGATGGGGGGGCAATCAGTTCACATATGGTGTCCAGGGCACAGCTCGGGCTGAGGGGGGTCTGTAGCAAGTGGCAACAGTGAGAGACTTATTTCTGGAAAGGTGGATTTATAGAAGTAGAAGCTCAAACTGTTTGGGCACAGACCTGGATAGTGTGATAGAGCTCTGCAGGCTATCTCTACAGTAGATTGCATCCCCACCCCCCTTGGTAGTTCTATCGAAATGGAAAATGTTGTAGTTGGGGATGGACATTTCTTCATTTTTGGTGGCCTTCCTAAGCCAGGATCCAGACACTGCTAGAACATCAGGGTTGGCAGTGTGCTAACGCAGTGAATAACTCAAACTTAGGGAGGATGCTTCGGATGTTAACGTGCAAGAAACCAAGGCTTTTACGGTTACAGAAGTCAACAAATGATAACGCCTGGGGAGTAGGAGTGATACTGGGGGCTACAGGGCCTGGGTTAACCTCTACATCACCAGAGGAACATAGGAGGAGTAGAATAAGGATATGGCTAAAGGCTTTAAGAACTGGTCTTCTAGTGCGTTGGGTACAGAGAAAAAAAGGGGCAGATTTCCGGGCGTTATAGAATAGATTCAGGGCATTATGTACAGACAAGGATATGGAAGGATATGAGTACAGTGGAGGTAAACCTAAGCGTTGGGTAACGATGAAAGAGATAGCATCACTGGAGGCACCGATTGAGTCGGTCTCCGCGTGTATGGGGGGGTAGGACAAAGGAGCTGTCTAAGGCAGGTTGAGCTGGGCTGGGGGCTCTACAGTGAAATAGTACAAAAATAAATAACCGAAACAGTAATAAGCAAGGCATATTGACATGGGAGAGAGGCATAAAGCAATCACAGGTGTTATTCGAGAGAGCTAAGACAACAGCTGGTAATGGCGACCAAGTTTGGGCTGAGGCTAAACCTAAACAGGATGCGGTACCGTATAAAGGAACAGTCCAGCAGGCATCAGCTGTATAGCTGAGTTATCATAAGGTCCGGTGAACAGCAATAGGAGAGTTCGGAGGTAGCTACAGCACTGGCGAGCAAGAGGCCCGGCTTGCGTGTGCTAGCGGGCCGGGGCTAGCAGATGGATCTGCGTGGTCGACGTCGTAGCGGGAAGCCTGTTGAAACCACATCAGACGATTTCGTCGGCAAACCAGCCGTGTTGGATCGGCGGGGCTCCGTGTCAACACTAGGAGGTCCCGTCCGGTTGACAGAGAGGTAGATAGCGATGATCTGGCGCTAGGGTCCAGTGATTCCGGCAGAAAATCCGATATGCTCTGGGTCGATAGCATGCTGTGCAGACTGGCCGACAAATTGTCCAGGCTAGAGCTAGAGCTGGCTGATGGGTAGTGCAGGCCACGGACAATGGTGAAGACGCTAACTTTGGCTAATAGCAAGTAGCCATTCGGTTGCAGCTAGACTAGTTTCAGCTTAAGGTTCTTGATAAAAGTTATAAAGAAATAATAGAATCCTTTCCACGTTGGGTGAGGCGGGTTGCAGGAAAGTATATTTAGTTAAAGAATGAAAAGTAAAATTGAGAAATATATACAAAATAGACGAAAAACTAAAAAAACTGGCTATTTACACAAGGACACAGAAAAAACACGACCGCACTGCTACTCCATCTCCAGGTTTGGTCCTGGAGATTATGAATATGAGGTTGAAAAGTGGTGGAATTGCCCTTTAAGGAGTTAATCCCTAGCTCCCTGTTTTTCTGTGTATTTGCTTACGTGTGTGTAAGTGTGTGTGTGTGTGTATATGTGTGTGTGTGCATGGCGTCTGGTTCGTGTGTGTGTGTCTGTGTCTGTGTCTGTGTGTGTGTTAGTAATGCTGTTTGTTCACCTGCACCCGCCCACAATTGCTAATAACCTATCCGCAACCGCTCAACTATATGAGATAAAGTGAAAATCTGTGAAAATCTGAGGCCCGCACCCAACCCCAACCCTAACCCACAAATATAGGAAATGTGCTGTACAGTCAGAGATGGCGGAACGATTTTTTGACTGGCCTTTTTAGATAGGCCTATGTTTCTGCTTATAATTTCCGTCATTTTGGTAGGCTATTTGTTAGTCAACTTGTCTATAATTAGATACATGCAGGTTCTCTTCTTTAATTACTTCTTGCTCTAGAAGACTAAATAAACCCCTGCTCACCAGAATAATGTCATAAATCGCTAGAATGAATTCTTCAATCTAGTTGACATTGGTAACATTTGTTTTCTCTTTCCTCTTTCATCTCTAATTCTCTGTGCAGCAAATACTTTAGGGACCGGGGAGAAAATGCAATAACTCAACAAAGAAAATGGGAATGTATTTTCCATGTCAAATTTTCAAATGACATCAGTCTGACCGGTTTTAAGGAACTTAAAAGCTGTTAAAACGACCCAAAATGTTTTTGATAAGATTTCAGTTTGGCTTGGATGTATATTTTATGTGGTTGAAATACTATCAGCTTTTATGACGCTGATAAAGACAGCACCTTTAAAGACACTCCCTAACCGGCAATCATTCTCTCAAGATGCTGAAATAAATAAATCATATTTTTCCGCTCCTGTTCTAGAGTTAAAATTTACATTTGGTGTATCATTTTACAGCAATAAATATTATATTAGGCTATGTGAGAGGTTGTAGACCTACAGTCAGCGTCCAGATTTCAGTTAGGCTACTATTCCATTTAACCCAACTGAACAGTACAGTTCCCCTGACGTGACATTTTGAAGTCCCTGTCTTGTGACTGTCGAATTTGCCTCACAGTAATAATGTAGACAGCACTGCTATCATCCTCTTTTACCACTTCACCAAATTTTTTCCAAACATTAGACTACTGTTGGGGCCCTCCCTTTTATTTATCTCCATTTACAGATTTTCTCTTATTGAATTAAACTCCAATATTGTCCTTTTTGCCTCAGTGGAAGTTCCCAAAAGCATTTGGCAATTGCCGTGTATTTGGCTTGCTTCAGTTAGGCCCTTAAGCTTAGACTTGAAAATAATTGGAATGCATTGTTTTCCCTGTATTCAAACCCGCCTGCCAACCACCCACTCTTAATCCACACAATATTTTATAACCCTAAACCCACCCGCCTTGCGGATATACAGTGGGGAAAAAAAGTATGTAGTCAGCCACCAATTGTGCAAGTTCTCCCACTCCTCAAACAGTCACACTCCAAACTCCACTATGGCCAAGACCAAAGAGCTGTCAAAGGACACCAGAAACAAAATTGTAGACCTGCACCAGGCTGGGAAGACTGAATCTGCAATAGGTAAGCAGCTTGGTTTGAAGAAATCAACTGTGGGAGCAATTATTAGGAAATGGAAGACATACAAGACCACTGATAATCTCCCTCGATCTGGGGCTCCACGCAAGATCTCACCCCGTGGGGTCAAAATGATCACAAGAACGGTGAGCAAAAATCCCAGAACCACACGGGTTACCTAGTGAATGACCTGCAGAGAGCTGGGACCAAAGTAACAAAGCCTACCATCAGTAACACACTACGCCGCCAGGGACTCAAATCCTGCAGTGCAAGACGTGTCCCCCTGCTTAAGCCAGTACATGTCCAGGCCCGTCTGAAGTTTGCTAGAGTGCATTTGGATGATCCAGAAGAGGATTGGGAGAATGTCATATGGTCAGATGAAACAAAAATATAACTTTTTGGTAAAAACTCAACTCGTCGTGTTTGGAGGACAAAGAATGCTGAGTTGCATCCAAAGAACACCATACCTACTGTGAAGCATGGGGGTGGAAACATCATGCTTTGGGGCTGTTTTTCTGCAAAGGGACCAGGACGACTGATCCGTGTAAAGGAAAGAATGAATGGGGCCATGTATCGTGAGATTTTGAGTGAAAACCTCCTTCCATCAGCAAGGGCATTGAAGATGAAACGTGGCTGGGTCTTTCAGCATGACAATGATCCCAAACACACCGCCCGGGCAATGAAGGAGTGGCTTCGTAAGAAGCATTTCAAGGTCCTGGAGTGGCCTAGCCAGTCTCCAGATCTCAACCCCATAGAAAATCTTTGGAGGGAGTTGAAAGTCTGTGTTGCCCAGCGACAGCTCCAAAACATCACTGCTCTAGAGGAGATCTGCATGGAGGAATGGGCCAAAATACCAGCAACAGTGTGTGAAAACCTTGTGAAGACTTACAGAAAACGTTTGACCTGTGTCATTGCCAACAAAGGGTATATAACAAAGTATTGAGGAATCTTTGTTATTGACCAAATACTTATTTTTTCCACCATCATTTGCAAATAAGTTCATTAAAAATCCTACAATGTGATTTTCTGGAATTTTTGTTCTCATTTTGTCTGTCATAGTTGACGTGTACCTATGATGAAAATTACAGGCCTCTCTCATCTTTTTAAGTGGGAGAACTTGCACAATTGGTGGCTGACTAAATACTTTTTTCCCCCACTGTAACCGCGGGGACTGCGGGTTGAGTCAACCCGCACATCATTAGTGTGTGTGTGTGCGCTTGCAAGCATGTATGTACAGTATGTGTGTGGGAGAGAGATATGGACTCAGTGCTTTCCTCTATAGCAGGGGTTCCAAACATTTTCACTCAGGCCCCCTTCCAGCATTGGGGAATATGCCGCCCCCCCCCTTCGCAAGCATGCGTGCCACATCTATTTCTATGGTCACAAGCACTGTTCATGACACAAACTGTTCACACCCCTCTTGTTGGGGGAGAGAACATTTTGCCGGTTTTAAAGCTTATTTCCTGCAATTCTACACATTTTGTCATGGGGTGCAGAGAAAATCTTGCATTTTTAAAGTAAATTTTCTTGCATTTCTATACATTTTGCCATGTCTAATGTTTATTCATGTGATATTTGAGTGACTCAAACATTACAACTAAATCTATGGGCTAAAAAACATAGCTAAAAACCCTTAGCTGACATGGGCTAGTTCATCTGGACATCTCTGACAAGTTATAAAAAGCTCTCTAAGGTATGAAATGACTGACATGACAAGAGGAAAACTGATGATGCACAAACCAATTTTGAAATTGCACCTTGTGCATTTTACTATTACAACTTTCAAGAGTAAGTTGAAAGCCGGACTGAGTTCCACATTTTTTTAACACACATATACAGTTGAAGTCAGAAGTTTACACACACCTTATCCAAATACATTTAAACTCAGTTTTTCACAATTTCTGACATTTAATCCTAGTAAAAAGTCCCTGTCTTAGGTCAGTTAGGATCACCACTTTATTTTAAGCATGTGAAATGTTAGAATAATAGTAGAGATAATTATTTATTTCAGCTTTTATTTCTTTCATCACATTCCCAGTGGGTCAGAAGTTTACATACACTCAATTAGTATTTGGTAGCATTGCCTTTAAATTGTTTAACTTGGGTCAAACGTTTCGGGTAGCCTTCCACAAGCTTCCCACAACAAGTTGGGTGAATTTTGGCCCATTCCTCCTGACAGAGCTGATGTAACTGTGTCAGGTTTGTAGGCCTCCTTGCTCGCACACGCTTTTTCAGTTCTGCCCACAAATGTTCTATAGGATTGAGGTCAGGGCTTTGTGATGGCCACTTCAATACCTTGACTTTGTTGTCCTTAAGCCATTTTGCCACAACTTTGGAAGTATGCTTGGGGTCATTGTCCATTTGGAAGACCCATTTGCGACCAAGCTTTAACTTCCTGACTGATGTCTTGAGATGTTGCTTCAATATATCCACATAATTTTCCTTCCTCATGATGCCATCTATTTTGTGAAGTGCACCAGTCCCTCCTGCAGCAAAGCACCCCCACAGCATGATGCTGCCACACCCGTGCTTCACGGTTGGGAGGTGTTATTCGGCTTGCAAGCTACCCCCTTTTTCCTCCAAACATAACGATGGTCATTATTTTACGTTTACATTTTAGTCATTTAGCAGACGCTCTTATCCAGAGCGACTTACAGTTAGTGAGTGCATACATTTTTTTTTCATACTATTATGTCCAAACAGTTCTATTTTTGTTTCATCAGATCAGAGGACATTTCTCTAAAAAGTACGATCTTTGTCCCCATGTGCAGTTGCAAACCGTAGTCTGGCTTTTTTATGGCAGTTTTGGAGCAGTGGCTTCTTCCTTGCTGAGCGGCCTTTCAGGTTACTGTGGATATAGATACTTTTGTACCTGTTTCCTCCAGCATCTTCACAAGGTCCTTTGCTGTTGTTCTGGGATTGATTTGCACTTTTCGCATCTCTAGGAGACAGAATGCGTCTCCTTCCTGAGCGGTATGACGGCTGCGTGGTCCCATGGTGTTTATACTTGCGTACTATTGTTTGTATAGATGAACGTGGTACCTTCAGGCGTTTGGAAATTGCTCCAAAGGATGAACCAGACTTGTGGAGGTCTACAATTTTTTTTCTGAGGTCTTGGCTGATTTCTTTTGATTTTCCCATGATGTCAAGCAAAGAGGCACTGAGTTTGAAGGTAGGCCTTGAAATACATCCACAGTTACACCTCCAATTGACTCAAATGATGTCAATTAGCCTATCAGAAGCTCCTAAAGCCATGACATAATTTTCTGGAATTTTCAAATTTGTTTAAAGGCACAGTCAACTTAGTGTATGTAAACTTCTGACCCACTGGTATTGTGATACAGTGAATTATAAGTGAAATAATCTGTCTGTAAACAGTTGTTGGAAAAATTACTTGTGTCATGCACAAAGTAGATGTCATAACCGACTTGCCAAAACTATAGTTTGTTAACAAGAAATGTGTGGATTGGTTGAAAAAAATAGTTTTAATGACTCCAACCTAAGTGTATGTAAACTTCTGACTTCAACTGTATATATACAATACCAGTCAAAAGTTTGGACACACCTACTCATTCAAAGGTTTTTCAATTGAGATGGTTTGGTATGAGTCAGACGGCAGAGTGAAGGAAAAGCGGCCAACAAGTGCTTAGCATATGTGGGAACTCCTTCAAGACTGTTGGAAAAGCATTCCAGGTGAAGCTGTCATCAAGCTACACGGTCAGGGTTGTGGGTTCAATTCCCACGGGGGGCCAGTATGAAAAAAAAGAAAAAATGTATGCACTCACTAACTGTAAGTTGCTCTGGATAAGAGCGTCTGCTAAATTACTAAAATGTAAGTGTGTGCAAAGCTGTCATCAAGGCAAAGGGTGGCTATGAATATATTTGGATTTGTTTAACACTTTTTTGGTTACTACATGTTTTTTCATGTGTTATTTAATAGTTTTGATGTCTTCACTATTATTCTACAATGTAAAAAACAACTCTACCCTAAGATTCACTTCCGAGCAGTTTATCAAGTTGCGACAAACAATAACAATAACAAACAGAAAAAGATAAAAAGCTTTCCCCCCAACATGCGAGATAAAGAGAGGGGGGGAGAGAGATTGAAAGGGAGTCCGTTCCGCTGCAGGCCAAGCTGGGTCACCATCATCCCAGGGCCTGTGAAGTGACATCATAGGAGACACAAACCCACGCTAGAGGGGACCTCATGTCACACACACACCAAACAATGTGAGGATGGGAGCTTGCTGTGTGTGTGTGTTTGTGTGTGTGCGTGCTTGAGTGTGTGTGTGTTAGAGTGAGTGAAAGTAGGAGTGCATGTATGTATGTATGTATGTGCATGTGTGTGTGTGCATGTTTGTAAGTATGAGAAAGAGAGAAAGAGTGCAAGCTTGTTAGAGCTTGGTAAACGACAGCTCCCTGCCTCTGTCTGTGTTTAGCAAGGCCTGTGCATCGTCTCCTGCAGAGCAGACGGATAACCTCTGACCTCTACTTCCTGCTAACAGAGAAACACAACCTCCACTGACCTTGACAATGGGACAAGAGGGTGACTGGGGCTGGGGGGGACAGCTGCCTCGGCCCGGGCTGGGGAGAGGGGCACTTGGACAGGGAGAGACAGGGAGAGACACTGGGAGAGAAAAATATGTTTTATTGTCACATATAGGTGCAGTGAAATGTGTTGTTTTACAGGGTCAGCCATAGTAGTACCACGCCCCTGGAGCAAATTAGGGTTAAGTGCCTTGCTCAAGGCCACATCGACAGATTTTTCACCTTGTCGGCTCGGGTATTCGAACCAACAACCTTTCGGTTACTGGCCCAAACACACACACACACACACACACACACACACCAAGAGACACCCCAGGGATGGGAGGACCAGTGGGGAAGCGTTCCCATGCTGCTCTGACTCAAACATCTTGGCTGATCCCAGGCAGGGACACACCACAGTCAGCCTTCATACAGGAAGGAGAGAGCTACTTGCTGACAGTGAAGCAGACATACACCAGCATGTCTGCACAAACACACACCCACACATGGTGTCTATCACACGCTATCCCTTACTACTCCTGTTCTCCTCTCCCACACACACTACACACACATACAGTGTCTACTGACTAATATTTGCAACCGCTTTATGCTTTGTTTATTTTGTTGTATCACGGCTTAGTCTTTGAGATAACACAGCAACTTGGGAGTAGATCAACTTTTGCAGCTAAGTGCCCCCTCCCCACCCAAGTGGAAGCCGAACATAGTGAAGCACCCCGGACCCTGGACTCCCACCCCCTTCCCAGAGTGCACTTCTCTGTCCAGGTCGTTGGGTTTATCCTCCGTTGGTCTCGTCACACTGATGGACAGGGACAGTTGGGTTTCCTGGCTCCGAATCAAGGCCGGCACTCGGCCTGGGAGACAACTCTCTATTCAATAAGGGGGACCATTCCACAAGGGAGAACGCAGCGCTGGGTTATTCAATACACTGCTGTCTCACATGCCCTACCCAAACAACTCTGTCGAAAGAGAGGGAGGAAGGGGGGAGGTGAGAGAGAGACACACGCACATAGACACACACACAGACACACACACATGCAGGTTGACATTCCCCTTAGATAAGCCAGCTGCAAAGTCAAAATTGTCTATATTGTAAAAATGCATGAAAACAAAAATGTGCTTTTTGGTCTTAATTTAAGGTTAGGGTTAGGCATTAGGGTGGGCAGTGTGGTAGGTTTAGGGTTAAGGGTTAGGTATAAAATCAGATTTTATGACTTTGTGGCTGTGCCAGCTAGTTACCTCTCCAGAACAAGATTCATGACGAAAAACGCTAACCTGCCACACACACACACACACACACACACACACACACACACACACACACACACTACACACACAAACTCTGGATTACAGAACTGAGGACTTCATGGACAAAAACATTGTCAATCATCTGTGTTTCTGCAAACTAAAAAGACCATTATGAACAAGAGCTGAAGCTTAGTTTTGATTTATGCGATCAAGATATAGTACCGTGACCCTGATGCTTCAAACAGCAAACATCAGCTTTAGAAGGACTAAAACTGTAATTGGGTTCTCAGAGAGAAAAAGGGGACTCTCAGAATGACAAACTATGCCAGATCCTCCATTTGCTTTTGTAAGCCATAGTTTATCCACATAATGATGTTATCAGATCCTCTGGGGGGAAAGGGGAGAGCTAGCTGGCTATGTTGCCTGAGACACTGTCCTCAGTGTGCTGTGACCTGCAACACAACCTCTGTGACTGTCATCGGCCTGCTAAGCCAGTCAACCAACCAGGATTTGAAAGATAATGAAGACAGACGAAAAGGTCAATGTCCAAACCTATTCAATACGTAATATTTCTATATATTCAGGATAATAAAAATAATATAACTTCTATGCCACAAATCCCCATGAAATAAACTGCCTCTGAGATTCAATGTGCAGCTTGACTACAGCCATTTATTTAGCTTGAGACTAGTAATTTCCTATGCCAGGTTTCACAATATAAACATGTACAATACCGGTCAAAAGTTTTAGAACACCTACTCATTCAAGGGTTTTTCTTTATTTTTACTATTTTCTACATTGTAGAATAATAGTGAAGACATCAAAACTATGAAATAATACATATGGAATCATGTAGTAACCAAAAAAGTCTTAGTGTATATATTTTTATTTAATCCTTTATTGAAGCAGGGAGTCATATGAGCCCTGCACGAACACATCAATAAACAACAATTACAGTATACATACTGTATCTATACAAGGACTTTTGGAGATCATTCCACATGAGAAGCGCAAAAAAACGAAAAGCACATTTACCTATCTCACCTGAGTCCGGGTCTGGTAACTTAAATGTCTGAAGGTTAACAATGAGGTAAGGTATGGCGGAAGTTTATGCAAGAGGGCTTTATAGACCAAAATACCGCAATGCATACTGTTGCTACAGTATGGACCCCACTCTATCAAATGCTGGGTTATGCCCCTAGTCCCAGTTGTAATATATTAGCTTCAGACACACACTGTCACATGAAAGGGTAGTGTCTCCCTGAGAGATGTGGAGCAGACCACTGGGGTGGGGGTGGGGGGATTTCCTCAGACATCAAGCCGCCGTATAGACTCTCACAGATGCGACAGGCCTGACCATGTCTTTGACCCCCCCACCCCCCTTAGTCCATGTCTAGTGGTAGAGGGGTCAGACATTAACCCTCCCTCCCCCCTATAAGCTCCATAGAAAGTTCAGGCCTGACCATGTATTTGACCCTCCCTTATACTCCATAGATAGGACTTACCATGTCTAGTGGGAGAGGGGGCCCCGGGGACATGAGACCGACTGGGAGCCCCGAGGGAACGGCGAGGCGTGAGAAATGATGTAAGGTCCTGCTATTCCTCAAGCAGGGCCAGTGACAGCTCGATTACGGGTGGCATTACAAACCATTAAGTGCTATTAATCTTACAGGCTGGCGACGAGTCATTACGGGCCATTCATCTCGCTGGGCCGGGGTGTGAGTCATTATGTGTCATTACTCTCCTACCCGCTGGGCGCAGGGTAAGGGGGGCAGGCAGGACGGGGGCAGGACGGGTGAGGGCTCCGCCTGTTGGACCCCAAGATGAGCGGGCAGGTCTACCAGATCAGACGGTTGGCACTGGTGCTGAAATATGTATGGAGCTAATCAACAATAGCCAAGCCAAAGAAGCCCTATTTGTGGGTAATTGTTTCCTTACACGGTCAACGTGTCACAGAGGTTAATCGGACCACTGTGGCTCCCCGTTCAGTCTTAGTCTCAGTCTCTCTAGACTCTCTTTCTGCTCTCTCTCTTGCTCTCTGTTTTTATTTCCTTGACTCTCGCTCACTATCTCTTTCTGCTTTCTCTCTCGCTGTCTCTCTCTACCAGTGTGCTATAACTTTCAATCACCCATTTTTTCCCCAATGCGCACTCAGAGAAAGGTTTAGGGCCATGTCAATGTACATAAAGCCAGGACATTAAACTGACTATGTGGCAAAGTGGGGTGGTGACCTCAATGAAACCCTAATGCTTTTTCGTGGTTGTGGGGTGGGAGTTGAAGGAACTCACTCGACCCCACACCTGGAGAAGAACCCTCTATATAAGGCCTTATGGTGGAAATATAGTGGACCTCTCCACCCCTTGCCTCCCACTAAGCGTGTGCCCCCCCAGCCCATAAAAGTATGGGAAAGTCCCAGTCTGTGTAAAACATAATACTGTCTGCAGGACTGTGCCTGAGTCCTGATTGAGTCCTCCGCCACTACAGCGACAGATGTTTTATTTAGAATCCAAAAACACTGGCTAGGTAATTTGCTTAAAGGAGGGGAAACAGAGCAGAGAGTGCTGTTGCGGTGTGATGACCATGCCAGAGCACGTGAGGGAGAGAGAGAGCGAGAGACCAGCCTTGTAGAGTTTCCACTCCTCAGCCCTGTCATGATATTTCCTCTTTCAGCTCTTTCTCACACTCTTGTTTTTCACCGTCTCTCTTTCTCTCTCTCACAAACACTGTTAATCTCTGTCCCAATCTCCTTACTCTAACTAGCCTTCTCTCTGTCAAGCACTCTAATTCTCTCTCTTTCTCCCTTTCTTTCCCTCTTTCATTGTCTGACTGACTGTTGGCTATAGGACCAGGTGGTGTTCCCTTCTCCCTTCTCCTCCCAGCCTCATTCCCCCCTCTCTCTTTTTCTCCCCTCCTCCATCCATCTCAACAGGGGGTGCAGGTTGACCCTGCTCGTTTAGCGCAGGTTGACCCTGCTAGTTTATGTGTGCCTTATGGGGGGGAAGGAGATGGGTCTAGGAAAATGGTAAAGTCACTCACACACAATCAAATCAAATGTTATTTGCCACATGCGCCGAATACAACATTTACATTTTAGTCATTTAGCAGACGCTCTTATCCAGAGCGACTTACAGTTAGTGAATACATTTTCTTTATTTTTTATACTGGCCCCCCATGGGAATCGAACCCACAACCCTGGCGTTGCAAACGCCATGCTCTATCAACTGAGCTACATCCCTGCCGGCCATTCCCTCCCCTACCCTGGGCCAATTGTGCGCCGCCCATGAGTCTCCCGGTCGCGGCCGGCTGCGACAGAGCCTGGATTTGAACCAGGATCTCTAGTGGCACAGTTAGCACTGCGATGCAGTGCCTTAGACCACTGCGCCACTCAGGAGAACATACAACATACAACAGGTGTAGACCTAACAGTGAAATGCTTACTTACATGCCCATTTCCAACTATGCAGTTAAAAAATAAATAAATATGAAAAGTAAAAAAGAGATAAGTATAAAATAGAAAATAGCAAATAATTAAAGAGCAGCAGTAAAATAAAATAACAGTAGGGAGGCTATATACAGGGGGTACCGGTACAGAGTCAATGTGCGGGGACACCGGTTAGTCGAGGCAATTGAGGTAATATGTACATGTGGGTAGAGTTAAAGTGACTATGCGGCAGGTGGCTTAGTGGGTAAGAGCGTTGTGCCAGTAACCGAAAGGTCGCTGGTTCTAATCCCCGAGCCGACTAGGTGAAAAATCTGTCGGTGTGCCCTTAAGCAAGGCACTTAACCCTAATTGCTCTGGATAAGAGCGTCTGCTAAATGACGTAAATGTATGCATTGATAATATACAGAGTTGCAGCAGCGTAAAAGAGGGTGTTGGGGTGGGGTGGTGTGGATTGGAGTGGAGTAGGGTTGGGGGGGCAATGCAAATAGTCTGGGTAGCCATGATTAGCTGTTCAGGAGTCTTATGGCTTGGGGGTAGAAGCTGTTAAGAAGCCTTTTGGTTCTAGACTTGGCGCTCCGGTACCGCTTGCCGTGCGGTAGCAGAGAGAACAGTCTATGACTAGGGTGGCTGGAGTCTTTGATAATATTTAGGGCCTTCCTCTGACACCGCCTGGTATAGAGGTCCTGGATGGCAGGAAGCTTGGCCCCAGTGATGTACTGGGCCGTACGCACTACCCTCTGTAGTGCCCTGTGGTAGGAGGCAGAGCAGTTGCCATACCAGGCGGTGATGCAACCAGTCAGGATGCTCTCGATGGTGCAGCTGTATAACTTTTTGAGGATCTGAGGACCCAAGCCAAATCTTTTCAGTCTCCTGAGGGCTTTGTCGTGCCCTCTTCACGGCAGTCTTGGTGTGTTTGGACCATGATAGTTTGTTGGTGATGTGGACACCAAGGAACTTGAAGCTCTCAACCTGTTCCGCTACAGCCCCGTCGATGAGAATGGGGGCGTGCACAGTCCTTTTTTTTTCCTGTAGTCCACAATCATCTCCTTTGTCTTGATTACGTTGAGGGAGAGGTTGTTATCCTGGCACCACACGGCCAGGTCTCTGACCTCCTCCCTATAGGCTGTCTCTTCGTTGTCGGTGATCAGGCCTACCATTGGTGTGTCGTCTGCAAACTTAATGATGGTGTTGGAGTCGTGCCTGGCCATGCAGTCATGGGTGAACAGGGAGTACAGGAGGGGACTGAGCACGTACCCCTGAGGGGCCCCCGTGTTGAGGATCAGCGTGGCAGATGTGTTGTTACCTACCCTTACCATCTGGGGGCGGCCCGTCGGAAAGTCCAGGATCCAGTTGCAGAGGGAGGTGTTTAGTTCCAGGGTCCTTAGCTTAGTGATGAGCTTTGAGGGCAATATGGTGTTGAACGCTGAGCTGTAGTCAATGAATAGCATTCTCACGTAGGTGTTCCTCTTCTCCAGGTGGGAAAGGGCAGTGTGGAGTGCAATAGAGATTGCATCATCTGTGGATATGTTGGGGCAGTATGCAAATTGGAGTGGGTCTAGGGTTTCTGGGATAATGCTGTTGATGTGAGCCATGACCAGCCTTTCAAAGCACTTCATGGCTAGAGACGTGAGTGCTATGGGTCGGTAGTCATTTAGGCAGGTTATCTTAGTGTTCTTGGGCAAAGGGACTATGGTGGTCTGCTTGAAACATGTTGGTATTACAGACTCAGTCAGGGACATGTTGAAAATGTCAGTGAAAACACTTGCCAGTTGGTCAGCGCATGCTCGGAGTACACGTGCTGGTAATCCGTCTGGCCCTGCGGCCTTGTGAATGTTGACCTGTTTAAAAGTCTTACTCACATCGGCTACGGAGAGCGTGATCACATAGTCATCCGGAACGGCTGATGGTCTCATGCATGCTTCAGTGTTGCTTGCCTCGAAGCGAGCATAGAAGTGATTTAGCTCATCTGGTAGGCTTGTGTCACTGGGCAGCTCGCAGCTGTGCTTCCCTGTGTAGTCTGTAATAGTTTTCAAGCCCTGCCACATCCGACGAGCGTCGGAGCCGGTGTAGTACGATTAAATCTTAGTCCTGTATTGACTCTTTGCCTGTTTGATGGTTCGTAAGAGGCTATAGCTGGATTTCTTATAAGCGTCCGGGTTAGAGTCCCGCTCCTTGAAAGCGGCAGCTCTACCCTTTAGCTCAGTGCTGATGTTGCCTGTAATCCATGGCTTCTGGTTGGGGTATGTACGTAGGTCACTGTGGGGACGACGTCGTCGATGCACTTATTGATGAAGCCAGTGACTGATGTGGTGTACTCCTCAATGCTATCGGAAGAATCCCAGAACATATTCCAGTCTGTGCTAGCAAAACAGTCCTGTAGCTTGGCATCTGCGTCATCTGACCACTTCCTTATTAACCGAGTCACTGGTGCTTCCTGCTTTAGTTTTTGCTTACAAGCAGGAATCAGGAGGATAGAGTTGTGGTCAGATTTGCCAAATGGAGGGCGAGGGAGAGCTTTATACGCGTGTCTGTGTGTGGAGTAAAGGTGGTTTAGAGTTTTTTTCTTCTCTGTTTGCACATTTAACATGCTGGTAGAAATGATGTAGAACGGATTTAAGTTTCCCTGCATTAAAGTCCCCGGCCACTAGGAGCGCTGCCTCTGGATGAGCGTTTTCCTGTTTACTTATGGCCGTATACAGCTCATTGAGTGCAATCTTAGTGCCAGCATCGGTTTGTGGTGGTAAATAGACAGCTACAAAAAATATAGATGAAAACTCTCTTGGTAAATAGTGTGGTCTACAGCTTATCACGAGATACTCTACCTCAGGCGAGCAAAACCTCGAGACTTCCTTAGTATTAGATTTTATGCACCAGCTGTTGAATACAAATATACACAGACCGCCACCCCTTGTCTTACCAGAGTCAGCCATTCTATCCTGCCGATGTAGCGTATATCCTGCCAGCTGTATGTTATCCATGTTGTCGTTCAGCCACAACTCGGTGAAACATAAGATATTACAGTTTTTAATGTCCCGTTGGTAGGATAACCTTAATCTTAGGTTGTCCAATTTATTTTCAAATGATTGAACATTGGCTAATAGGATATATGGAAGAGGCAGTTTACTCGCTCGCCGTCGGATCCTTACAAGGGATTTGGGCCTTGTCGGGTGTCTGTAGAATATCCTTCGCTTCCGACATGTTGAAGAAAAAATCTTCGCCCAATACGAGGTGAGTAATCGCTGTCCTGATATCTAGAAGCTCTTTTTGGTCATAAGAGATGGTGGCAGAAACATTATGTACAGAATAAATTACAAATAACGCGAAAAAACACACATAATAGTACAATTGGATAGAGGGCTGTAAAACGGCAGACATCTTCTCTGGCGCCATTCTTCAATGGGAAAACACATATACTGTAACTCACCAACACACATACCTGCACTATGTGCTATTGAGACGTTTCAAAGGGAAAAACATGGTAATTACTCATTTACTAGTGAGTAATACCACAGTGAGTGTCATATACTGTAACTGTGTGTGTGTGTGTGTGTGTGTGTGTGTGTGTGTGTGTGTGTGTGTGTGTGTGTGTGTGTGTGTGTGTGTGTGTGTGTGTGTGTGTGTGTGTGCGTGTGTGTGTGTGTGTGCGTGTGTGTGTGTGTGTGTGCGTGCGTGCGTGCGTGCGTGCGGCATGCTCGCGTGTGTGTGTCATGTTGTACTAAGCAGAGCTGTGGTCTAGTGCGCTGTGCTAGGGAAGAGTTAAACCCCACACTGGTTGCTGTGGACGTCTTGGCAGCCTCCCCATAATGACAATACCAGATCGCTATTATCAGAGGTAATATGGATGCCCAGTGCAGCCCCCTCCTCTACACCCCACTCCTCCCCGTACACCTCTCCCTTCTCTATTGCCAATGGGAATCCAGCTCACTTTCAACAGCTATCCACTTTTAATTATTATTGGTTATTATGGTAAGTGGGATTTTACACGCACAGCTCTAATATTCCATGGGGGTCACTCAACCAATATGGAATAGCTGTTACTCAATCCGCATGTTCTCATCCCGACCTCCACAAACACAGACGTGCACACAGAGACGTACACACACATATACAAACACACATACGCGCATGCACAAACACCCACACATACACACACATCACACATAGCCCTGGGCTAAGCTTCTCTGCGTGGCCCACCCACGCCACACACCAGGAGTTTCCCTTACACGCTCACCCTGGGAGAGAACGTGGAGCTAAACTCTCCAGCAGACCCAGGTTCACCGGCCAGAGTACACTCAACTCAACCCAACTCAACTCAACAACAGGCTGGAAGCCACAACAGCCATCAGGGTCTACTCTGAGAACATTTGGATGTGGGTGTTATGTAAAAGTGTGTGTGTCCATTTCAAACAGGTATAAATGTAAATGTTCAACAAACTAATGAAGATGGTGAGTGAGTGAGTGAGTGATTGAGTGAGTGATTGAGTGACTGAATGACTGACTGACTGACTGACTGACTAAATGTGTGACTGTGTTTTTTCATACTGTATAATGTGTGTGTGGATGGGGGGGGGGTTCGGTAGCTTGGTTTGGAGCTGTGTCTGGCCTTGTCAGCAGAGAGAAAGGCAGGCAGTGTGTGTGTGTGTTTGTGTGTGCGTGTGTGTGCATGTGTGCGTGTGTGCGTGTGCATGTGTGTGTGTGTGCATGCATGCAGGCAGGCCGGCGCTGGAGGGATTGAATGTCCGGGGCTCCAGGGCTCCCTTCCTGCCTCTCTCTATCGTGATATCTCCAAGACGCTTGTCAAACTCAAGGGGAAGGGAGACGGAGGGGGAAAAAACACTTTGTACTTGGATTCTGTGTGATACTTCAATCTGCCTGCTTTTGTGCCTCCTTTCTGTCCGCTCACAAAGAGAGTTGCTAATCCGGAGCTCAAAGGAGAGCTGGCTTTTCCTGTGTAATTACAGACGCAACACAACACTCTGTCTGCCAGGCAATTACAGCTGCCACACGGGAGAGATGGAGGGAGAGAGGGAGAGAGAGAAAGTAAGGGGTAAAGGGGAAAAAGAGGTTGAAACTGAATGATATTGAGTTCAGTCAAATTGCTATCAAAGGAATGTCTTGGCCACACACACACAAACACACACTCACTCACGCACGCACACACACACACGCACACACACACACACACAAACAGTCTTGCGCAGCTAACCTTGTGGTGACATACAATTCAGTCCCATTCAAAATCCTATTTTCCCTAACCCATAACCCTAAACCTAACCCTAACCTTAACCCTAACAATAACCTTAACCCAAAAACCTAACCTTAACCCTAACCCTAGCTCCTAACCCTAAAACTAATTCTAACCCTAACACTAATTCCAACCTTAAACCCCCTAGAAATAGCATTTGACCTTGTGGGGACCAACAAAATGTCCCCAGATGGTCAAATTTGTCTAGGTTTACTATTCTTGTGTGGACTTCTGGTCCCCAGAAGTATAGTTAAACACATCCACACACACACACACACACACACAGAGCATATGTTTTACTATCCTTGTGGGGACTTAAAATTGATTGCCATTCAAAATCCTATTTTCGGTAACCTCTAAACCTCACCTTAACCCTAACCCCAACCTTAACCATAACCCCAACCTTAAAGGGAAATTTCACCGATGCTCTTTCACTGTATATGACCATTAATATCCTATTAACATATACAGTTGTGGTCATAAGTTTTGAGAATGACACAAATATTGGTCTTCACAAAGTTTGCTGCTTCAGTGTTTTTAGATATTTTTGTCAGATGTTACTATGGAATACTGAAGTATAATTACAAGCATTCCATAAGTGTCAAAGGCTTTTATTGACAATTACATTAAGTAATGCAAAGAGTCAATATTTGCAGTGTTGACCCTTCTTTTTCAAGACCTCTGCAATCCTCCCTGGCATGCTGTCAATTAACTTCTGGGCCTGAGTGATGGCAGCCCATTCTTGCATAATCAATGCTTGGAGTTTGTCAGAATTTGTTGGTTTTTGTTTGTCCATCCGCCTCTTGAGGATTGACCACAAGTTCTCAATGGGATTAAGGTCTGGGAGGTTTCCTGGCCATGGACCCAAAATGTCGATGTTTTGTTCCCCGAGCCACTTAGTTATCACTTTTGCCTTATGGCAAGGAGCTCCATCATGCTGGAAAAGGCATTGTTCGTCACCAAACTGTTCTTGGATGGTTGGGAGAAGTTGCTCTCAGAGGATGTGTTGGTACCATTCTTTATTCATGGCTGTGTTCTTAGGCAAAATTGTGATTGAGCCCACTCCCTTCGCTGAGAAGCAACCCCACACATGAATGGTCTCAGTATGCTTTACTGTTGGCATGACACAGGACTGATGGTGGCGCTCACCTTGTCTTCTCCGGACAAGCTTTTTTCCGGATGCCCCAAACAATCGGAAAGGGGATTCATCAGAGAAAATGACTTTACCCCAGTCCTCAGCAGTCCAATCCCTGTACCTTTTTCAGAATATCAGTCTGTCCCTGATGTTTTTCCTGGAGAGAAGTGGCTTCCTCACTGCCCTTCTTGACACCAGGCCATACTGCCTGCTGCCATTCCTGAGCAAGCTCTGCACTGGTGGTGCCCCGATCCCGCAGCTGAATCAACTTTAGGAGACGGTCCTGGCGCTTGCTGGACTTTCTTGGGCGCCCTGAAGCCTTCACAACAACAATTGAACCTCTCTCCTTGAAGTTCTTGATGATCCGATAAATGGTTGATTTAGGTGCAATCTTACTAACAGCAATATCCTTGCCTGTGAAGCCCTTTTTGTGCAAAGCAATGATGACGGCACATGTTTCCTTGCAGGTAACCATGGTTAACAGAGGAAGAACAATGATTTCAAGCACCACCCTCATTTTAAAGCTTCCAGTCTGTTATTCTAACTCAATCAGCATGACAGAGTGATCTCCAGCCTTGTCCTCGTCAACACTCTCACCTGTGTTAACGAGAGAATCACTGACATGATGTCAGCTGGTCCTTTTGTGGCAAGGCTGAAATGCAGTGGAAATGTTTTTTGGGGATTAAGTTCATTTTCATGGCAAAGAGGGACTTTGCAATTAATTACAATTCATCTGATCACCCTTCATAACATTCTGGAGTATATGTGTATTCTGGAGTATAAGAAAATTAACTTTGTGTCATTCTCAAGACTTTTGACCATGACTGTACACTACCAGTGAAAAGTTTGGGCACACCTACTCATTCAAGGGTTTTTCTATATTTTTACATTGTAGAATAATAGTGAAGACATCAAAACTATGAAATAACACATATGGAATCATGTAGTAACCAAAAAAGTGTTAAACAAATCAAAATATATTTTATATTTGAGATTCTTCAAATAGCCACCCTTTGCCTTGATTACAGCTTTGCACACTCTTGGCATTCTCTCAACCATCTTCATGAGGTAGTCACCTTGAATGCATTTAAATTAACAGGTGTGCCTTCTTAAAAGTTCATTTGTGGAATTTATTTTCTTCTTAATGCGTTTGAGCCAATCAGTTGTGTTGTGACAACGTAGGGGGAGTATACGGAAGATAGCTCTATTTGGTAAAAGACCAAGTCCATATTATGGCAAGAACAGCTTAAATAAGCAAAGAGAAATGACAGTCCATCATTACTTTAAGACATGAAGGTCAGTCAATACGGAACATTTCAAGAACTTTGAAAGTTTCTTTGTGCAGTTGCAAAAACCATCAAGTACTATGATGAAACTGGCTCTCATGAGGACTGACACAGGAATAACCCAGAGTTCCCTCTGCTGCAGAGGATAACTTCATTAGAGTTACCAGCCTCAGAAATTGCAAGGCAAATAAATGCTTCACAGAGTTCAAGTCACAGACACATCTCAACATCAACTGTTCAGAGGGGACTGTGTGAATCAGGCCTTCATGGTCGAATTGCTGCAAAGAAACCACAACTAAAGGACATCAATAAGAAGAAGAGACCTGCTTGGGCCAAGAAACACAAGCAATGGACATTAGACCGGTGAAAATGTGTCCTTTGGTCTGGCGTCCAAATTAGAGAGTTTTGGTTCCAACTGCTGTGTCCTTGCGAGACGCGGTGTGGGTGAACGATGATCTCCACATATGTAGTTCCCACTGTAAAGCATGGAGGAGGAGGTGTTATGATGTGGGGGTGCTTTGATGGTGACACTGTCTGTGATTAATTTAGAATTCAAATCAAATCGAATCAAATGATTAGCTGTTCAGGAGTCTCATGGCTTGGGGGTAGAAGCTGTTAAGAAGCCTTTTGGACCTAGACTTGGCACTCCGGTACCACTTGCCGTACGGTAGCAGAGACAACAGTGATGTCCTGGGCCGTACACACTACCCTCTGTAGTGCCCTGCGGTCGGAGGCAGAGCAGTTGCCATACCAGGCAGTGATGCAACCAGTCAGGATGCTCTTGATGGTGCAGCTGTAGAACATTTTGAGGATCTGAGGACCCATGCCAAATCTTTTCAGTCTCCTAAGGGGGAATAGGCTTTGTCGTGCCCTCTTCACGACTGTCTTGGTGTGTTTGGACCATGATAGTTTGTTGGTGATGTGGACACCAAGGAACATGAAGCTCTCAACCTGTTCTGCTACAGCCTCGTCGATGAGAATGGGGGCGTGCTCAGTCCTCTTTTTTTCCTGTAGTCCACAATCATCACCTTTGTCTTGATCACGTTGAGGGGGAGGTTGTTATCCTGGCACCACACAGCCAGGTCTCTGACCTCCTACCTATAGGCTGTCTCATCGTTGTCGGTGATCAGGCCTACCACTGTTGTGTCGTCGGCAAACTTAATGATGGTGTTGGAGTTGTGTCTGGCAACGCAGTCATGGGTGAACAGGGAGTACAGGAGGGTACTGAGCACGCACCCCTGAGGTGCCCCCGTGTTGAGGATCAGCGTGGCAGATGCGTTGTTGCCTACCCTTACTACCTGGGGGCGGCCCGTCAGGAAGTCCAGGATCCAGTTGCAGAGGGAGGTGTTTAGTCCCAGGGTCATTAGCTTAGTGATGAGCTTTGAGGGCACTATGGTGTTGAACGCTGAGCTGTAGTCAATGAACAGC
This sequence comes from Coregonus clupeaformis, assembly GCF_020615455.1. Taxonomy (NCBI): domain Eukaryota; kingdom Metazoa; phylum Chordata; class Actinopteri; order Salmoniformes; family Salmonidae; genus Coregonus; species Coregonus clupeaformis. The sequence goes on along the minus strand of NW_025533889.1, from coordinate 283,773 downwards.
ATTCTCACGTAGGTGTTCCTCTTGTCCAGGTGGGAAAGGGCAGTGTGGAGTGCAATAGAGACTGCATCATCTGTGGTTATGTTGGGGCAGTATGCAAATTGGGGTGGGTCTAGGGTTTCTGGGGTAATTGTGTTGATGTGAGCCATGACCAGCCTTTCAAAGCACTTCATGGCTACAGACGTGAGTGCTACGGGTCAGTAGTCATTTAGGCAGGTTTCTTAGTGTTCTTGGGCACAGGGACTATGGTGGTCTGCTTGAAACATGTTGGTATTACAGACTCAGTCAGGGACATGTTGAAAATGTCAGTGAAGACACTTGCCAGTTGGTCAGCGCATGCTCGGAGTACACGTCCTGGTAATCCATCAGGCCCTGCGGCCTTGTGAATGTTGACCTGCTTAAAAGTCTTACTAACATCGGCTACGGAGAGTGTGATCACATAGTCATCTGGAACAGCTGATGCTCTCATGCATGCTTCAGTGTTGCTTGCCTCGAAGCGAGCATAGAAGTGATTTAGCTTGTCTGGTAGGCTTGTGTCACTGTGCAGCTCGCGGCTTTGCTTCCCTTTTTTATTCTGTAATAGTTTGCAAGCCCTGCCACATCCGACGAGCATCAGAGCCGGTGTAGTACGATTCAATCTTAGTCCTGTATTGACTCCTTGCCTGTTTCATGGTTTGTCGGCGGGCATAGCGGGATTTCTTATAAGCCTCCTTGAAAGCTGCAGCTCTACCCTTTAGCTCTGTGCGGATGTTGCCTGTAATCCATGGCTTCTGGTTGGGGAATGTACGTAGGTCACTGTGGGGACGACGTAATCAATGCACTTGTTGATGAAGCCAGTGACTGATGTGGTGTACTCCTCAATGCTATCGGAAGAATCCCGGAACATATTCCAGTCTGTGCTAGTAAAACAGTCCTGTAGCTTAGCATCTGCGTCAACTAGCCGGTGCCCCCGCACATTGACTCTGCACCGGTACCCCCCTGTATATATAGCCTCCCTACTGTTATTTTATTTTACTTCTGCTCTTTTTTTGTTGTTTTATTTTTACTTTTTTTGTTAAAAATAAATGCACTGTTGGTTAAGGGCTGTAAGTAAGCATTTCACTGTAATGTCTGCACCTGTTTTATTCGGCGCATGTGACCAATAAAATTTGATTTGATTTGATTTGATCTGATCTGACCACTGCCTTATTAACCGAGTCACTGGTGCTTCCTGCTTTAGTTTTTGCTTACAAGCAGGAATCAGGAGGATAGCGTTATGGTCAGATTTGCCAAATGGAGGGCGAGGAAGAGCTGTGTGTGGAGTAAATGTGGTCTAGAGTTTTTTTCCCTCTGGTTGCACATTTAACATGCTGGTAGAAATTAGGTAGAACAGATTTAAGTTTCCCTGCATTAAAGTCCCAGGCCACTAGGAGCGCTGCCTCTGGATGAGCGTTTTCCTGTTTTCCGATGCTGTTTACTTATGGCCTTATACAGCTCATTGAGTGCAATATTAGTGCCAGCATCGGTTTGTGGTGGTAAATAGACAGCTACAAAAAATATTGATGAAAACTCTCTTGGTAAATAGTGTGATCTACAGCTTATCATGAGATACTCTACCTCAGGCGAGCAAAACCTTGAGACCTCCTTAGTATTAGATTTTATGCACCAGCTGTTGTTTACAAATATACACAGACCGCCAACTCTTGTCTTACCAGAGTCAGCCGTTCTATCCTGCCGATGTAGCGTATATCCCGCCAGCTGTATGTTGTCCATTTTGTCGTTCAGCCACGACTCGGTGAAACATAAGATATTACAATTTTAAATGCCCCGTTGTTAGGATAACCTTAATCTTAGGTCGTCCAATTTATTTTCAAATGATTTAACATTGGCTAATAGGATATATGGAAGAGGCAGTTTACTCGCTCGCCGTTGGATCCTTACAAGGCACCCCGACCTACGTCCACAATATCTCTGTCTCTTTCTCATGCGAATGACGGGGATTTGGGCCTTGTCGGGTGTCTGTCGGATATCCTTCGCGTCCGACTCTATGAAGAAAAATCTTTGTCCAATACGAGGTGAGTAATCGCTGTCCTGATATCCAGAAGATCTTTTTGGTCATAAGAGACGGTAGCAGAAACATTGTGTACAGAATAAGATCTCAGAAAATAAGTTGCAGACCTCCACAAGTCTGGTTCATCCTTGGGAGCAATTTCCAAATGCCTGAAGGTACCACGTTCATCTGTACAAACAATAGTACGCAAGTATAAACACCATGGGACCACGCAGCCGTCATACCGCTCAGGAAGGAGACGCGTTCTGTCTCCTAGTGATGAACGTACTTTGGTGCGAAAAGTGCAAATCAATCCCAGAACAACAGCAAAGGACCTTGTGAAGATGCTGGAGGAAACAGGTACAAAAGTATCTATATCCACAGTAAAATGAGTCCTATATCGACATAACCTGAAAGGCCGCTCAGCAAGGAAGAAGCCACTGCTCCAAAACCGCCATAAAACATCCAGACTACGGTTTGCAACTGCACATGGGGACAAAGATCGTACTTTTTAGAGAAATGTCCTCTGGTCTGATGAAACAAAAATAGAACTGTTTGGCCATAATGACCATCGTTATGTTTGGAGGAAAAAGGGGGTTGCTTGCAAGCCGAAGAACACCATCCCAACAGTGAAGCACGGGGGTGTCAGCATCATGCTGTGGGGGTGCTTTGCTGCAGGAGGGACTGGTGCACTTCACATAATAGATGGCATCACGAGGAAGGAAAATGATGTGGATATATTGAAGCAACATCTCAAGACATCAGTCAGGAAGTTAATGCTTGGTCGCAAATGGGTCTTCCAAATGGAAAATGACCCCAAGCATACTTCCAAAGTTGTGGCAAAATGGCTTAAGGACAACAAAGTCAAGGTATTGGAGTAGCCATCACAAAACCCAGACCTCAATCCTATAGAAAATGTGTGGGCAGAACTGAAAAAGTGTGTGTGAGCAAGGAGGCCTACAAACCTGACTCAGTTACATCAGCTCTGTCAGGAGGAATAGGCCAAAATTCACCCAACTTATTGTGGGAAGCTTGTGGAAGGCTACCCGAAACGTTTGACCCAAGTTAAACAATTTAAAGTCAATGCTACCAAATAATAATTGAGTGTATGTAAACGTCTGACCCACTGGGAATGTGATGAAATAAATAAAATCTGAAATAAGTCATTCTCTCTACTATTATTCTGACATTTCACATTTTTAAAATAAAGGGATGATCCTAACTGACCTAAGACAGGGAATTTTTACTATGATTAAATGTTAGGAATTGTGAAAATCTGAGTTTAAATGTATTTGGCTAAGGTGTATGTAAACTTCTGACTTCAACTGTAGGCATAAATATGGTCTGTGTCTTGCTGTCATAGGGGGTGTTTTTTTTTTTTTAGTAGGCTACAACTTCTACTGTAGTTTTTATGTATTATGGAGGCTTAGTTGATTGTTTATGCAAAGCTTGAAGTCTAAATTTGGGAAAATCTGAGCTATTAGTAAGGAATGGATGGTTTGGGTGACTGACTGGTGTCTGTTGGGGGTGGGTTTTATTTGTGAAGGTTAGTCAGCATGATCTATTGACAGGAGGGGTATGGGGGGAAGTACCTTGTTTGAGTGTGTATTAATGGGGACAAAGTAGTAAAATGTTGGCTAATCACTGACTAGTGTATGTCCTACAGACTAATCCTGCTGCTGCTCTTATGAAAAATGATTGTAGTCAGAGTGCAGTATAACTGCAGTACACTGCAGTATAACTGCAGTTAAAGTGCAGTATAATTGCAGTTTAACTGCAGTACACCGCAGTTATTTTGCAATTACTGCGTCCAAAATAGCACAGTGGACTGCAGTTACTACACTTTTACTGCAGGTTCAAAAGTAAAAAAAAGATTTTGTAAGGGTGATGATGACCTTGACACCAGCTTTAGTAGTACAGATCCTGTAGAACCATTGGATGAAAGCTTTCAGCCGTGAACACGTTCAAGCTCAACATCATCTGACTCGGATGAGTAAAAGACTGCACATGGCTGGCATGAGCCAAAGTGTATAGTCTATGTGTCCAAGGTCATGGAACTCATGAAGTTCTGCCAGACCAGCTGCCATTGCCCAACACAAAATGAGGTTCACGCTGCCTGGAACATTCAGCCAACACAACATCCATATTCAGTTAGACTGATGTTGTAGTATAATATAGAATGCCTAGTACGCTCACAACTGCATTGTGGTATAGATATTGCTAGCTATTGCACATATGTATATAATGGAGTTGGATAAAATGTTTTATATAATCTTTTTTTACAAGTGTACTGACAAGTGACTAAATGATTCCAGCTGCATCAAAAAATCTAATCAAATCAAATCACATGCGCCAAATACAACTGGTGTAGACTTTACAGTGAAATGTTTGCTTACGAACCTTTCCCAACGATGCAGAGTTTAAAGAATAATAATAAAAAATGAAATAGTAACTAACACAAGGGGAATAAAATAAAATACACAACAATGGAGCTATATACAGGGAGTACCAGTACCAGATCAATGTGCAGAGTTACTTGAGGTAGATATGTACATGAAGGCAGGGTAAAGTGACTAGGCATCTGGATAGATAATAATAAGAGTAAATAAGAGTAAAATAAAGAACAGAGTAGCTGCAGCAAATGATGAGTGTAAAAGCGTGTGTGTGTGAGTGTGATATTGTGTATGTACAGTGAGGGAAAAAAGTATTTGATCCCCTGCTGATTTTGTACGTTTGCCCACTGACAAAGACATGATCAGTCTATAATGTTAATGGTAGGTTTAGTTGAACAGTGAGAGATAGAATAACAACAAAAAAATCCAGAAAAAAAAAATGCATGTCAAAAATGTTATAAATTGATTTGCATTTTAATGAGGGAAATAAGTATTTGACCCCTCTGCAAAACATGACTTAGTACTTGGTGGCAAAACCCTTGTTGGCAATCACAGAGGTCAGATGTTTCTTGTAGTTGGCCACCAGATTTGCACACATCTCAGGAGGGATTTTGTCCCACTCCTCTTTGCAAATCTTCTCCAAGTCATTAAGGTTTCGAGGCTGACGTTTGGCAACTCGAACCTTCAGCTCCCTCCACAGATGTTCTATTGTATTAAGGTCTGGAGACTGGCTAGGCCACTCCAGGACCTTAATGTGCTTCTTCTTGAGGCACTCCTTTGTTGCCTTGGCCGTGTGTTTTGGGTCATTGTCATGCTGGAATACCCATCCACAACCCATTTTCAATGCCCTGGCTGAGGGAAGGAGGTTCTCACCCAAGATTTTAACGGTACATGGTGCCGTCCATCGTCCCTTTGATGCGGTGAAGTTGTCCTGTCCCCTCAGCAGAAAAACACCCCCAAAGCATAATGTTTCCACCTCCATGTTTGACGGTGGGGATGGTGTTCTTGGGGTCATAGGCAGCATTCCTCCTCCTCCAAACACGGCGAGTTGAGTTGATGCCAAAGAGCTCGATTTTGGTTTCATCTGACCACAACACTTTCACCCAGTTCTCCTCTGAAACATTCAGATGTTCATTGGCAAACTTCAGATGGGCCTGTATATGTGCTTTCTTGAGCAGGGGGACCTTGCGGGTGCTGCAGGATTTCAGTCCTTCACGGCGTAGTGTGTTACCAATTGTTTTCTTGGTGACTATGGTCCCAGCTGCCTTGAGATCATTGACAAGATCCTCCCGTGTAGTTCTGGGCTGATTCCTCACCGTTCTCATGATCATTGCAACTCCACGAGGTGAGATCTTGCATGGAGCCCCAGGCCGAGGGAGATTGACATTTTTTTTGTGTTTCTTCCATTTGCGAATAATCGCACCAACTGTTGTCACCTTCTCACCAAGCTGCTTGGCGATGGTCTTGTAGCCCATTCCAGCCTTGTGTAGGTCTACAATCTTGTCCCTGACATCCTTTTGAGAGCTCTTTGGTCTTGGCCATGGTGGAGAGTTTGGAATCTGATTGATTGATTGCTTCTGTGGACAGATGTCTTTTATACAGGTAACAAACTGAGATTAGGAGCACTCCCTTTAAGAGTGTTCTCCTAATCTCAGATCGTTACCTATATAAAAGACACCTGGGAGCCAGAAATCTTTCTGATTGAGAGGGGGTCAAATACTCATTGCCCTCGTTAAAATGCAAATAAATTTATAACAGTTTTGACATGCGTTTTTCTGAATTTTTTTGTTGTTATTCTGTCTCTCACTGTTCAAATAAACCTACCATTAAAATGATAGACTGATAATTTCTTTGTCAGTGGGAAAACGTACAAAATCAGTGAGTGAGTGAATGTGTATATGGTGTGATTATAAAGTCTAATGAGCGTGCGTAGGGTCAGTGCAAGATAGAGTCAGTGTAGATAGTTTGGGTACCATTAATTGACTATCTAGCAGTCTGGCTATTTAGCAGTCTTATGGCTTGGGGGTAGAAGTTGTCTCTGAGCTGTTGGTCCGAGATAACACTTTGTATTCAGGACAAAAAGTTAATTGCTTTGCCACATTTTTTGCAGTATTACTTTAGTGTGTTGTTGCAAACAGGATGCATGTTTTGGAATATTTTTTATCTGTACAGGCTTCCTTCTTTTCACTGTCAATTAGGTTAGTATTGTGGAGTAACTGCAATGTTGTTGATCCAGCCTCAGTTTTCTCCTATCATAGCCATTAAGCTCTGTAACTGTTTTAAAGTCACCATTGTCCTCATGGTGAAATCCCTGAGCGGTTTCCTTCCTCTCCGGCAACTGAGTTAGGAAGGACGGCTGTATCTTTGTAGTGACTGGGTGTATTGATACACAATCCAAAGTGTAATTCATAACTTCACCATGCTCAAAGGGATATTCAATGTCTGCTTTTTTTTACCCATCTACCAATAGGTGCCCTTTGCGAGGCATTGGAAAACCTCCCTGGTCTTTGTGGTTGAATCTATGTTTGAAATTCACTGCTCGACATAGGTACCGATAATTGTATGTGTGGGGTACAGAGTTGAGGTAGTCATTCAAAAATCATGTTAAACACTATTAGTCCATGCAACTTACTTTGTGACTAAGCAATTTTGCACTCCTGAACTTATTTAGGCTCACCATAACAAAGGGGTTTAATACTTATCGACTCAATATATTTCAGCTTTTCATTTTTTATTAATTTGTAAACATTTCAAAAAACATAATTATACTTTGACGTTATGGGGTATTCTGTGTAGGCCAGTGAAAAAAGATCTACATTTATTCCATTTTAAATTCAGGCTGTAACACAACAAAATGTGGAAAAAGTCAAGGTGTGTGAATACTTTCTGAAGGCACTGTAGCTACCTTCTTACTGCTAAAACAAATTATGCAGGGAGTTGGTGTATCATTTCAACTTTTATTTCTTGGCAAGTAAACATGTTTCAATAAAACAGTAGTTGAGTCTGTCATTGTAGCAAATAAATAGACATGGATTGTATTCAAGATAAAGTTTATTTGCTCAGGAGACCGAGTTGAGTTTACACAGCAGTATGCAGGAACAGTTATGGCAATTTATGACCAAATATACTACTAACGCCTATAATAAATACTACAGTTCTACAAAGGGAATACTTGCATATGGTGTGTTTGGTGGGTGCAGTGAGGTGTTCGGAGTCACTTTGATACAACGGGAGATTTCACATCTCCTCTTGAGTCATCAACTTATTTGTATCCAACATACTGTCCATTGTGTGAGGGATGAATGGCCCCAACAACACAGGCAAGGGGATTCGGTGTCCTGTGCCTAACTTCTCCCCACATAGAACTAACTCCAAAAAGAATCCGTAGGCCACCAAACGGTATTGCCTGTACGAGAATGACAATTAAACGCTATTAGACTTTCATGAGCAATCGTTGTGTACTGTCTGTATTCTTACTATAGCAGCACAATGTATAATATTACACATCTCACAGACACACGTTAGCAATCTAGCTACAACACAAAGGTATAGTTACTCAAAGACTAATATGTGTCATAAAACCAAAGTCATTCCATTACTCTTCGTCATCATCAAAACATTTATCCAGTTTTGCTAATAAGAATTCCTAATAAGATGCACTGAGGCTAGCTAACGTTAGCTAGCTAGCTATCCAGCTATAACATTAGGCTACAGTACATTTTGGGTGTAGCAAACAAAGCTACCTAGCTCAACTTGGCTAGCTTGGCTTGTAGTAGTACTAGCAAGCCCTGTTACGGCCAACTCGATCACGAAATTATACTGCACTGAACAACAATGCCTCGTGTGAAAAGAGAGCGTATATTGCTAGCTACTGACAGCAAAACAACTTACTTGTTTGTCTAGGCTGCCTCCGCCAGTTGATCTGGGAGGTTCTGAAGAACATCTCCAGCACACCTCTATCCATATCTGCATTGAAACTTCGATGGTCTGTCACAGACACACGATCCATGGGGTCTGCTGTGACCCTCTCTAGTAAGAACTGTCCGCGATCGAATTCGTTACAGTGCAAACATTCCTCTTCTGTCGTAATGGCTGGGCAGCAACCGCATAGGCGCCACCAGTCGGAGTCTGACTGCAGCTCCCCACTCGCTCTCTAACCCCCCAAAGTACCCCTGGTCCGGTCTGGCCCTGCTGACCGGAGCTGGACTGCACACTGGTGGAGCGGATTGCTCTAGCTCCGGCGTGAAGCAGCTGACCCGTGCTGAACCAGGCACCAGTGGAACAGGCACGGGCTGTGCCGGACTGACGACGCACACCACTGGCTTGGTGTGGGGAGCAGGAACGGCCCGAGCCGGGCTGACGAAACGCACCCCTGACTTGGTGCGGGGAGCAGGAGCGGGCCGAACCGGGCTGACGAAACGCACCACTGACTTGGTGCGGGGAGCAGAACGGGCCGAGCCGGGCTGACGGCGCACCACTGACTTGGTGCGGGGAGCAGGAACGGGCCGAGCCGGGCTGACGAGCGCACCACTGACTTGGTGCGGGGAGCAGGAACGGGCCGAGCCGGGCTGACGGCGCACCACTGACTTGGTGCGGGGAGCAGGAACGGGCCGAGCCGGGCTGACGAGCGCACCACTGACTTGGTGCGGGGAGCAGGAACGGGCCGAGCCGGGCTGACGAAGCGCACCACTGACTTGGTGCGGGGAGCAGGAACGGGCCGAGCCAGGCTGACGAAGCGCACCACTGACTTGGTGCGGGGAGCAGGAACGGGCCGAGCCGGGCTGACGAAGCGCACCACTGACTTGGTGCGGGGAGCAGGAACAGGCAGGACCGTACTGGGGACACACACCACTGGCTCTACCCCGGGATCTGGAACGGGCCGGACCGGACTGGTAACACATCCCAGTACCTCTCGCCGTGCCTCTACACCTTCCATCCCCTCTTCGACCAGTGGCCCCCGTAACCTGGCGGCCTCCTCTGCCAACCCGCTGGGCCGCTCTGCCGCGGTCTCCTGCTGGCCCGTCGTCCACGGCGTTAGCCCCCCCCTAAAAAATTTCTGGGCGTCTCTCCTACCCGTGGACCAGGTCTCCATGTCCCTCGCCAGCCTTTCGCCCTTCTGCTTCCATGTCAAGCCCTTCTCTTCCTCACCCGGCTTGACCCAGTCGAGGAGGCGAAGGAGATCTGCTAGAGATCTCCCTGGCGATGGCTCCTGGACACGCTGCTTGGTCCAGTCTTGGTGGTTTCTTCTGTCACGCTCGTCGGGAACAGAGGAGGACCAAGGCGCAGCGTTGAATGCGAACATATTTATTTAATTAATGATCACACGATCAAAAACAACAAAACGATGACGTGACAGTCAATGGTTACATACAAACCAACACGAACAAGAAACCACAATGAATGAATGCCTAACGGCTACCTAAGTATGACTCCCAATCAGAGACAACGAGCTACAGCCGTCTCTGATTGGGAGCCACCCTGGCCAACATAGATATACACCAACTAGAACCAACACACATGAAAACTCACACCCTGGCTCAACATACTAGAGTCCCCAGAGCCAGGGCGTGACAGTAACATAGCTCCCGTGAACCTGTAGCAACTAGTACCACCCCGTTTTGAAAAGCCTGCCTTTTTACAGCCGTCAGGCTGCAGTCTGCATGTTGTGGCAGATAGGAACATCATTGAGACAAGTCCAATGGCTCTATTGAACAAGGACAACCATATTTATGCGCTGCTAGTGGGATCGTGCAATCGGCAAAACACAAAGGCCACCATAATTGCTACAAAACATGACTCCATTCATTTTTAGATCAGACAGCAGGCTCAATCAACCAATGACGTCATTGGCTGAACTCTCCCAGCCCAAAATTCTAAAATACCGCTATGGTGCATAATTATGTCTGAAACACCTCTCATCACTCATAATTATGTAGGGAGACTGAAAAAACACCCCAAATAGTAGTGTTTAGCGGTGAAGTTTCCCTTTAACCCCTAACCCACAAGGGAGAATTTTCCTTGTTTTACTATCCTTGTGGGGACTTTCCAGTATCCATTAGGGTAGCAATACAAGCACACACACATGCACGCGTGTCACAGGTGTAGAGAGGAGTAGGCAGGAGGCAGTCGCAGGTTTAGAACTACTGAATTTATTTAAGCACCATAGATCAAAGTGGGACGAAACCGAAATGCTGTTGTGCTCAAAATATATCTTCATAAACAAAAGGCACAGGGCGAACCCAAAATGCAAAATATAAAGTACTCAGGAAATAGTAGGAGAGATTCCTCTCAGGAAAACAAGTAACATATACAATGACGACAAAGACAAATGGCAGAGGGAGTATATATACAGTGATAGAGTGGGGATTGGAACCAGGTGTGTGTAATAATGACGAGACAAGTCCGGGGTTGATGAGTGAAGGGCGTTTGCCAGCAGTAGGTTCGGCAGCAGCTAGAAGACCGGCGACGCCGAACGCCTGAGCTGGACAGGAGGGGGAGCCAAAGCGAAGGCTGGTGTGACAGCGTGCACGAACGCGTGCATGCACACACAAACACACAAACGCACAAACGCACAAACGCACACACACACACACAAAGGCTCATCAGACATGAATTATCTGACAAGTAGCCTTAGATTTTCTCTGTGATAATCGGGGCCTGTGCATTGCTCCGTGCTGATGTCACCTTTCAGAGTGCCTCGCTCTGATTTCATATTATTGTGTGCTGCCAGCTGCGGCTGAATCACCAAATCGCTTTACTCCCTAGGGACGAGGAGCCCTTTCACCCCAAACCCCTCGTTCTCATCTGCTGGATACTCTCAGGCTTTCACTGTGTGTTTGTGCATGAATGCCAATGAGGGAAAGCACTTCTGAGGTATTGTGGACATCTAAAAGTGTGTGGTGTGTGCAGTATGGGTGTGTGCAGTATGGGTGTTTGCAGAATGGGTGTTTGCAGTGTGGGTGTGTGCAGTATGGGTGTGTATGTGTACAAGAGAGAAAAATAATGCATGTGTCCATGCATGTGTGTATACGCGTGTGTTAGAAAGATTGAATGTGTACGTGCATATGTATGTGTGTTAGAGCAGACAAGTGTGCATGTGTGTATACGTTTGTGTATGTGTGTGTCAGCGGGGAGGAAGCTGAGAAGCAAATAAGACATGAATCTGTGTTTCAGAAGTGCATGTGAAATCTTCAGTGTTCCCCCTAGGTTACAGACCCTGAGAGAGAGAGAGAGAGAGAGAGAGACAGGCCACACCTGGACACAGTAAGACGCATGTGAAGAATCACAACAAAGAGGAAACGACAACCCAATTAGACTCTGCTGTTCACTGCTCGTCCTGCCGCCACAGCTGGTCTTTGTCTAAAGCCCAACAGCACTATACTCCCTGAGCTGTATGTTAGTGTTTCTCAGTTGAATCCAATAGCACTGCACCTATCAACCATTGGTAATCTTGTGCCATTGTTTATAATGTTTATGACTGCCTATGACAGATGTTATGTCTAGCTTTTGCAATGATCAAAATGCTATCTAATACTTTCTTAGCATAATAATTATTTCTAATGGTTTAAACGGTTAGTCACTCTGTTGTCCTCCATTTGACAATAATTCCTATGAGTAATTATGATGCCATCTTGATGCTTAGGAATGATTGGGGTGGGCAGGGAGGGACTGCTGGAAGAAACTTGATACTGTTCAGTGATTTTCGCACTGCTGTGAACTGTGATATCATCAGTTAGTGGAGCATTTATCTTTCCAAGCACAAATCTGTCTCAATCACAGGAAGTGCCCGTTTAGCTTCAAAACATGTTATTTTCAACAGCCTATATTCTCCATAAAGGACCAGAATGCTGCTATGGATGGTATCCTATAGACGTGCCTAAGAATTGGTTTGCAAATCTCTGACTATGAGTGAGAAGGTTGTTGCGTACTGCAGTTGGTGATATATTGTTGCATATTGCATATAAATAGTTTCATGTAAATAGTTAATTGCATAACCCATATTGCAATGTATTAGTTTCAAGTTTTAATGTCAAATGCACAAGTGCAGTGAAATGCCTTTCTTGCAATCTCAAAACCCAACAATGCAATAATCAATAACAATGTATTACTAGAAAAAAAGAAATAAGAATAAGAAATTTGAAATACACAATAAAGTAAAAGTAAGTAAGCATACCATATGCAGGAAATATTTAAATAGTCAGTTCCAATACCATATTTACATGCGCAGGGATACTGGAGTGATGGAGGTAGATATGTATAGGGGTAAGGGGACTAGGCAACAGGATATAAGATAAACAGAGTAGAAGCAGCTTGCATGTGAGTGGGTGTGTGGGTGTGTACAGTCAGTATAAATGTATGTGCATATTATGTGTGAGTGAGAAAATGATGGAGTGAATGTTTGTGTGTGTTTTGGAGTGACAGTGTGTGTGAGTGTGTAGGGCCCTGTGAGTGTGCATAGAGACAGTGCAAATATTGAAATAAAAGGTCAATAAAGATACAAGGTAAACTCGGTGATAGAAGGTGTTCAAGAGCCTGTTGGTGTCAGACTTGATGCACCAGTACCTCTTGCCATGCGGCAGCAGAGAAAATAGTCTATAGCTTGGGTGGTTGGGGTCTTTGACGATTTTCCGGGCCTTTTTTTCACACCGCCTGATATGGATGGCAGGGAGCTCGGCCCCAGTGATGTACTGGGCTGTCTGCACAACCCTCTGTAGCGCCATGCAATTGAGGGCGGTGCTATTGCCATACAAAGCAGTGATGCAGCCAGTCAATATGCTCTCAATGGTACAGCTGTAGAACCTTTTCAGGATTTGAGGGCCCATGCCAAACTTTTTCAACCTCCTGAGGGGGAAGAGGCACTATCGTGCCTTCTTCACGACTGTGCATGTGTGTCTGGACTATTTTAAGTCTTTAGTGATTTGGACACCGAGGAACTTGAAGCTGTCTACCTGCTCCACTGCCACCCCGTCGATGTGGATGGGGGCGTGCTCGCCCCCCCATTTCTTGTAGTCCACGATCAGCTCCTTGGTCTTGCTGATGTTGAGGGAGAGGTTGTTGCTCCGGCACCACACTGCCAGATCACTGACCTCCTCCCTGTAGGCTGACTCATTGTTGCCGGTGATCAGGCCTAGCACGTCTTGTCGTCAGCGAACTTGATAATGGGGTTGGATTCGTGCGTGGCCATACAGTCGTGGGTGAACAGGGAGTACAGGAGGGGACTAAGCACACACCCCTGTGGGGCCCCTGTGTTAAGGGTCATGTGGTGGAGGTGATGTTGCCTACCCTCACCACCTGGGGTCAGCCCATCAGGAAGTCCAGGATCCAGTTGCAGAGGGAGGTGTTCAGACCCAGAGTCCTAAGCTTGGTGACGAGCTTGGAGGGGATAATGGTGTTGAAAGCTGAGCTGTAGTCAATGAACAGCATTCTTACATAGGTATTCCTCTTATCTAGGTGGGTGAAGGCAGTGTGGAGAGCAATTGAGATTGTGTCACCTATGGATCTGTTGGGGCGGTATGCAAATTGGAGTGGGTCTAGGGTGGCTGGGATGGTGGTGTTAATGTGTGCCATAACCAGCCTCTTAAAGCACTTCATGATTACAGAAGTGAGTGCTACAGGGCGGTAATCACTGTGGCATGAAGCCTTAGAGTTCTTAGGAACAGGGATGACTGTGGTCATCTTAAAACATGTGGGGATTACAGACTGGGACAAGGAGAGGTTGAAAATTACTGTGAATATATATGCCTCCCAGCTGTTCTGCGCATGCACTGAGAACACACCCTGGAATACCGTCGGGGCCCGCGGCCTTGCGGGTGTTGACCTGATTAAAGACCTTTCCCACGTCGTCCTCGGAGAGCGAGATCACCCAGTCCTCTGGGTCGGTGATGGCCCTCACACCCGCCTCGATGCTGTTGTTTTGAAAGCGTGCATAAAATGCATTGAGAACGATGTGTTGTACATTGCAGTCGTATCCAACGTGATCATTTGAGAATAGAACTGACCCCCCATTGGTTCAGGCTCAGATGATGCCAGAGTCTCGTTGGGTCCAGCAGAGATGTTGAGACATGTTTTATGAGGGGCCAGATGTCTTTAGAGTGGAGCCAGGCACTAGGTTGGCCTAGAGGGTGTGTGCGTGTGTCTTCCTTAGTTACCACACAGAAAGCCCAGCTCTGCCTGGGACCACACTGTCTTTATTTATCTCAGCGGTTACTTAGATGTCTGCCATGTCATATTTCTCCCTGGGCAGCCTGCCTGTCTCCCTCTCACTCTCAAGGTGAGAAGCATCATACCAGAACAAACTGACTCAAACCTCCCACATCCTTTTAATACTGTTCATACTCCTTCCATCTCTCTTTCCTTTCCAGCACCCTATCTGTGCACACACTCCCTCTTTTTTCTTCCTCATCCGCAGACTCCTTTTCGTTCCCTTCTCAGTCAATCTCTAGCAGTTACTCTTCTGGACAGTTATTAAAAATGTATATTCATGGAGTACTAACAACGTGCCATTCTAGCTTATCTCCATAGCTTTTCACAGTAAGAAATAGAGAGAAATGCATTCAGTGCTTTTGTTGGAGAATAAAATGACAGCACACTCATGCAGCATAAGAAAATCATTCTGTTATTGTTTTTCTCAATGGGAGTGGCAAATAAATCTGTTTTGGAAACTTCTCTCTCAACATCTCTCTCAAGGTTTGATAACTTTTACGTAATATCACGCTTCGATTAACACAGATTAACAGCAAAAAGAAAAGGCGAATTGCGTTATTCCCTTGTAATTTAAATAATTTATTTACCACTAGAGTACCACAACAATAATGTGTTACAATACATCATAGTGGGTCAACAACAACAAAAACATGATCATCATAAACAACAACAACGAAAAATAAAAGCTCTATCATGACAATATTGGTGCCTCGCTCCTCTTCCTGGTTTTCCAGGAAGTCCACTGCCGCGGGTGCCCAAAGTGGGGTGGGGTTAGGGGCGGGGTACTGTCACCTACACTTCCTGATCTAAGTCACATCATCAACACTCCTCATTTAATAAGGGGGAAGTAACGACTAATAAAAAAGGTTAAAAAAAGGTAGAATCAAAATAGCGTCAGTGCAATTCTTTGTATCCAACAATTTTTATTCCTACAAATGACATAAACCTATGACTGAATAATGGCTTTACACTTTGAGGGAGGCGGACGAGACAAAGCTTTTCGAATGCGAATGAGCAGATACAACGCTGGTGTCCATAGAAACTACTGCACACCTGTAAATATGACCTTTTGACCTAAAGTAACCTCAGACCTAATGGAATGGTCTCATAGGTCCATGGAGAATCTCTGAACCAGGTCACATCTACTGTCCATTCTCACCAATTGTATCCCTTCTCTCTAATAATCACTACAACACCACTACAGCTCCCTAACTACTATACCTCCCCATTCCCATACAACTGCATCATATAGACAACGACAACTCTACCTTTAATTCTACTCAGAACAATCCAAAATATCCACAGAAATCTCTGTTAAATGTGTGTTCATGATGACATCACTTCCCTTGTGTAGTTGATGGAATCACATATTTTCCTGTACCTTTTATCACTGTTGAGCTTCCGAAAGCATTCAAGATTCAGTGCACA
Source organism: Coregonus clupeaformis (assembly GCF_020615455.1). NCBI lineage: Eukaryota > Metazoa > Chordata > Actinopteri > Salmoniformes > Salmonidae > Coregonus > Coregonus clupeaformis. The sequence goes on along the minus strand of NW_025533889.1, from coordinate 267,723 downwards.
AGGTAAACAGAACTCAACACTACTTTGGGACACTTTTGTAGTTTAGTTTTTTTGTTATCGAAATGTCAGGACTGTTCGTTCCAACAGTCTGAATATGTTGCCTGCTGCAAGGTTTGGGATGTGTGTGTGTGTTTTTATGAGTATGCCTGTGTGAGGATGAGTCTCTGTTGAAAAGGTAGACATACTAGGTGTGCCTATTTTCTTTCTTTCTTTCTCTCTCTCTCTCTCTCTTAAAGTCTCCTAGCCTCTTTCTGCCTTACGTGGCTGTTACAGCACATATAAACAGCATATGGGATGTGATTATAACGTTACTATGTTATAACATATTAGTAAACTGACATTGGGAAGTGGATTCATCCACCACTTCTCGAGAGAGTTGAAAACGAGTTGGGTGCTAACCATAAAACACTGGATTTTAAATAGGCAATACAATTATCAGAAATCAAAACAAAATAGAAAATTACAATCGTTTCAAAAGGATGCAAAACGAGACAAACAAAAACAAGGAGATGGCTTTGAATGTTGAAAACGGGGGGTCATCTTTGTTTCTCAGACGTATTATTTCACATATAGACACTTATACTTTTTTCCAGTGTTTGCCATACTCTTGCGTCTTTGTGTGACAAGTGTGTGAGGTGAGGCATGTTGACAGGGCCTTTCTAAACACAAAAACACAGGCACGCCTGTACAAAAGCCACAGCTGTGTGTGTGTGTGTGTGTGTGTGTGTGTGTGTATGGTTGTTTCGGGAGACATGTTTTCTGTACCTAGACCTGCTCAGCACCTTTTCAACTTGCTTGTAGGAGATCAAATATGTCTGTACAATAGTGCAGGTGAGTGATAGTGTGACTGACTGTGTGAATGTACAGTATGTGTTTGTCGAAGAATGTGTGTATGTGTGTGTGTGTGTGTGTGTGTGTACGTGTGGGTGGCTAGGTGCACACACATGTGCATATGTGTATGCATGTGTGTGTGACTGAATGTGTGTGTATGCAAGTGGGTATGTGTGTGACTGAATATGCACGTGTGTATGAATGTGTATGACTGAATGTGTGTTGCCTTGTAACAGTTCCTAGCTGCACTTGCAGGACTTGACGATCATGTTGGAGAGCTGCTCTATCTTGGGGGTCTTGCCGATGTAGTAGAGGATGGTGAGAGGCTCCAGATCCTGAGACACACAGCAGGGCGATGCTGACGCCTCCGGGTTGATGGTGTTGTACAGGCCTAGCACCTGAAGTGAAGAATCACACACAGAGGTAAAGTATGAGGCTTGATGTTGACAAAGGCAATGGTCTTTGACCAGTGCTGCTTGAAACTATTAAATAAAATAAAAATGATCTCTTTATCGCAATGAAACACAGAGCCAATGAAACCAGGGCTAGAGGTGACCCTGAATGAAACAGTACAGGGCCAATACTTTTCTTATTTCAGACTCTACAGAGGAATGAGACGATCTACAGAAGAACTCTACTCCACACTGCTACTCTCACCACTGCTCTACACCACCACTCAGACCTCTGCTGGCTCTAAACCAATCCCTTTGGATTATTTAACCTTTGACCCTTGAATTCTCACCTTGGAATGCTGTGTGTCAGCGCTCCATAGATAGGGACAGGCCCCGGCGCAGAAGTTAGCATTGTAGCCCTTGGGCTCGTGGATCCACCTCCAGCCCAGATCCTTCTTGAAGTCGATGTAGAGCGACCGCAAGCAGCAGTTATCCTGGACATTTCTGTGTGTAGGAAGACAGAGAGAGTTAGGAGTGAGGGATGGATACGGTTCTGTGGGAGCCACACGTGTGTGTGTGTGTTTGTATGTGTGTGTGAGGGTGTGTTTGTAAGAGAGAGTGAATACATGCATAGCTGTGAGCGGAGAGAGTTCTGCAATAAGAACAATTGCCAAGTGTGTATGTGTGTCACTGAGAGGATGAGCTGCTGACAGAGAAGGTAACTATTTACTAGGTACAGTGAGGGAAAAAAGTATTTGATCCCCTGCTGATTTTGTACGTTTGCCCACTGACAAAGACATGATCAGTCTATAATTTTAATGGTAGGTTTATTTGAACAGTGAGAGACAGAATAACAACAAAAAAATCCAGAAAAACGCATGTCAAAAATGTTATAAATTGATATGCAATTTAATGAGGGAAATAAGTATTTGACCCCTCTGCAAAACATGACTTAGTACTTGGTGGCAAAACCCTTGTTGGCAATCACAGAGGTCAGACGTTTCTTGTAGTTGGCCACCAGGTTTGCACACATATCAGGAGGGATTTTGTTCCACTCCTCTTTGCAGATCTTCTCCAAGTCATTAAGGTTTCGAGGCTGACGTTTGGCAACTCGAACCTTCAGCTCCCTCCACAGATTTTCTATGGGATTAAGGTCTGGAGACTGGCTAGGCCACTCCAGGACCTTAATGTGCTTTTTCTTGAGCCACTCCTTTGTTGCCTTGGCCGTGTGTTTTGAGTCATTGTCATGCTGGAATACCCATCCACGACCCATTTTCAATGCCCTGGCTGAGGGAAGGAGGTTCTCACCCAAGATTTGACGGTACATGGCCCCGTCCATCGTCCCTTTGATGCGGTGAAGTTGTCCTGTCCCCTTAGCAGAAAAACACCCCCAAAGCATAATGTTTCCACCTCCATGTTTGACGGTGGGGATGGTGTTCTCGGGGTCATAGGTAGCATTCCTCCTCCTCCAAACACGGCGAGTTGAGTTGATGCCAAAGAGCTCGATTTTGGTCTCATCTGACCACAACACTTTCACCCAGTTCTCCTCTGAATCATTCAGATGTTCATTGGCAAACTTCAGGCGGCCCTGTATATGTGCTTTCTTGAGCAGGGGGACCTTGCGGGCACTGCAGGATTTCAGTCCTTCACGGCGTAGTGTGTTACCAATTGTTTTCTTGGTGACTATGGTCCCAGCTGCCTTGAGATCATTGACAAGATCCTCCCGTGTAGTTCTGGGCTGATTCCTCACCGTTCTCATGATCATTGCAACTCCACGAGGTGAGATCTTGCATGGAGCCCCAGGCCGAGGGAGATTGACAGTTATTTTGTGTTTCTTCCATTTGCGAATAATCGCACCAACTGTTGTCACCATCTCACCAAGCTGCTTGGCGATGGTCTTGTAGCCCATTCCAGCCTTGTGTAGGTCTACAATCTTGTCCCTGACATCCTTGGAGAGCTCTTTGGTCTTGGCCATGGTGGAGAGTTTGGAATCTGATTGATTGATTGCTTCTGTGGACAGGTGTCTTTTATGCAGGTAACAAACTGAGATTAGGAGCACTCCCTTTAAGAGTGTGCTCCTAATCTCAGCTCGTTACCTGTGTAAAAGACACCTGGGAGCCAGAAATCTTTCTGATTGAGAGGGTGTCAAATACTTATTTCCCTCATTAAAATGCAAATCAATTTATAACATTTTTGACATGTGTTTTTCTGGATTATTTTGTTGTTATTCTGTCTCTCACTGTTCAAATAAATCTACCATAAAAATTATAGACTGATCATTTCTTTGTCAGTGGGCAAACGTACAAAATCAGCAGGGGATCAAATACTTTTTTCCCTCACTGTATGTATAGTATCTATTAGGTGTGTGTGTGTGTGCATGTGCACATGCTTGTGTGTGTGTTGAGTTCCCGCCAGCAGAGTGGTGTCGGGGTCATGTGAGGATCAGTGGAGTCAGTAGGGGTCAGTACCTGGAGCAGAAGGCAGCGTCCAGGGCTCGTTTGGAGCGGTGGCTCTTGTGCTGGGACTCCAGGCGGTAGGAGGGCAGCAGCATCATGAGCAGGTGGGGAGCCTGGGCGCTGTGGCGCCGCTTCCTATACACCTTCAGGTCTCCGCTGTGGTGGAAGCTGTCATCTATACCTGTCAATCATACACATACATATCATCAATATCCATCATGTTCATACAATGTCAAATCAAGTGTGACATTTTAAAGTGGAAATTACATATTTTTGAAGCCTTTTAAAACCTTGAATACACTAAAATTTGCATTTACTGCTGCACAGGACAATTCTCTGCGACAACAGAGTGATCAAATTAAGATAGAACATTTGTGTAGGACCCATAGGGCTCTGGTCAAAAGTAGTGCACAATATAGTAACTAGTGTGCCATTTGGGACACAACCAATATCATCTGTACCAGTGAATCACACAAACTGCATATCTGCTACTTACTGCACTTCTTGCCAAACACATTGTTGCATAACTATTAATGTCAGTTAGCTACATATGAATACAAGTAAAATACAATGTACTGCCTTTACCTCTCAATTTACAGATATTCTACCTTAATTTGACCACTCTGTTGTCGCAGAGAATTTTCCTGCGCACCAGGAAATGCAAACTGTAGTGTTCAAGGTTTAAAAAGGCTTCTAAAGTTTGTAATTTTCACGTTAAAATTTCAGACTTGATTTGCCCGAACAAAAAATGTATCAACCCCTTCAAAAATGTCCATAATAATTCAAATGTCCTGTTGCTGCAGGATTATTTTCCTGCTGTGAGAAACTGGTCAAATTAAGATAGCATCTGTATACCTGTAGAGTAACACACATATCCTGTCCAATACATACCTGCAAAGCGGGTTTCCAGCTCCTCACTCTTATTGGGGATGATGTAGTTGTTTGAGGGCACAAATGTGCAGCACGGACAGTGCAAGCTGATCTTGAATCCACTGTTTCTGTCTGGGGGGAAAAATAGACAGGATTGTTCATCCACAACAGGCCAATGAGATTTCAGCATCACATATGATCAGTGATTCAGCTGTAGTATAGGAGGTCAAAACCTCCACGTCCTACCTCTGTGAAGCAACCATTCACTGACTGCCTCTGTCACGTCAAAAGACAGCCACTCCCCCTCCGTGCGCGTGCGCACCACCTTGCTGTCGATGTAGCGCTGCGTCGGGGACGCCAAGTCCTTGTGACTCAAAATCTGTGGAAACACATCAAGCGCACGTGTGAGTCCACATGCACAACACAAGTCCTATGTACGAGAACAACCTGGAGGGAAACTCTGGTAAGTGTCCCAGAAGTCGCTCCTGGTTCAGTTACTTGGGTCTGGTAGTGGTCCCCCCTGTCCCCCCAGTCTCCCCTCTCCCTGATTGATTGAGCAGGTCTAGGAGGAGCCAAGCTGGGCCGGAAACAGATGCCGGACAGAGCGATGTTATTCTGCTGTCCTTCATAACCATGTATTTATGTTGGCCATGCTCTCCTTAATGTGAAAAACACTGCTCCTCTACTCCACCACTGTCTGCTACACCACTGAGATCTACTGCTACTACAGGGAAGCCTAACGAGAGAAGCGAGAGAGGGAGGGAGAAGAGGTAGGGGAAAGGCGAGAGAGAGGCAGAGAGAGAGAGAGAGAGAGAGAGAGAGAGAGAGAGAGAGAGAGAGAGAGAGAGGAGAGGAGAGAGAGAGAGAGAGAGAGAGAGAGAGAGAGAGAGAGAGAGAGAGAGAGAGAGAGAGAGAGAGAGAGAGAGAGAGAGAGAGAGAGAGAGAGAGAGAGAGAGAGGAAAGAGAGGTTGAGACCAGTCAAAACCTCTGAAAAGTAAGCCTACAGAGACTGGGGCCAATTGCTTATAAACTCTTGAGATGAGAGACAGAGATGGGGGCCGATCTACCTGGATGGCTACTTACTTCAACATATCTAGGCCCTAGCTATCTTTCCTCTAGGCCCTGGCTAGTCTTCACTAGGCCCTGGTGAGTGAACCATCTCAGGGCCCGATCACTCCTCAACAGTCATGGCAAAGAGAAAACCTTTCCACTCGATAATGTATAGTATCACTGTATCTCTGAAAAATACATAATTATGATAGGCTAAATTCCACTCTGTATCTGCATGTGTGTGGAACTACACAAGTCAGCGTAAGGTTTTGGGTGTCCAGTTCATGTACAACACGACTTGAATGTATTACTGAAGGTTATCAGTTGATCTCCTTGGAGAAACTCTCTCTGGTTGCACCGGCTCTATTCATCCTCCCTCACACGCTTTCAATCGCCTGTGTTTGCGTGAGAAAATCCTCCATGTTGAGCTGTGTTTAGGCCACCTGTCATTCCCCTGGCTGGACATAAACACTACCACGCCCTGGGAATGGGCTGGTGCCGAAGGCCCTACACTGTGTGGAGGCAGTAGACGCTGGGCTGGCTGGGCTGGAGCGCAGCCCCCGGAGACTCAGCACCGGGTCTAAATCACCGCTCTGCATTCCACACTCCTCTCTCCACTCACAAATAACGCTGGACTGATCCATGAGCCGCCCGGCTCCCGACACTACCGACTCACACATTACTAACAGGCCCATGCTGAGCTTCATAATGTGTGTGTGTGTGTGTGTGTGTGTGCACGCATGTACGCTCAAGTATGGCATATAGTAATTTAGTGGTAAGCATTTAGTCATCTATTTCACACTGGTCTGAAGTGGTAAAATATAGGGGATTAAAACAAAAAGTGGTATCTTTGTGGAATACCACCATAGTATTATTCATGCTGTGTCAGGTGTGCCAATGGAGACACAGTATGTATATAGTATGGAGTGGTTGAGTAAAGACTAAAGGAAAATACACACCATAATGTACATCAGCCGTGCATAGTAAATCACCTGCTGGGTGTCGATGAACGGTGGCGATTGCACATGTAGAATCGTCGGGAAATTAACAGAAAATGACAGCAGTTGTTCTGTGGTTAGAGGTGATACGATGGCCACTCACTGCTTTTAACCAATCGCTGGCATGGTCTGTTTTGACCTTAAGTGGAAATGACACTAGATCCAGCTCAGAGTGGTTAATCAACTAGGTTTTCCTCCAACTGGCTACAGATTTTCATGCGAATATTCTAAAATCCACATAAAAACAATATGCACATTTTCCCACCAGAGATGTGTATCCATCAAATTGACTTGTTGTAGATAAAAAGCTGTGCGTGATGACATAGTGCACATAAAAATACCTTTTGCGGTTAAATTCCCATGTACCAAATAAAAAATACAAGTTCAATGGGTTTCCATTGCATTTTCAACTCTACTGATGGTTTTCTCACAAACAATGTTGCTTTATATAGCGAGTGTGCCAACTCTGGTATTGGCATGTGCGCTCTAGCCAACAGCTCACAGATACAGTGCGGTTAGGCCTATAGCCTACATGATGAGATTATTATTTATTTGTCAAATGGCAGCCAAGCATCGATGATCATGTCACCAAAATAAGACCCTCGATATTTATTGGAAAGGAGCATCAAGCTCATCACCTTGCACTTTCTCCAACCTGTGAAGTTCATCATAATTTATTTAATCTGTAGCCTAATAAACTGCATGCTTTCCGTACAAGTCGTAGTGGGAGTACCACACAACATGTCATCGCGTGACTCCAAGTTTACTTCGATATGATGGTTATTATATCAATATTTGTGAATAATAGCATTTCCACCAACATTTCTCGCATAATTAATTATACTGACACAAAAAGATGCCACCTTGTCTAGCGTACTTTGTTTAGTCTACATTTGGAAAGTTTACCGACAAATGTTCTGTTTCCATCAGGCTGGTCGTAAAATGTTTTATCCAACATGTACTTTACTCACATAAAAAGGTTGAATTGGCCTCCCGAGTGGCACAGCGGTCTAAGGCACTGCATCGCAGTGCTAGAGGCGTTACTACAGACCTGGTTCGATCCCAGGCTGTATCACAACCGGCCGTGATCGGGAGTCCCATAGGGCGGTGCACAATTGGCCCAGCGTCGTCCGGGTTAGGGGAGGGTTTGGCCGGGGGGGGCTTTACTTGGCTCATCGCGCTCTAGCGACTCCTTGTGGCGGCCGGACGCCTGCAGGCTGACTCGGTCGTCAGTTGAACAATGTTTCCTCCGACACATTGGTGCGGCTGGCTTCCGGGTTAAGTGGGTGGGTGTTAAGAAGCATGGTTTGGCGGGTCATGTTTCGGAGGACGCATGACTGGACCTTCGCCTCCCGAGCCCATTGTGGAGTTGCAGTGATGACACATGATCAATATTGGGGAGAAAAAGGGGGTAAAATACCAATAATAATACCAAATAAAAATAAAATATTGGATGGAAACCTGGTTAGAGATGAGGACAGAAGGGAGGTTTACCTGGTACAGCTCGATCCTCTGTTCAGACACGCGGGCCTTGGGGTTCTGGAGGCGAAAGACGCGTAGCTCAGCCTTGACCAGGTTAGAGGCATTCTTCTCCATGGAGGTCACGTCGAAGGTGAGCCGTCTGTAGTACGGGTTGTAGTGCGTGGGAGAGATGACATCTGAAACACAGGAAGGAGGACGGAGTTTAGCAACACGACTGACGATTGTGTTTGTGTGTGTATGTAAAGACAAGCCCAATCCAAATGTAATGGCTGACAGGGTGAAAATACTTTTACTCTTCCCCAGTTTATTTACTCACTGTATTCAGTTGAGAGGTCATAAAAGGCTAAATGACGTTCAGGCTCATCTTCTCAAATTCTCATAGGTTCTCTATCAGAAACCACAGCAGTTTTCAAATAGCTCACACCCCAGATTAGAATTGATGCCATTCGCTCTCTTGCAATGTTCAGACACACACGTCTCCCTGTCTCTCGTGAGGGTCACTTGGGGTAATGCTGCAGTACATATGGTTCCTATAGGAACCCGGTACTATGGTAACGCTCACTGAATACTCCCGAACATGTGTGTAGCTCTGTGTAAGTATCTGATACGGGACCTGCACAGTAGTACTGTAACACTCACACACTACTCAAAACCATGTGTGGTGGAAGCGTGTGTTTGACAGAAGCTTACACAGTAGAACCGGGTGACGCACTTAGCACTGACAACCCTGTGTGTAGTGGTGCGCCTGACAGCCAGGCTCGGGCGCAGAAAGTAATGCAACAACCGTAATGCTGGGATCCATGTGTGCGGCGGTGTGTGTTTGACAGTTCCCTACACCACTGTGTATTAGGAGACCCAGAGCCTTAAATTGATGGCTGCAACTTTAGGCAGAAGCCCAGGATTAGCCAGCCACCGTGGTTTGTTTAAAGAGAGTATACAACCGCAACGACCATCAAGACAGGAGGGAGGGGGAGGAGAGAAGGGGGAGAGAAACTGCTAAGCAGTTGTACTTGGACCAGACCTAAAAGGACAACTACAGCCAAAATACCATTTACTTTACTAAACACTGAAATAAATTAGTTATCTCAAATATTACTTGATATATATTACTGCACTGTCGGAGCTAGAAGCACAAGCATTTCACTACACCCGCAATAACGTCTGCTAAACACGTGTATGTGACCAATAAAATTGGATTTGATTTGAATTATAATAGCTTGTGTGTGTGTGTGTGCGGTTTGTGTGTGTGTTAAACAAAAAGCTGTGACAATGCTCTTGTGCCAGAGGGAGCATGTGTGAGGTGACTGTGTCTAATGTGACCTGATCTTCTTAGTGAGATTCACACTCAGGTCTCTCACAGGCACCTACCAAATACCCGTCCCAGCATCATGTTTCAGAGCAGTTGCAGTCTATCAATCTTTTTTCTCTCTCTCATTTTCTCTCTCTCTGTATTTCTCTCTCTCTGTGTGTTGCGCCAGTGACCAATGGTCTGGGCGCGCCAACACTAACCCTTCTCTGTGTGACCAGAGAGTCAGATGAGCCAAGACTAACTACGCTCTTGCTCGCTTCCTTCCCATCCGTCAACAGAGAAAGTCACACTTCCAAGTCCCAATGGGCCAGCTTAAGGCTGTGTGTAACTTCTACACAGCGGTGCTGCCTCATGAATGAGGCCGCTGTGCTTAACACAACACTGGCTGCATTGACCGAGGGCACAGGGAATAGTGCAGCTGGACTAACCACAATGAACACACACTCACCTACTGTACAGGTCTGGATAGCCATTCGCACACATACAATCTATTTGGATACACTTCAAACAGACATACAGTGAGGGAAAAAATAATTTGATCCCCTGCTGATTTTATACGTTTGCCCACTGACAAAGACATGATCAGTCTATAATTTTAATGGTAGGTTTATTTGAACAGTGAGAGACAGAATAACAACAAAAAAATCCAGAGAAACGCATGTAAAAAATTGTATATATTGATTTGCATTTTAATGAGGGAAATAAGTATTTGACCCCTCCGCAAAACATGACTTAGTACTTGGTGGCAAAATCCTTGTTGGCAATCACAGAGGTCAGACGTTTCTTGTAGTTGGCCACCAGGTTTGCAGTTGGCCACCAGGTTTGCACACATCTCAGGAGGGATGTTGTCCCACTCCTCTTTGTAGATCTTCTCCAACTCATTAAGGTTTCGAGGCTGACGTTTGGCAACTCGAACCTTCAGCTCCCTCCACAGATTTTCTATGGGATTAAGATCTGGAGACTGGCTAGGCCACTCCAGGACCTTAATGTGCTTCTTCTTGAGCCACTCCTTTGTTGCCTTGGCCGTGTGTTTTAGGTCATTGTCATGCTGGAATACCCATCCATGACCCATTTTCAATGCCCTGGCTGAGGGAAGGAGGTTCTCACCCAAGATTTGATGGTACATGGCCCTGTCCATCGTCCCTTTGATGCGGTGAAGTTGTCCTGTCCCCTTAGCAGAAAAACACCCCCAAAGCATAATGTTTCCACCTCCATGTTTGACGGTGGGGATGGTGTTCTTGGGGTCATAGGCAACATTCCTCCTCCTCCAAACACGGCGAGTTGAGTTGATGCCAAAGAGCTCCATTTTGGTCTCATCTGACCACAACACTTTCACCCAGTTCTCCTCTGAATCATTCAGATGTTCATTGGCAAAATTCAGACGGGCCTTTATATGTGCTTTCTTGAGCAGGGGGACCTTGCGGGCGCTGCAGGATTTCAGTCCTTCACGGCATAGTGTGTTACCAATTGTTTTCTTGTTGACTATGGTCCCAGCTGCCTTGAGATCATTGACAAGATCCTCCCGTGTAGTTCTGGGCTGATTCCTCACCGTTCTCATGATCATTGCAACTCCACGAGGTGAGATCTTGCATGGAGCCCCAGGCCGAGTGAGATTGACAGGTCTTTTGTGTTTCTTCCATTTGCGAATAATCGCACCAACTGTTGTCACCTTTTCATCAAGCTGCTTGGCGATGGTCTTGTAGCCCATTCCAGCCTTGTGTAGGTCTACAATCTTGTCCCTGACATCCTTGGAGAGCTCTTTGGTCTTGGCCATGGTGGAGAGTTTGGAATCTGATTGATTGATTGCTTCTGTGGACAGGTGTCTTTTATACAGGTAACAAACTGAGATTAGGAGCACTCCCTTTAAGAGTGTGCTCCTAATCTCAGCTCGTTACCTGTATAAAAGACACCTGGGAGCCAGAAATCTTTCTGATTGAGAGGGGGTCAAATACTTATTTCCCTCATTAAAATGCTAATCAATTTATAACATTTTTGACATGCGTTTTTCTGTATTTTTTTGTTGTTATTCTGTCTCTCACTGTTCAAATAAACCTACCATTAAAATTATAGACTGATCATTTCTTTGTCAGTGGGCAAACGTACAAAATCAGCAGGGGATCAAATACTTTTTTCCCCTCACTGTACATACCCCACCAGACACGCCACAACGGGTTTCTTCACGGTACTCTGCCACCAGAGATTACTCAAGCAAAGTTTAGCTTTAAAAAACAGATAAAAAATACATTGTGTATCACAGTGCCTCTTCTTTCTAAAGACCTAATCTAACTGTACTGTATATAAGAATATGAATATATGAAGTGTGTAAATAGTATTTTTTGTTGTCTCCTTGTGTCTTTCCTAACTCTTTTTTAATTTAAAAATATTTATTTTCAATTTAATGTGATATCTTATGTTGTTCTTGTCTATAACTGTTCTTTATTTCATTATGTACAGTGGGGAAAAAAAGTATTTAGTCAGCCACCAATTGTGCAAGTTCTCCCACTTAAAAAGATGAGAGGCCTGTAATTTTCATCATAGGTACACGTCAACTATGACAGATAAAATCAGATTTTTTTTCTCCAGAAAATCACATTGTAGGATTTTTTATGAATTTATTTGCAAATTATGGTGGAAAATAAGTATTTGGTCAATAACAAACAAGCAAGATTTCTGGCTCTCACAGACCTGTAACTTCTTCTTTAAGAGGCTCCTCTGTCCTCCACTCGTTACCTGTATTAATGGCACCTGTTTGAACTTGTTATCAGTATAAAAGACACCTGTCCACAACCTCAAACAGTCACACTCCAAACTCCACTATGGCCAAGACCAAAGAGCTGTCAAAGGACACCAGAAACAAAATTGTAGACCTGCACCAGGTTGGGAAGACTGAATCTGCAATAGGTAAGCAGCTTGGTTTGAAGAAATCAACTGTGGGAGCAATTATTAGGAAATGGAAGACATACAAGACCACTGATAATCTCCCTCGATCTGGGGCTCCACGCAAGATCTCACCCCGTGGGGTCAAAATGATCACAAGAACGGTGAGCAAAAATCCCAGAACCACACGGGAGGACCTAGTGAATGACCTGCAGAGAGCTGGGACCAAAGTAACAAAGCCTACCATCAGTAACACACTACGCCGCCAGGGACTCAAATCCTGCAGTGCCAGACGTGTCCCCCTGCTTAAGCCAGTACATGTCCAGGCCCGTCTGAAGTTTGCTAGAGTGCATTTGGATGATCCAGAAGAGGATTGGGAGAATGTCATATGGTCAGATGAAACCAAAATAGAACTTTTTGGTAAAAACTCAACTCGTCGTGTTTGGAGGACAAAGAATGCTGAGTTGCATCCAAAGAACACCATACCTACTGTGAAGCATGGGGGTGGAAACATCATGCTTTGGGGCTGTTTTTCTGCAAAGGGACCTGGACGACTGATCCGTGTAAAGGAAAGAATGAATGGGGCCATGTATCGTGAGATTTTGAGTGAAAACCTCCTTCCATCAGCAAGGGCATTGAAGATGAAACGTGGCTGGGTCTTTCAGCATGACAATGATCCCAAACACACCGCCCGGGCAACGAAGGAGTGGCTTCGTAAGAAGCATTTCAAGGTCCTGGAGTGGCCTAGCCAGTCTCCAGATCTCAACCCCATAGAAAATATTTTTAGGGAGTGGGCCAAAATACCAGCAACAGTGTGTGAAAACCTTGTGAAGACTTACAGAAAACGTTTGACCTGTGTCATTGCCAACAAAGGGTATATAACAAAGTATTGAGAAACTTTTGTTATTGACCAAATACTTATTTTCCACCATAATTTGCAAATAAATTCATAAAAAATTCTACAATGTGATTTTCTGGAATTTTTTTTCTCATTTTGTCTGTCATAGTTGACGTGTACCTATGATGAAAATTACAGGCCTCTCTCATCTTTTTAAGTGGGAGAACTTGCACAATTGGTGGCTGACTAAATACTTTTTTCCCCCACTGTATTTGTATGTTTTATGTGGACCCCAGTAAGAGTAGCTGCTGCATGTACAGTAGCTAATGGGGATCGTAATAAACTAAACTAAACAAACAAATGCAAGCACGCAAACACACACACACAAAGCTACTGTATATCCGTTAAATACATATGGAATGCTCTCTCACACACAACTACTACACAATAGGTCATTTTACTCAACAAAACATAAACAGTCAAGCAGACACACACACACACACACACACACAATACAGTAATACATCCTCCCTCAGATGGTAATAAATCCTGATCTATTCATGTCATGGTCAAGTCAACTGGGGAATTCTGGGTGACTCAATAAGCCAACCACTGGTTGACATGAGGTTCAGTGGCAGAGAGAGAGAGAGAGAGAGAGAGAGAGAGAGAGAGAGAGAGAGAGAGAGAGAGAGAGAGAGAGAGAGAGAGAGAGAGAGAGAGAGAGAGAGAGAGAGAGAGAGAGAGAGAGTGTGTCAGTCAGACCACGTTAACACTAATTTATATGAACGTGACACCAAAATGATCCACCACAACTGGCGCCGCTGTGGTCTTTCTGTGGCACTGTCCCCAGGCTCATTCAGGGAATTGAGAAGCGAGGAGGCAGTGGTGATGTCACACACAGAAAGGGGTTGCACTATACTTTCATTAACCAGACCAAGGCCTCCCTTCTTCTCTCTTTCCTCACAGAGGGGAGCCTGATGTCACATGAGAGCTGTCTCACACAGCGAATAGACAGACCCCTGATCCCTCTAATCATTCCCTTCATTACTCATCACTTCCATGACATCATAGGCCAATGGCAAAATAGTCAGGCATGTGCAGCTGGGTGAAAAATACTATAATGCCCCCATGTACAGTACCAGTCAAAAGTTTGGACACAAGTAACTCTGGTGGTCCTCTGTAGCTCCATTGGTAGATCATGGCGCTTGTAACGCCAGGGTAGTGGGTTCGATCCCCGGGACCACCCATACGTAAAAATGTATGCGCAATTGACTGTAAGTCGCTTTGGATAAAAGCGTCTGCTAAATTGCATATTATTATTATTATATTAACTACTCATTCCAGGGTTTTTCTTTATGTTTACTATTTTCTACATTGCAGAATAATAGCGAAAACATCAGAACTATGAAATAACATATATGGAATCATGTCAAAAAAGTATTTAGTCAGCCACCAATTGTGCAAGTTCTCCCACTTAAAAAGATGAGAGAGGCCTGTAATTTTCATCATAGGTACACGTCAACTATGACAGACAAAATGAGATTTTTTTTCTCCAGAAAATCACATTGTAGGATTTTTTATGAATTTATTTGCAAATTATGGTGGAAAATAAGTATTTGGTCAATATCAAAAGTTTCTCAATACTTTGTTATATACCCTTTGTTGGCAATGACACAGGTCAAACGTTTTCTGTAAGTCTTCACAAGGTTTTTACACACTGTTGCTGGTATTTTGGCCCATTCCTCCATGCAGATCTTCTCTAGAGCAGTGATGTTTTGGGGCTGTCGCTGGGCAACACGGACTTTCAACTCCCTCCAAAGATTTTCTATGGGGTTGAGATCTGGAGACTGGCTAGGCCACTCCAGGACCTTGAAATGCTTCTTACGAAGCCACTCCTTCATTGCCCGGGCGGTGTGTTTGGGATCATTGTCATGCTGAAAGACCCAGCCATGTTTAATCTTCAATGCCCTTGCTGATGGAAGGAGGTTTTCACTCAAAATCTCACGATACATGGCCCCATTCATTCTTTCCTGTACACGGATCAGTCGTCCTGGTCCCTTTGCAGAAAAACAGCCCCAAAGCATGATGTTTTCACCCCCATGCTTCACAGTAGGTATGGTGTTCTTTGGATGCAACTCAGCATTCTTTGTCCTCCAAACACGACGAGTTGAGTTTTTACTATTTTTGTTTTGTTTCATCTGACCATAAAACATTCTCCCAATCCTCTTCTGGATCATCCAAATGCACTCTAGCAAACTTCAGACGGGCCTGGACATGTACTGGCTTAAGCAGGGGAACACGTCTGGCACTGCAGGATTTGAGTCCCTGGCGGCGTAGTGTGTTACTGATGGTAGGCCTTGTTACTTTGGTCCCAGCTCTCTGCAGGTCATTCACTAGGTCCTCCCGTGTGGTTCTGGGATTTTTGCTCACCGTTCTTGTGATCATTTTGACCCCACGGGGTGAGATCTTGCGTGGAGCCCCAGATCGAGGGAGATTATCAGTGGTCTTGTATGTCTTCCATTTCCTAATAATTGCTCCCACAGTTGATTTCTTCAAACCAAGCTGCTTACCTATTGCAGATTCAGTCTTCCCAGCCTGGTGCAGGTCTACAATTTTGTTTCTGGTGTCCTTTGACAGCTCTTTGGTCTTGGCCATAGTGGAGTTTGGAGTGTGACTGTTTGAGGTTGTGGACAGGTGTCTTTTGTACTGATAAGTTCAAACAGGTGCCATTAATACAGGTAACGAGTGGAGGACAGAGGAGCCTCTTAAAGAAGAAGTTACAGGTCTGTGAGAGCCAGAAATCTTGCTTGTTTGTAGGTGACCAAATACTTATTTTCCACCATAATTTGCAAATAAATTCATTAAAAATCCTACAATGTGATTTTCTGGAGAGAAAAAAATCTCAATTTGTCTGTCATAGTTGACGTGTACCTATGATGAAAATTACAGGCCTCTCTCATCTTTTTAAGTGGGAGAACTTGCACAATTGGTGGCTGACTAAATACTTTTTTTCCCCACTGTAAGCCAGTTGAGAACAAGTTCTCATTTACAACTGCGACCTGGCCAAGATAAAGCAAAGCAGTGCGATAAAAACAACAACACAGAGTTACATATGGTTACATATGGGGTAAACAAAACATAAAGTCAAAAATACAACAGAAAATATATATACAGTGTGTGCGAATGTAGTAAGTTATGGAGGTAAGGCAATAAATAGGCCATAGTGCAAAATAGTTACAATTTCGTATTAACACTGGAATGATAGATGTGCAAAAGATTATGTGCAAATAGAGATACTGGGGTGCAAAATTAGCAAAATAACTAACAATATGGGGATGAGGTAGGTGGGTGGGCTAATTTCAGAATGGCTGTGTACAGGTGCAGTGATCGGTAAGCTGCTCTGACAATTGACGCTTAAAGTTAGTGAGGGAGATAAGAGTCTCCAGCTTCAGAGATTTTTGCAGTTCGTTCCAGTCATTGGCAGCAGAGAACTGGAAGGAATGGCGGCCAAAGGTGGTGTTGGCTTTGGGGATGACCAGTGAGATATACCTGCTGGAGCGCAGACTACAGGTGGGTGTTGCTCTGGTGACCAGTGAGCTAAGATAAGACAGGGATTTGCCTAGCAGTGATTTATAGATGACCTGGAGCCAGTGGGTTTGGCGACTAATATGTAGTGAGGGCCAGCCAACAAGAGCGTACAGGTCACAATGGTGGGTAGTATATGGGATTTTGGTGACAAAACGGATGGCACTGTGATAGACTTCATCCAATTTGCTGAGTAGAGTGTTGGAGGCTATTTTGTAAATGACATCGCCGAAGTCAAGGATCGGTAGGATAGTCAATTTTACGAGGGCATGTTTGGCAGCATGAGTGAAGGAGGCTTTGTTGCGAAATAGGAAGCCGATTCTAGATCTAACTTTTGTTGGAGATGCTTAATGTGAGTCTGGAAGGAGAGTTTACAGTCTAACCAGACACCTAGGTATTTGTAGTTGTCCACATACTCTAGGTCAGACCCGCCGAGAGTAGTGATTCTAGTCGGGTGGGCGGGTACAAGCAGCGTTCGGTTGAAGAGCATGCATTTAGTTTTAATAGTGTTTAAGAGCAGTTGGAGGCTATGGAAGGAGTGTTGTATGGCATTGAA
This sequence comes from Coregonus clupeaformis, assembly GCF_020615455.1. Lineage (NCBI taxonomy): Eukaryota > Metazoa > Chordata > Actinopteri > Salmoniformes > Salmonidae > Coregonus > Coregonus clupeaformis. The sequence continues at coordinate 250,479 of NW_025533889.1, read as the reverse complement.
GCTCGTTTGGAGGTTTGTTTACACAGAGTCCAATGAAGGCCCAGATGTATACAAAATGGTGTCCGCATAGAGGTAGATCGAGGTAGATCCGAGCGTCACCAGTAGCAAGAGCGACATCATTGATATACACAGAGAATATAGTCGGCTCGAGAATTGAACCCTGTGGCACCCCCATAGAGACGGCCAGAGGTCTAGTCAACAGGCCCTCGGATTTGACACATTGAACTCTATCTGAGAAGTAGTTGGTGAACCAGGCGAGGCAGTCATTAGAGAAACCAAGGCTATTTAGTCTGCCAATAAGAATACGGTGGTTGACAGAGTCGAAAGCCTTGGCCAGGTCGATGAAGACGGCTGCGCAGTACTGTATTTTATCGATCGCGGTTATAATATCGTTTAGGACCTTGAGTGTGGCTGATGTGCACCCATGACCAGCTCGGAAACCGGATTGCATAGCGGAAAAGGTACGGTGGGATTCGAATTGGTCGGTGATCTGACCCTTTGGGGGGATGACCGCGGCAGCTTTCCAATCTCTGGGGATCTCAGACGTTACGAAAGAGAGGTTGAACAGGCTAGTAATAGGGGTTGCGACAATTTTGGTGGCTAATTTTAGAAAGAAAGGGTCCAGATTGTCTAGCCCAGTTGATTTGTAGGGGTCCAGATTTTTCAGCTCTTTCAGAACATCAGTTGTCTGAATTTGTGTGAAGGAGAAGCGGGGGGCGGGGCATGGGCAAGTTGCAGCGGAGGGTGCAGAGCTGGTGGCCGGGGTAGTGGTAGCCAGGTGGAAAGCATGGCCAGCCGTAGCAAAATGCTTGTTGAAATTCTCTGAGGTGTGTTTTGGGTCAATGTCCTGTTGAAAAACAAATTACAGTCCCACTAAGCGCAAACCAGATGGGATGGCGTATCGCTGCAGAATGCTGTGGTAGCCATGCTGGTTAAGTGTGCCTTGAATTCTAAATAAATCACAGACAGTGTCACCAGCAAAGCCCCCCCACACCATGCTTCACAGTGGGAACCACACATCCGGAGATTATCCGTTTCCCTACTCTGTGTCTCACAAAGATACAGCGGTTGGAACCAAAAATCTCAAATTTGGACTCATCAGACTAAAGGACAGATTTCCACCGGTCTAATGTCCATTGCTTGTGTTTCTTGGCCCAAGCAACTCCCTTCTTCTTATTGGTGTCCTTTAGTAGTGGTTTCTTCACAGTCTCCTCTGAACAGTTGATGTTGAGATGTGTCTGTTACTTGAACTCTGTGAAGCATTTATTTGTGCTGCAATCTGAGGTGCAGTTAACTCTAGTGAACTTATCCTCTGCAGCAGAGGTAACTCTGGGTCTTCCTTTCCTGTGGCGGTCCTCATGAGAGCCAGTTTCATCATAGCGCTTGATGGTTTTTGCGACTGCACATGAAGAAACTTTCAAAGTTTTTGAAATTTTCCGGATTGACTGACCTTCATGTCTTAAAGTAATGATGGAATGTTGTTTATCTTTGCTTATTTGAGCTGTTCTTGCCATAATATGAACTCGGTATTTTAACAAACAGGGCTATCTTCTGTATACCACCCCTACCTTGTCACAACACAACTGATTGGCTCAAACGCATTAAGGAAAGATTGAAATTCCACAAATGTACTTTTAACAAGGCACACCTGTTAATTGAAATGCATTCCAGGTGACTACCTCATGAAGATGGTTGAGAGAATGTCAAGAGTGTGCAAAGCTGTCATCAAGGCAAAGGGTGGCTACTTTGAAGAATCTCAAATATAAAATATATTTTGATTTGTTTAACACCTTTGTGGTTACTACATGATTCCATATGTGTAGAATATAGAATACAATGTAGAAAATAGTAAAAATAAAGAAAAACCCTGGAATGAGTAGGTGTGTCCAAACTTTTGACTGGTACTGTATATTCAGAAGCCAAGTAAGTATGATTGTCATGGACTTTCAATAATAAAAAACAAGAACATACTTTTTATATATTTATTTATTATCACATTTTTCAACCAGGCAAGTCAGTTATGACGGCCTGGCAAGGGGCAAGTCACATACAAGCAAGGGAGAGAGGAAAAAAACTGGGCCCATCTTTTGGGGATCACACTGTTTCATAAGAATACACCATGAATTTCTTCCTGCGCGGGGAGATGAAAACCTGTCCTGGGATACTTCAAACATCAACTTCCTTCCTGAGAGGAAAGAGAGGGCAATGTGCTAGGCTTGGCTGGACTCTCTCTCCACCCTGTGCTGCTGACACAGAGTACTGCCATGGCAGGTTAAAGCAACACTAGCGGCTGGTGTGGTTACAATGGCTGAGTTTGCTGGAAGAGGGTGCCTGTGACACCAGGGATGTGGGGTTGGTTCTTGTATATTAGGCCACATTCAAAATGTATACAATCTAATGTGCCCTATTATGAGTATTCAGACCCCTTGACTTTTTCACATTTTGTTACGTTACAGCCTCATTCTAAAATGGATTAAATAAATCCAAAATCTTCAGCAATCTACACACAATACCCCATAATGACAAAGCAAAAACAGGTTTTAGAAATGTTTGTAAATGTATTACATAAGTATTCAGATCCTTTGCTATGAGACTCAAATCAAATCAAATTTTATTTGAAATGTTCTCGAAATTGAGCTCAGGTGCATCCTGTTTCCATTGATCATCCTTGAGATGTTTCTACAACTTGATTGGAGTCCACCTGTGGTAAATGAAATTGATTGGACATGATTTGGAAAGGCACACAGCTGTCTATATAAGCCATGAGGTCGAAGGAATTGTCCGTAGAGTTCCGAGACTTGTGTCGAGGCACAGATCAGGGGAAGGGTACAAAAAATTCTGCAGCATTGAAGGTCCCCAAGAACACAGTGGCCTCCATCATTCTGAAATGGAAGAAGTTGGGAACCACCAAGACTCTTCCTAGAGCTGGCTGCCCGGCCAAAATGAGCAATCGGGGGAGAAGGGCCTTGCTCAGGGAGGTGACCAAGAACCCAATGGTCACTCTAACAGAGCTCTAGAGTTCCTCTGTGGAGATGGGAGAACCTTCCAGAAGAGTGGCCAGATGGAAGCCACTCCTCAGTAAAAGGCACAACAGCTCGATTGGAGTTTGCCAAAAGGCACCAAAAGACTCTCAGACCATTAAAAACAAGATTATCTGGTCTGATGAAACCCAGATTGAACTCTTTGGCCTGAATGCCAAGCGTCACGTCTGGTCACTACGGTGAAGCAAGGTGGTGGCAGCATCATGCTGTGGGGGTGTTTTTTAGCGGACATCAGGGATACAATTGTGGACCTGCAGAAGGCTGGGATGGGCTACAGGACAATAGGCAAGCAGCTTGGTGAGAAGGCAACAACTGTTGGCACAATTATTAGAAAATGGAAGAAGTTCAAGATGACGGTCAATCACCCTCGGTCTGGGGCTCCATGCAAGATCTCACCTCGTGGGGCATCAATGATCATTAGTTAGGTGAGGGATCAGCCCAGAACTACACGGCAGGACCTGGTCAATGACCTGAAGAGAGCTGGGACCACAGTCTCAAAGAAAACCATTAGTAACACACTACGCCATCATGGATTAAAATCCTGCAGCGCACGCAAGGTCCCCCTGCTCAAGCCAGCGCATTTCCAGGCCCGTCTGAAGTTTGGAAATGACCATCTGGATGATCCAGAGGAGGAATGGGAGAAGGTCATGTGGTCTGATGAGACTAAAATAGAGCTTTTTGGTCTAAACTCCACTCGCCGTGTTTGGAGGAAGAAGAAGGATGAGTACAACCCCAAGAACACCATCCCAACCGTGAAGCATGGAGGTGGAAACATCATTCTTTGGGGATGCTTTTCTGCAAAGGGGACAGGATGACTGCACCGTATTGAGGGGAGGATGGATGGGGCCATGTATCGTGAGATCTTGGCCAACAACATCCTTCCCTCAGTTAGAGCATTGAAGATGGGTCGTGGCTGGGTCTTCCACCATGACAACGACCCAAAACACACAGCCAGGGCAACTAAGGAGAGGCTCCGTACGAAGCATCTCAAGGTCCTGGAGTGGCCTAGCCAGTCTCCAGACCTGAACCCAATAGAACATCTTTGGAGGGAGCTGAAAGTCCGTATTGCCCAGCGACAGCCCCGAAACCTGAAGGATCTGGAGAAGGTCTGTATGGAGGAGTGGGCCAAAATCCCTGCTGCAGTGTGTGCAAACCTGGTCAAGACCTACAGGAAACGTATGATCTCTGTAATTGCAAACAAAGGTTTCTGTACCAAATATTAAGTTCTTCTTTTCTGATGTATCAAATACTTATGTCATGCAATAAAATGGAAATTAATTACTTAAATATCATACAATGTGATTTTCTGGATTTTTGTTTTAGATGCTGTCTCTCACAGTTGAAGTGTACCTATGATAAAAATTACAGACCTCTACATGCTTTGTAAGTAGGAAAACCTGCAAAATCGGCAGTGTATCAAATACTTGTTCTCCCCACTGTATATTCACAGTAAAACGAGTCCTATTTCGACATAACCTGAAAGGCCGCTCAGCAAGGAAGAAGCCCCTGCTCCAAAACAGCCATAAAAAAGCAAGACTACGGTATGCAACTGCAAATGGGGACAAAGATCGCACTTTTTGGAGAAATGTCCTCTGGTCTGATGAAACAAAAATAGAACTGTTTGGCCATAATGACCATTGTTATGTTTGGAGGAAAAAGGGGGTTCTTGCAAGCCGAAGAACATCATCCCACCCGTGAAGCACGGGGTGTTAGCATCATGCTGTGGGGGTGCTTTGCTGCAGGAGGGACTGGTGCACTTCACAAAATAGATGGCATCATGAGGAAGGAAAATTATGTGGATATATTGAAGCAACATCTCAAGACATCAGTAAGGAAGTTAAAGCTTGGTCGCAATTAATCTTCCAAATTGACAATAACCCCAAGCATACTTCCAAAGTTGTGGCAAAATGGCTTAAGGACAATAAAGTCAAGGTATTGGAGTGGCCATCACAAAGCCCTGACCTCAATCCTATAGAAAATGTGTGGACAGAACTGAAAAAGCGTGTGCGAGCAAGGAGGCCTACAAACCTGACTCAGTCACAGCAGCTCTGTCAGGAGGAATGGGCCAAAATTCACCCAACTTATTGTGGGAAGCTTGTGGAAGGCTACCTGAAACATTTGACCCAAGTTAAACAATTTAAAGGCAATGCTACCAAATACTAATTGAGTGTATGTAAACTTCTGACCCACTGGGAATGTGACAAAATAAATAAAAGACATCAGTCAGGAAGGTGTACCTGTGGATGCATTTATATATATATATATACAGTTGAAGTCGGAAGTTTACATACACCTTAGCCAAATACATTTAAACTCAGTTTTCACAATTCCTGACATTTAACCCTAGTAAAAATTCCCTGTTTTAGGTCAGTTAGGATCACAACTTTATTTTAAGAATGTGAAATGTCAGAATAATAGTAGAGAGAATTATTTATTTCAGCTTTTATTTATTTCATCACATTCCCAGTGGGTCAGAAGTTTACATACACTCAATTAGTATTTGGTAGCATTGCCTTTAAATTGTTTAACTTGGGTCAAACGTTTCGGGTAGCCTTCCACAAGCTTCCCACAATAAGTTGGGTGAATTTTGGCCCATTCCTCCTGACAGAGCTGGTGTGACTGAGTCAGGTTTGTAGGCCTCCTTGCTCGCACACACTTTTTCAGTTCTGCCCACAAATGTTCTATAGGATTGAGGTCAGGGCTTGTGATGGCCACTCCAATACCTTGACTTTGTTGTCCTTAAGCCATTTTGCCACAACTTTGGAAGTATGCTTGGGGTCATTGTCCATTTGGAAGACCCATTTGCGACCAAGCTTTAACTTCCTGACTGATGTCTTGAGATGTTGTTTCAATATATCCACATAGTTTTCCTTCCTCGTGATGCCATCTATTTTGTGAAGTGCACCAGTCCCTCCTGCAGCAAAGCACCCCCACAGCATGATGCTGCCACCCCCGTGCTTCACCGTTGGGATGGTGTTCTTCGGCTTGCAAGCTTTCCCCTTTTTCCTCCAAACATAACGATGGTCATTATAGCCAAACAGTTCTATTTTTGTTTCATCAGACCAGAGGACCTTTCTCCAAAAAGTACGATCTTTGTCCCCATGTGCAGTTGCAAACCGTAGTCTGGCTTTTTCATGGCGGTTTTGGAGCAGTGGCTTCTTCCTTGCTGAGCAGCCTTTCAAGTTATGTTGATATAGGACTCGTTTTACTGTGGATATACAGTGGGGAAAAAAAGTATTTAGTCAGCCACCAATTGTGCAAGTTCTCCCACTTAAAAAGATGAGAGAGGCCTGTAATTTTCATCATAGGTACACGTCAACTATGACAGACAAAATGAGGAAAAAAAATCCAGAAAATCACATTGTAGGATTTTTAATGAATTTATTTGCAAATTATGGTGGAAAATAAGTATTTGGTCACCTACAAACAAGCAAGATTTCTGGCTCTCACAGACCTGTAACTTCTTCTTTAAGAGGCTCCTCTGTCCTCCACTCGTTACCTGTATTAATGGCACCTGTTTGAACTTGTTATCAGTATAAAAGACACCTGTCCACAACCTCAAACAGTCACACTCCAAACTCCACTATGGCCAAGACCAAAGAGCTGTCAAAGGACACCAGAAACAAAATTGTAGACCTGCACCAGGCTGGGAAGACTGAATCTGCAATAGGTAAGCAGCTTGGTTTGAAGAAATCAACTGTGGGAGCAATTATTAGGAAATGGAAGACATACAAGACCACTGATAATCTCCCTCGATCTGGGGCTCCACGGAAGATCTCACCCTGTGGGGTCAAAATGATCACAAGAACGGTGAGCAAAAATCCCAGAACCACACGGGGGGGACCTAGTGAATGACCTGCAGAGAGCTGGGACCAAAGTAACAAAGCCTACCATCAGTAACACACTACGCTGCCAGGGACTCAAATCCTGCAGTACAGACGTGTCCCCCTGCTTAAGCCAGTACATGTCCAGGCCCGTCTGAAGTTTGCTAGAGTGCATTTGGATGATCCAGAAGAGGATTGGGAGAATGTCAGATGAAACCAAAATATAACTTTTTGGTAAAAACTCAACTCGTCGTGTTTGGAGGACAAAGAATGCTGAATTGCATCCAAAGAACACCATACCTACTGTGAAGCATGGGGGTGGAAACATCATGCTTTGGGGCTGTTTTTCTGCAAAGGGACCAGGACGACTGATCCGTGTAAAGGAAAGAATGAATGGGGCCATGTATCATGAGATTTTGAGTGAAAACCTCCTTCCATCAGCAAGGGCATTGAAGATGAAACGTGGCTGGGTCTTTCAGCATGACAATGATCCCAAACACACCGCCCGGGCAACGAAGGAGTGGCTTCGTAAGAAGCATTTCAAGGTCCTGGAGTGGCCTAGCCAGTCTCCAGATCTCAACCCCATAGAAAATCTTTGGCGGGAGTTGAAAGTCCGTATTGCCCAGCGACAGCCCCAAAACATCACTGCTCTAGAGGAGATCTGCATGGAGGAATGGGCCAAAATACCAGCAACAGTGTGTGAAAACCTTGTGAAGACTTACAGAAAACGTTTGACCTGTGCCATTGCCAACAAAGGGTATATAACAAAGTATTAAGAAACTTTTGTTATTGACCAAATACTTATTTTCCACCATAATTTGCAAATAAATTCATTAAAAATCCTACAATGTGATTTTCTGGATTTTTTTTCCTCATTTTCTCTGTCATAGTTGACGTGTACCTATGATGAAAATTACAGGCCTCTCTCATATTTTTAAGTGGGAGAACTTGCACAATTGGTGGCTGACTAAATACTTTTTTTCCCCACTGTAGATACTTTTGTACCTGTTTCCTCCAGCATATTTACAAGGTATTTTGCTGTTGTTCTGGGATTGATTTGCACTTTTCGCCAAAGTACGTTCATCTCTAGGAGACAGAACGCGTCTCATTCCTGAGCGGTATGACGGCTGCGTGGTCCCATGGTGTTTATACTTGGGTACTATTGTTTGTACAGATGAATGTGGTACATTCAGGCGTTTGGAAATTGCTCCCAAGGATGAACCAGACTTGTGGAGGTCTACAATTATTTTTCTGAGGTCTTGGCTGATTTCTTTTGATTTTCCCATGATGTCAAGAAAAGAGGCACAGAGTTTGAAGGTAGGCCTTGAAATACATCCACAGGTACACCTCTAATTGACTCAAATGATGTCAATTAGCCTATCAGAAGCTTCGAAAGCCATGACTTCATTTTCTGGAATTTTCCAAGCTGTTTAAAGGCACAGTCAACTTAGTGTATGTAAACTTCTGATCCACTGGAATTGTGAGACAGTGAATTATAAGTGAAATAATCTGTCTGTAAACAATTGTTGAAAAAATGACTTGTGTCATGCACAAAGTAGATGTCCTAACCGACTTGCCAAAACTATAGTTTGTTAACAAGAAATGTGTGGAGTGGTGGAAAAACTAGTTTTAATGACTACAACCTAAGTGTATGTAAACTTCCGACTTCAACTGTGTGTATATATATATATATATATATATATATATATATATATATATATATATATATATATATATATATATATACACACACACACACACACACATATATACATACATATACATTTATATACATACATATACATATACAATTAAACGGCTCAGACACGAGACATATGTGGCAGGGTCTACAGACAATTAAGGACTACAAAAGGAAAACCAGCCACGTCGCCGACACCGACGTCTCGCTTCCAGACAAGCTAAACACCTTCTTCGCCCGCTTTGAGGATATCACAGTGCCACTGATGAGGCCCACTCCCAAGGATTGTGGCCTCTCCTTCTCCATGGCTGACGTGATTAAGACATTTAAGCATGTTAACCCCTGCAAGGCTGCCGGCCCAGGCATGCGCAGACCAGCTGGCTGGAGTGTTTATGGACATATTCAATACTCCCTTTCTCAGTCTGCTGTTCCCACATGCTTCAAGATGGCCACCACTGTTCCTGTACCCAAGAAAGCAAAGGTAAATGAACTAAATGACTATCACCCTGTAGCACTCACCTCTGTCATCATGAAGTGCTTTGAGAGACTAGTCAAGGATCATATCACCTCTACCTTACCTGTCACCCTAGACCCACTTCAATTTGCCTACTGCCCCAATAGATCTACAGACGACGCAATCGCCATCACACTGCACACTGCCCTATCCCATCTGGACAAGAGGAATACCTATGTAAGAATGCTGTTCATTGACTATAGCTCAGCATTCAACACCATAGTACCCTCCAAGCTCATCATTGAGCTCGAGGCCCTGGGTCTGAACCCCGCCCTGTGCAACTGGGTCCTGGACTTCCTGACGGGCCGCCCCCAGGTGGTGAAGGTAGGAAACAACATCTCCACTTCGCTGATCCTCAACACTGGGGCCCCACAAGGGTGGGTGCTCAGCCCCCTCCTGTACTCCCTGTTCACCCATGACTGCGTGGCCAAGCACGCCTCCAACTCAATCATCAAGTTCACAGACGACACAACAGTAGTAGGCTTGATTACCAAAAACGACGAGACCGCCTACAGGGAGGAGGTGAGGGCTCTGGGAGTGTGGTGCCAGGAAAATAACCTCTCACTCAACATCAACTAAACAAAGGAGATGATCGTGGACTTCAGGAAACAGCAGAGGGTGCAACCCCCTATCCACATCGACGGGACCGCAGTCGAGAAGGTGGAAAGCTTCAAGTTCCTTGGCGTACACATCACCGACAAACTGAAATGGTCCACACACGCAGACAGTGTGGTGAAGAAGGCGAGGTCAGTACAGGAATCAAAGCTGGGACCGAGAGAATGAAAAACAGCTTCTATCTCAAGGCCATCAGACTGTTAAAAAGCCATCACTAGCACATTAGAGTCTGCTGCTGCCTATTGAAATCACTGGCCACTTTAAGAAATGGAACACTAGCCACTTTAATAATGTTTAAATATCTTGCACTACTCATCTCACATGTATATACTACATTATATTCTATAATATTCTACTGTATCTTAGTGCATGCTGCTCTGTCAATGCTTGTCCATATGTATATATTTTTATTAAATCCCATTCCTTACTAGTTTTGTGTGTATTGGGTATATGTTGTGAAATTGTTAGATATTAATTGTTAGATATTACTGCACTGTCAGAGCTAGAAGCACAAGCATTTCGCTACACCTGCTATAACATCTGCTAAACACGTGTATGTAACAAATACATTTCGATTTGATATACATATATACATACTTATATATACATATACAGTGAGGGAAAAAAGTATTTGATCCCCTGCTGATTTTGTACGTTTGCCCACTGACAAAGAAATGATCAGTCTATAATTTTAATGGTAGGTTTATTTGAACAGTGAGAGACATTGTGCTTTGGGGGTGCTTTGGGGGTGTTTTTCTGCTAAGGGGACAGGACAACTTCACCGCATCAAAGGGACGATGGACGGGGCCATGTACCGTCAAATCTTGGGTGATTTGGGTGATCCTTCCCTCAGCCAGGGCATTGAAAATGGGTCGTGGATGGGTACTCCAGCATGACAATGACCCAAAACACACGGCCAAGGCAACAAAGGAGTGGCTCAAGAAGAAGCACATTAAGGTCCTGGAGTGGCCTAGCCAGTCTCCAGACCTTAATCCCATAGAAAATCTGTGGAGCGAGCTGAAGGTTCGAGTTGCCAAACGTCAGCCTCGAAACCTTAATGACTTCGAGAAGATCTGCAAAGAGGAGTGGGACAAAATCCTTCCTGAGATGTGTGCAAACCTGGTGGCCAACTACAAGAAACGTCTGACCTCTGTGATTGCCAACAAGGGTTTTGCCACCAAGTACTCAGTCATGTTTTGCAGAGGGGTTAAATACTTATTTCCCTCATTAAAATGCAAATCAATTTATAACATTTTTGACATGCGTTTTTCAGGATTTTTTTGTTGTTATTCTGTCTCTCACTGTTCAAATAAACCTACCATTAAAATAATAGACTGATCATCTCTTTGTCAGTGGGCAAACGTACAAAATCAGCAGGGGATCAAATACTTTTTTCCCTCACTGTATATATATATATATATATATATATATATATATATATACACATACTTATATACACATATATATATATACATACTTATATACACATATATATACACATATACATATATATATATATACATACACAGTGCCTTGCAAAAGTATTCATCCCCCTTGGTGTTTTTCCTATTTTGTTGCATTACAACCTGTAATTTAAATTGATTTTTATTTGGATTTCATGTAATGGACATACACAAAATAGTCCAAATTGGTGAAGTGAACTGAAAAGAAAAAAATAACTTATTTCAAAAAATTCAAAAAAATAAATTACGGAAAAGTGGTGTGTGCATTTGTATTCACCCCCTTTGCTATGAAGCCCCTAAATAAGATATTGTGCAACCAATTACCTTCAGAAGTCACATAATTAGTAAAATAAAGTCCACCTATGTGCAATTTAAGTGTCACATGATCTGTCACATGATCTCAGTATATATACACCTGTTCTGAAAGGCCCCAGAGTCTGCAACACAACTAAGCAATTGGGTACCACCAAGCAAGCGGAACCATGAAGACCAAGGAGCTCTCCAAACAGGTCAGGGACAAAGTTGTGGAGAAGTACAGATCAGGGTTGGGTTATAAAACAATATTTGAAACTTTGAACATCCCATGGAGCACTATTAAATCCATTATTAAAAAATTTAAAGAATATAGCACCACAACAAACCTGCCAAGAGAGGGCCGCCCACCAAAACTCATGGACCAGGCAAGGAGGGCATTAATCACTTTTATTTATTTTATTTTATTTTTCACCTTTATTTAACCAGGTAAGCCAGTTGAGAACAAGTTCTCATTTACAACTGCGACCTGGCCAAGATAAAGCAAAGCAGTGTGATAAAAACACAGAGTTACATATGGGGTAAACAAAACATAAAGTCAAAAATAACCCTGAAGGAGCTGCAAAGCTCCACAGCGGAGATTGGAGTATCTGTCCATAGGACCACATTAAGCCGTACACTCCACAGATCTGGGCTTTATGGAAGAGTGGCCAGAAAAAAGCTATTACTTAAAGAAAAAAATAAGCTACCACGTTTGGTGTTCGCCAAACGCCATGTGGGAGACTCCCCAAACATATGGAAGAAGGTACCCTGGTCAGATGAGACTAAAGTTGAACTTTTTGGCCATCAAGGAAAACGCTATGTCTGGTGCAAACACAACACCTCTCATTACCCCGAGAACACCATTCGCACAGTGTCCCCAAGGCAAAGGGTGGCTATTTGAAGAATCTCAAATATAAAATATATTTTTTTGGTTACTACATGATTCCATATGTGTTATTTCATAGTTTTGATGTCTACACTATTATTCTACAATGTAAAAAATAGTAAAAATAAAGAAAAACTCTTGAATGAGTAGGTGAGTCCAAACTTTTGACTGGTAGTGTATATACACTGCTCAAAAAATAAAGGGAACACTTAAACAACACAATGTAACCCCAAGTCAATCACACTTCTGTGAAATCAAACTGTCCACTTAGGAAGCAACACTGATTAACAATACATTTCACATGCTGTTGTGCAAATGGAATAGACAACAGGTGGAAATTATAGGCAATTAGCAAGACACCCCCAATAAAGAAGTGGTTCTGCAGGTGGAGACCACAGACCACTTGTCAGTTCCTATGCTTCCTGGCTGATGTTTTGGTCACTTTTGAATGCTGGCGGTGCTTTCACTCTAGTGGTAGCATGAGACGGAGTCTACAACCCACACAAGTGGCTCAGGTAGTGCAGCTCATCCAGGATGGCACATCAATGCGAGCTGTGGCAAGAAGGTTTGCTGTGTCTGTCAGCGTAGTGTCCAGAGCATGGAGGCGCTACCAGGAGACAGGCCAGTACATCAGGAGACGTGGAGGAGGCCGTAGGAGGGCAACAACCCAGCAGCAGGACCGCTACCTCCGCCTTTGTACAAGGAGGAGCAGGAGGAGCACTGCCAGAGCCCTGCAAAATGACCTCCAGCAGGCCACAAATGTGCATGTGTCTGCTCAAACGGTCAGAAACAGACTCCATGAGGGTGGTATGAGGGCCCGACGTCCACAGGTGGGGGTTGTGCTTACAGCCCAACACCGTGCATGACGTTTGGCATTTGCCAGAGAACACCAAGATTGGCAAATTCGCCACTGGCGCCCTGTGCTCTTCACAGATGAAAGCAGGTTCACACTGAGCACATGTGACAGACGTGACAGAGTCTGGAGACGCCGTGGAGAACGTTCTGCTTCCTGCAACATCCTCCAGCATGAGCGGTTTGGCGGTGGGTCAGTCATGGTGTGGGGTGGCATTTCTTTGGGGGGCCGCACAGCCCTCCATGTGCTCGCCAGAGGTAGCCTGACTGCCATTAGGTACCGAGATGAGATCCTCAGACCCCTTGTGAGACCATATGCTGGTGCGGTTGGCCCTGGGTTCCTCCTAATGCAAGACAATGCTAGACCTCATGTGGCTGGAGTGTGTCAGCAGTTCCTGCAAGAGGAAGGCATTGATGCTATGGACTGGCCCGCCCGTTCCCCAGACCTGAATCCAATTGAGCACATCTGGGACATCATGTCTCGCTCCATCCACCAACGCCACGTTGCACCACAGACTGTCCAGGAGTTGGCGGATGCTTTAGTCCAGGTCTGGGAGGAGATCCCTCAGGAGACCATCCGCCACCTCATCAGGAGCATGCCCAGGCGTTGTAGGGAGGTCATACAGGCACGTGGAGGCCACACACACTACTGAGCCTCATTTTGACTTGTTTTAAGGACATTACATCAAAGTTGGATCAGCCTGTAGTGTGGTTTTCCACTTTAATTTTGAGGGTGACTCCAAATCCAGACCTCCATGGGTTGATACATTTGATTTCCATTGATAATTTTTGTGTGATTTTGTTGTCAGCACATTCAACTATGTAAAGAAAAAAGTATTTAATAAGATTATTATCCAAAAGTATGTGGACACCTGCTCGTCGAACATCTCATTCCAAAATCATGGGCATTAATATGGAGTTGGTCCCCCCTTTGCTGCTATAACAGCCTCCACTCTTCTGGGAAGGCTTTCCACTAGATGTTGGAACATTGCTGTGGGGACTTGCTTCCATTTAGCCACAAGAGCATTAGTGAGGTCGGGCACTGATGTTGGGCAATTAGGCCTGGTTCGCAGTCGGCGTTGAGGTCAGGTCTCTGTGCAGGCCAGTCAAGTTCTTCCACACTGATCTTGACAAACCATTTCTGTATGGACCTCGCTTTGTGAAACAGGAAAGGGCCTTCCCAAACTGTTGCCACAAAGTTGGAAGCACAGAATCATCTAGAACGTCATTGTATGCTGTAGCGTTAAGATTTCCCTTCACTCGAACTAAGGGGTCTAGCCGAACCATGAAAAACAGCCCCAGACCATTATTCCTCCTCCACCAAACTTTACAGTTGGCACTATGCATTCGGGCAGGTAACGTTCTCCTGGCATCTGCCAAACCCAGATTCGTCCGTCGGACTGCCAGATAGTGAAGCGTGATTCATCACTCCAGAGAACGTGTTTCCACTGCTCCAGAGTCCAATGGCGGCAAGCATTACACCACTCCAGCCGACACTTGGCTTTGCACATGGTGATCTTAGGCTTGTGTGCGGCTGCTCGGCCATGGAAACCATTTCATGAACCTCCCGATGAACAGTTATTGTGCTGACGTTGCTTCCAGAGGCAGTTTGGAATTCGGTAGTGAGTGTCCAGCTACACCATGGTGCTACCCTAGAAGGCTCCTGTTGACCTTAATTGCAAAACAGTGTGTTTTAATCAGTTATTTGGTGACGTGAGTATATCTAATAATTATAACTTTTTTAATGTTTCACTATTAAAATTTTTATGAAATTCACTTAGTATGATGGTCCTCCCCTTCCTTCTCTGAAGAGCCTCCACTGATAGACTAGCCTTCATCTTGGGGGCATTACATTAAATATGCATCTTTCCCACGTGTGAACTGCTCAATGTCTGCTGTGCAGTTATCTAAACAGGAGAGTCACAGGGACCTGTGCCAACCAATGCAACCCCTCCCAGCATCCTTCACTCCTCACACTGTCACTGATCTCCACTGACCCTACACACACTTCCTGCGCCCTGGCTCCACCCCTTTGCTTCCTTTCCCCAGAGCGGTTCCAGAACTGCAGCCAGCATCATCTTTGTCCTTTAATGCACTCCAGACATGCAGGTTTTATACAGTACACCGTGGTGTGTGTGTGTATGTGTGTGGAGAAGTTAGACTAGCCTCCAGCTGCCCAAACTCTCTCAGTTTATACGGTAATGACACTAAAACTGCCCTTAATTGCAGACTGTTTGTCAAAGAGCGATGTTTCAAGCTGTGTCTGGTTTCTACTTTACAGAGCGACATTAAGGATAGTTTTTTTTTACATGAAAGGGACATTATGGTGCTTGGCACAGGTCAGTGAAACACCTGCAGTGGGCAAACATTTGACCTTCGAGAAAGGAAGAAACAATTTAAGGCCAAACTGTTTAATTTGGAGTTGGTCTGCTGGTTTCGGCTGAGCCCACTGCTCCAGCAGCACTTGACTTTGACTCCTTTTGCTAATGGTCAGCCAATAAAAATGTCTGCACAGTTTTTACTTAGGATCTACACACTGTATTGACATCTCATTCAACAAGCTCCTTCATCTCCTTAACTGAAGACAACTGCCCTCACTCCCTGATAATAAACAGTGCAAATCATTGAAAAACAGCTGAAGAGTGCCTACAAAAGCTAAAATACCTAACTCACAAGGTTCTGCTCTGGAGAAAACTTGCCTGTGTGTGCGGTCTTCTCAATTCCTATGATCATTGTCATGCCAAACATTTAGCATGACAACAACCAGAAGTTAGCTATAGAGCACAAGCTGCAGTTTCAATAAAAACCTGTGGTACTAGCACTGGCTATTAGGATTTCATAACAACACCTGCAAGTGTTTTTGCAGATAAATTGGCATGGCGCATGCAAACACAGTCACATACACACAGACAGACAAACTGGGGGATATTACAGGGTGTTTTGTGTAATATTAAAACATTTGCGTTGCCTGGAGACCTTTATGGCATAACATGTGGCTTTAATAAAATATGACATTAAGTGGTATATATTTTATGAGGAGACATTCATTTTCTTCATTGTTGGAATGGTCCTACAAGCCATGAATTACGAGGAAAATATCAAAATGTTTGTTCAAATTCCCAAAAAGTCTGATTTATGACATTGTAAAATTACCGGATGCAACTGTTTGCTACCTCAGAGTCATTTTTACCATTTGAAAATGGAAATTGAGACCAAATATTGGTTTGCAGTGCTGAGATGCCGGGACAGACCGAAGGGAAAATTACTTGACCTATTTTGGAGCATTTCTCACTTCTGTAAGACATGCTCTCAGATTCCCCAGGCTCCCTCTATGGAGGGACAGTCTGTTCTCTCTCTCACACTCTGGACCAGCAAGTGTTACCGATGCACCAAGTCTGGAACCAAAAGGACCCTGAACAGCTTCTACCAGGAGTAGCTATAAGACTACTAAATAGTTAACCAAATAGCTGCCCGGACTATCTCAGAACTCTACAGTGCGACCATTTGACTCACATATGTGCCTAAATATTTTTCTGCGCGACCTGGAATTTTTATTTAGGAGCACCAGTATGAATATTACCTTAAATATGTATCATTGTGCTTCAACATTTCTTTACGTCTGCCTACATTCTTCCACATAGGCGCACACGTGTTCCTTGTAAGAAAAGTACCTGCATTTGACCCTCTTTGCACTAACTCTTTTGACTCATCACATACGCTGCTGCTGTTACTGTTTATTATCTATGCTGTTGCCTAGTCACTTTATCCCTACCTATATGTACATACAGTGCATTCAGAAAGTATTCAGACCCCTTGATTTTTCCACATTTTGTTACATTACAGCCTTATTCTAAAACGGATTAAATTGTTTTTTTCCTCATCAATCTACACACAATACCCCAAAATGACAAAAGCAATATTTTTTTGACATTGTTGCTAATTTATAAAAAATAAAAAACAGAAATATCATATTTACATAAGTATTCAGACCCTATACTCTGTACTTTCTTGAAGCACCTTTGACAGCGATTACAGCCTCGAGTCTTCTTCGATATTACGCTACAAGCTTTGCACACCTGTATTTGGGGAGTTTCTCCCATTCTTCTCTGCAGATCCTCTCAAGCTTTGTCAGGTTGGATGGGGAGCGTCTCTGCACAGCTATTTTCATGTAGAGACTTGTCCCGAAGCCACTCCTGCGTTGTCTTGGCTGTGTGCTTAGGGTCGTTGACCAGTTGGAAGGTGAACCTTCGCCCCAGTCTGAGGCCCTGAGCGCTCTGGAGCAGGTTTTCATCAAGGATCTCTCTGTACTTTGCTCCGTCCATCTTTCCCTCGATCCTGACTAGTCTCCCAGTCCCTGCCACTGAAAAACATCCCCAAAGCATGATAATGCCACAACCATGCTTCACCTTAGGGATGGTGCCAGGTTTCCTCCAGAAGTGACGTTTGGCATTCAGGCCAAAGAGTTCAATCTTGGTTTCATCAGACCAGATCATTTTGTTTCTCATGGTCTGATAGTCATTAAGGTGCATTTTGGCAAATTCCAAGCGGGCTGTCATGTGCCTTTTACTGAGGAGTGGATTCCATCTGGCCACTCTACCACAAAGGCCTGATTGGTGGAGTGCTGCAGAGATGGTTGTCCTTCTGGAAGGTTCTCCCAACTCCACAGAGGAACTCTGGAGCTCTGTCAGAGTGACCATCGGGTTCTTGGTCACCTCCCTGAGCAAGGCCCTTCTCTCTGATTGCTCAGTTTGGCCAGGCGGACAGCTTTAGGAAAAGTCTTGGTGGTTCCAAACTTCTTCCATTTAAGAATGATGGAGGCCACTTTGTTCTTAGGGACCTTCAATGCTGCATAACTTTTCTGGTACCCTTTCCCAGATCTGTGCCTCGACACAATCCTGTCTTGGAGCTCTACAGACAATTCCTTCAACCTCATAGCTTGGTTTTGCTCTGACATGCACTGTCAACTGTGGGACCTTATATAGACAGGTGTGTGCCTTTTCAAATCATGTCCAATCAATTGAATTTACCACAGGTAGACTCCAATCAAGTTGTAGAAACATCTCAAGGATGATCAATGGAAACAGGATGCACCTGAGCTCAATTTCGAGTCTCATAGCAAAGGGTGTGAATTCCTATGTAAATAAAGTATTTCCGTTTTTTATTTGTAATACATTTCCCCCCCAAAAAAATTTAAAATATGTTTTCGCTTTGTCATTATGGGCTATTGTGTATAGATTGATGAGGGAAAAAATGTATTTAATCAATTTTAGAATAAGGCTGTAACAAAATGTGGAAAAAAGTCTGAATACTTTCCGAATGCACTGTGTCTACCTCAATTACCTCGTACCCCTGCACATCAACTCGGTACTGGTACCCCGTGTATATAGCCAAGTTGTTGTTACTCATTATGTATTTATTCCTCGTGTTATTTATTCTATATTTTTCTCTCTGCATTGTTGGGAAGGGCCCGTAAGTTAGAATTTCACTGTTAGTCTACACCTGTTGTTTATGAAGCATGTGACAAATAACATTTTATTTGAGATTAGGAAACGTGGAGAGGAGAGAAAAGATAGAAGGGAGGAATGCAAAGGTGAGCGGGAGAGACAGATCCTGTGTGGAATCAAGATGAACATCTGAGGATTAAAAAAAAGGCATGAGCAATAAGAAAGGAGAGAAATATTAGTCAAGAAAAGGTAATGAAGAGGTGGTGGAAAAGGTGCTGGAAAAGAGAGGAGGGGCAAGGAGAGGAGAGAGAAGGAGAGGAAAAGGCGACCGGCTGAGAAAGACAAACTCGACAGATGGAATAGGAGAACAACGAGACAGAGATCGAGAAGGAAACAGGGACAGACAGACAGGAGGAAATAAAGGAAAGAGTGGGGGGAGAGTGAGAGTAAAGGGGGAAAAAGACGACAGAAAGTGAGAGAAAGAGCGAGAGGGAATGTGAGACGGAAGAGAGCTCCCGCCTGTCTCGTTCCCTGCAGACGCCTCCGCCCAGCCCCTCACCTGCCAATAGCAAATTGAAAACAACTCTGCACATAATCCCTGGGAACTAAAAATACCCGGTGCTTTGAAGCTCCATCCACGAAGGCCTCTCAGTCTCCACAGGCCTCTTTCCCAGCAACAGACCAACACATACACACAGAAACATATATACACACAAACACACAGTGTGTGTGTGAGAGAGAGAGAGAGCGAGAGAGAGAGAGAGAGAGAGAGAGAGAGAGAGAGAGAGAGAGAGAGAGAGACAGACAGACGAGAGGGAAGGTAGAGGGGCTTTTGAGCTTCAGCCACATGGTCCCTCTCCACTGTTGCTGTATGGCAACCAGAAAACAAGCAAGCTAGGCAGCAGCATAACAAAGCAGTGAGGGAGAAAGATGAGGAGAGATAGTGTAAGAGAGATACATAGAGAAAGAGGGAAGGAGAGAGAGACCTCATGGCGGTGTGTTTGTGTTTAAATGTGTGTGTGTGTGTGTGTGTGTATGAGAGAGAGTCGAGAGAAAGCAAAAGAGAGCGAGAGGGAGCGAGCAAGAGCGAGAGAGAGTGTGCATGCATGCTGGGTAGCAGTGGCCTGGTCCAAACTCAGTGGGAGAATACCTCACCTCATTAATCGCTGAATACATAAACCTTCGGAACACTATGACACACACTTCAATACACTATCCTCTGCTCGACGATTGCATAACATTACAAACCGCAATCACACATTCAACAGTCCCATAAAACGTGCCTCTCTGCAGGACACATTCACTAAACTGCCCTCCACTAACAACAGCACTAGCTCTCATTCCCTTCTATCACTCATGTTAGAGTATCATCTTACATGGGAACCTGTCCCATTGTTGTAAACAATACGAAAAGTTGTCGGAGGAACATTTGTTATTCTTTTGCTTACTCTTTCTCTCTCTTTCCCCGTTTATTTTTCTATCTTTCCCTCGGTTACGCAATGCTGCTTGGCCACGGTTGTCCTCCAGTTCAAATGGCAGCAGCGTCCAGGTCTTGCGTAAGTTTAATGGAGGATCGAGCCCCATTCTCAACAACAACCCCACAGTGCTGCTGCTGCTGATACCTCCTGGCTCTGTCTCTCTCTCTCCTTCTCCCTCTCTAAGAGCACCGATGAGACATCAACAGGATGTACAACAGCAGAGAAACTGACACTGACAAAGACCTACTATAGATCCCTCAGTCAAAGAACTACACAACACCTAGGCTACATGGCATTATGATTACACATCAAACAGAGTTTCATTATGATAGAACTCAACTCCATGACACAGCAACAATATAGCCACCAGTATAAGAAAGACATAGGATTTCCCGAGGGAGATTGTAGAAAGGCGCAAAGTTCTGTATCCAATCTTCAAGGAAAACAGATTAAAAGGGAAGCGTGTTGCATTAGTGGTGGATAAATTATATATTGACAACCAAATGTTCAGAGACACAAAGACTACTCCATGGCTATTCTAAGTGGTAATAGAGGAGTCAAATATTGGAGCACCTGATAGGGATTGTAATATTAAATGACATTTATAGTAAGTATAGTATTGTATAAAACGATATAACAAGCAGAATAATACATATTTAAATACAAATAATTAGAACATGGCTTTTTTTTGGCGGGAGGTTGTTGTTTTGGCGGATGGTTGTTGTGGTTGGTCCTGTGTTCTCTCTGGCGTCCTTTCCCCTTGCGGCAGATGTGGATGCGGGTGCGTTTGCACGCTCGGCCCATTTCTTCCCCAGTCAACCATGTGGTATGCATTTTTGTGTTTGAAAAGGTGCGGCGTTAAATGAGTGAGAGGGGAAATGGTTGCATATCCCGGAGCCGACCGGGGGTCTGGGAGCAGTGGTATATCCCGGAGCCGACCGGGGGTCTGGGAGCAGGGGTACAGAGAGAGAGCTGTCAATTTTGTGTGGATGAGGGATATACATTTTTAAATATAGTATACAACTAATCTAATTTTCCATTGTCCTATCATGATGGAAAGATCCCTAACCCTATAACCTTGACACCCACCTGAGCGACCTATACACCAAAGAGAAGTTCCCATCTCTTTTTTGGACCTGCTGTGAATATGCAGCCTAAACAGAGAAAAAATACGGTCAGAGACCTACTTGAGCAGCACCGCCCCCTCAAGATTCTGAGCCTGCCTGGCAGGGTTGGTCATACAAAGCCAGAGCCCCCTGATGGGAGAGCATAATAAACAAGGAAATTCTCAAAGCTGCTAATGAGAACCTTGACGACCTTTTACCTAGCCGGTGGGGATTCCGGTGGGGTACGCCCACCCAGGTAGTGGCAGTGCTGGCAACACTGGCTGCAGTAACCCATGGGGAGGGGGTCACACTCGGACAATCAGAGAGGGGGGTTTATCATTGTAGCCCAGGTGGCACAAAATAATCAAAGGTCTGATCGCATGGAGATGCTTGGGAAAATGGTTAAAACAGGGGATCAGAGTGTTTGTGTCTCAGGTGAAGAGGGTGATCTGATCTCCATCACCTAGGACTGGACATAGATTAAGTAGATTAATCAAATCTCACATTGTTATCAATTTCTACTCAATCTGCATGCTTTCTCAGTCAGCTTTAACTGTATCTGCACTCGTAGATCAAGTTATTTCTCGAGTTGGGCTCTGGGATATAACAGCTGTTGAGTATCTGTTTTTATGGTGGACTGTGGAGGGAGGGTTGAGTGTGTTGGAGTATGTGAGTATGTGCGTGTGTGCTTGTCTGACGTCTGTTGTGGGGGGTGGGGATGTTGGGGGGAGGGTATGGGATGGACCGCGGGAATTATTTGCTGGGATAATGATTACTTGTCAAGGAATTAAATGTAATACAATGGCAATCCGGGTTATATGTTAGAATCCTACGCGTGAACTGCCGACATTATTACGCATATTAATTGATAATGATGAAAAATAGGATATGCATAATTAAAAAATAAATAAATAGATATATATATATAGAGGTGAAAGCATTGGAAATGCTTTTGGCGGTTGACCTGCTTTTGTTTTGTGGGTGGCACTATGTGCTGTTTTCGATGGATGGGTCCTGGCCTCTCGGGGCCTTAGGGATACGGAGGGACGTGGGTGGGATGCTGATCACGGCGATGACGGCTCAACTTGGGATGGGAAGGGGCTTTAGCGGGGGAATTAGTGGAGAACAATTGAAGGGCTACTCCGTAGCAATGCAAATATCACGGTACAGCTATATGGACACTCAATCATTACGCTATTTTTTTATTGGTAAATTTACAAACATATATAATGATAAATAGACTTGAAACTTGTATCTCATTATGGTGTATGGTGAAATAAGTATAGCCAGTTATAATTGTAATGGCTTAGCTGATAATAACAAAAGAAGAACAATATTTACATGGCTCAAAGAGAAGGAATATAATATCTATTGTATACAGGAAACTCATTCAACAATTCGAGATGAAGTAGCGTGGAAAAAAGAATGGGGGGGGGAAATATACTTCTCCCATGGGCAAAGAAATTCAAAAGGGGTGATGATATTAATTAATAGTAATTTCGATCCAAATGTGCAAATTGTACAAATAGATACACAAGGTAGATGGATTATTTTAAATATGTTATTGGACCATAAACAGATATGGCTCATTAACCTTTATGGACCAAATAATGATGATCCACAATTCTTTGACAATATATATAATAAATTATCAAGCCTGCAAGCAACTCAAGACAATATTATTATGGTGGGGGATTATAATACTGTTTTAAATAGCTCAATGGACCGTAAAGGAAATCACACCACAAACAATCACCCACATGCTCTTAAGGAAATTGTGAATGTCATGGATACATTAGAACTAGTAGATATATGGAGGCTTAAATATACTGATCTAGTGAGATATACATGGCGGAGACTGAATCAAGCTAGTCGTCTTGACTTCTTTCTTATCTCATTCTCGTTGGCACCAAAAGTAAAAAAAGTGTTGATAGGGGACAGAATGCGGTCAGACCATCATGTAATAGGCATATATATTACTCTTACTGAATTTCCACGTGGGCGAGGATATTGGAAATTTAATCAAAGCCTATTGGATGATAATTTATTTATAATTAGAACAAAGGAATTTATAACTGATTTTTTTCCAACATAACATAGGTACAGCGAATCCCCTTATTGTATGGGACACCTTTAAATGTGCCTTTAGAGGCCATGCAATTCAGTACTCATCTCGAAAACAAAAGCAATTTAGGTCAAAAGAGTTTATACTAAGAAAGGAAATAGAAAGTCTAACAGAACAGATAGATGGCAATAAAAACTGTAACATAGAGGCTCAGAATAAATTAGAGGAAAAACAAAAAGAAATGGAGAAATTTATTCAAGAAAGATCAAGTGTAACATATTATAAAAATAAAGCAAACTGGATGGAATATGGGGAAAAATGCACAAAATTCTTTTAATCTTCAACATAGGAATGCTACCAAAAAGAACTTAATGAAACTGGTTACAATTGACGGAGTCACCCATGATTCACCAAATGACATTTTGAAGGAAGAAACAAAGTACTTTAAGCATATGTTTTCTTTTCAGTCGCCTCCATCTCCTCTAACTGAAGCTAATTGTAGAGA
Source organism: Coregonus clupeaformis (assembly GCF_020615455.1). Classification (NCBI taxonomy): domain Eukaryota; kingdom Metazoa; phylum Chordata; class Actinopteri; order Salmoniformes; family Salmonidae; genus Coregonus; species Coregonus clupeaformis. The sequence continues at coordinate 226,693 of NW_025533889.1, read as the reverse complement.
TTTTTTTCTATTGATAATGTCAAATTAACAGCCACACAGAAAGACTCATGTGAAGGTGAAATTACAGAGGAGGAACTTCTGGATGCAATTAAAGACTTTAAGTCTGGGGAAAATCCAGGGTTGGATGGCATACCAGTCGAGGTATACCAAACCTTTTTTGATATACTAAGAGGACCGTTATTAGCATGTTTTAACCACTCCTATGTAAATGGTAGATTATCTGACACTCAAGAAGAAGGACTGATCTCATTATTACTGAAACAGGATACAAGTGGAAAATATAAAGATCCAGTCCATTTACAAAATTGGAGGCCCCTTACACTTCAGTGTTGTGATGCAAAAATCCTAGCAAAATGTATAGCGCATAGAATTAAAAAGGTATTGCCGGATATTATTCATTCTAATCAGACAGGTTTTTTACATGGAAGATACATTGGAGATAATATAAGGCAAGTATTGGAAACATTAGAACACTATGGAAAATATGGGAAACCAGGCCTGCTATTCATAGCAGACTTCGAAAAAGGCATTTGATAAAGTTCGACTGGGGTTTATATATAAATGCCTGGAGCATTTCAATTTTGGAGAATCTCTTATAAAATGGGTCAAAATCATGTATAGTAACCCTAGGTGTAAAATAGTAAATAATGGCTATTTCTCAGAAAGTTTTAAACTGTCAAGAGGAGTGAAACAAGGTTGTCCACTATCGGCATATCTATTTATTGTGGCCATCGAGATGTTAGCGATTAAAATCAGATCTAATAATAATATCAGAGGATTAGAAATAAAGACCTTAAAAACAAAGGTGGCATTGTACGCTGATGATTCATGTTTTTTTTTAATCCACAACTAGAATCCCTCCACAGCCTCATAGAGGATCTAGATACATTTTCTAACCTCTCTGGATTACAACCAAATTATGACAAATGTACTATATTACGTATTGGATCACTAAAAAATACAATTTTTACATTACCATGTAGTTTACCAATAAAATGGTCTGATGGTGATGTGTATATACTAGGAATACATATCCCAAAGGAAATAAATGATCTCACTTCAATAAATTTTAATAGAAAATTAGCAAAAATAGATAAGATCTTACTACCATGGAAAGGAAAATACCTGTCAATTTGTGGAAAAATCACCCTGATTAACTCATTAGTATTATCACAGTTTACCTATTTGCTTATGGTCTTGCCTACGCCTAGCGAACAGTTTTTTAAATTATATGAGAAAAAAAATATTCAATTTTATTTGGAACGGCAAGCCAGACAAAATTAAAAGAGCATATTTATATAATGAATATGAATTCGGAGAACAGAAATTATTAAATATTAAAGCATTAGACCTATCACTAAAAGCTTCAGTCTTACAAAAGTTATACTTAAATCCGAACTGGTTCTCAAGCAAATTAGTAAGATTGTCTCACCCAATGTTCAAGAAAGGCCTTTTTCCCTTTATTCAGATTACAACCTCACACTTTCAGTTATTTGAAAAGGAAATAATCTCCCAAATGTCACTATTTCTAAAACAAGCCATAGAAAGTTGGTTGCAATTTCAATTTAATCCTCCAGAAACGACAGAACAAATAATGCAACAAATATTGTGGTTAAATTCAAATATACTAATTGACAAAAAACCTTTATTTTTGACAGAATGTTTAAAAAAGGTATAATCTTTGTAAATGATATCATCGGTAGGACTGGTGGAGTTATGACGCACATGCAGCTAACAAAAACATATGGAAATGTCTGCTCTACCCAAAATTACAACCAAATAATGGCAGCATTACCGCAAAAATGGAAGAGGAAAGTGGAGGGGGGAGAAAGTAAGGAACTTGTCTGTCGGCCTTGCATTAAAGAACATAATTGGTTAAGGAAAACTGTGATAAATAAAAAAATATATCAGTTTCACTTAAGGACCAAAGGATTGACAGCCGTCCCATATAGATTGCAAAATAGTTGGGAAGAGATCTTTGATGTACCGATCCCATGGCATAGTGTTTATGAACTGACACGCAAAACGACACGGATTCAAAAATTAGAATCTTTCAATTTAAATTATTATATAAAATCCTTGCTACCAATAGAATGTTATTTATATGGGGGATACAATCTTCCCAGCTCTGCAGATTTTGCTGTGAAGAGACGGAATCATTGGACCATTTGTTTTGGTTCTGTCCATTTGTAGCTTGTTTTTGGACACTGGTCCAGGAATGGCTAAAGGATTGCAATATTTACCTGGAACTAACCTTGCAGATAGCATTACTGGGTGATCTGAAAAGTCATAGTCAATCAATCAATAATATAATAATACTTTTAGCAAAGCTGTTTATTTTTAACTCTCAATCTGTAGAAGCAATGAGAATAGAAAGGTTCAGAATTATTGTAAAACATCACAGTACGGTTGAAATATATATGGCAAATAGAAATCCGATATGGATGGTGTTAAGAGATAGATGGGAGGTATTGAATAGAGCTGAAGGATGGGACTAATAACAAATAACAACAAATAATAACAAAGATAGCTAATAATGTAAAGCATACTGTGTCCATAATAAGTATATAGGCTGTATGTTGGGAGCTTTTGGGAAAGAGCACAGTTAGAAAGATATGGCATATAGAAGCAAACCGGATGGACATCATGAAAACGATCGGAGAGGTTGAGAGTAGAAGTAGTTCAGGAGCAAAAAATAAATAAATAATAATAATAATAATAATGATATATATGTATGTATGTATATGTATATATATATGTATATATATAATAGAATTATTGTAAAATTAACTGTGTCCATAAGGTGTAGATAGTAAGTATAGACCGGAAGTAGAGACCTGGGCATTGTTGTTCACTAATTTACTCCAAGTAGGGAAAGGATGGTGGGGTTGAAAAGTAATAAAGGGGAGTATATATAAAAAAAAAAAAAAAAAAAAAAAAAATGGGGGATTGGAAGTGATGCAGACAATTACATTGATAGAAGATACAATCTATCTGCAATATTAAGCTGATCCATTCCCAAAAAAAAAAAAAAAAAAAAAAGAAAAAAAAAAAAGAAAGACATAGGATTATGTATCACAGCCATATACCTGAAGCAGGGATAAAGGCGCAACACATTGACTATAGGAGTTGCTTTCGGACAATATCCCTTCAAGACTGATGTGCAATTGCTTGAGGTACTGTGGCACCAACCCCAGGAAAATCCCTCTCCTTTGAAACTGCTTGGTGAAAGTCAGATGCAGTTAATGATTGTGGCAAACGCAGCGTGAGCGTGAGGCTTTGACTCGCCACCAAACAGTTCAAATGGGCCCGCTCTCCACAAAGTGTTTATGTTAATCTGTTTGGCTGTTGTTTGTACAGCCCTCTCCTCACAAAGCAGCAACACATACACGAACACACATACAGACGCACGCACACACACGCCACATGACCATGTTTATTTACAAAAGTGCAGGGGAAATAGGCAAGAGTGTTCACTTAAACTAACTAAACATAATCCATCACACACATCGAGCCACACCAGGCTCAACACATACAAGGCTTCAACATACTGAGCTAACACATCCAAACACACATACACCAGCAGTCAAACACAAACTAACAAAGACGCTGATATTATATTAAAGGCCCAGTGAAGTCAAAAACATGATTTTCCTGTACTATGAGGTTGGAATAATACTGTGAAATTGTGCAAATGATGATAATGCTATTTTAGTGTAAGAGCTGTTTCAAAAGACCGCCTAAAATTTCTGCCTGTTTTGGTGGGATGGAGTTTTGGCCTGCCTGGTGACATCACCAGGCGGTAAATTAGTTAATAGACCAATAAGAAAGAGAGTTCCAAACCTCTCTGCCAATAACAGCTCGTTTTCCCCTCACCACACCCAGACAGTCCTAGCGAAAATCTTGCTTGAGAAATAGTTTTTCGCTAAGAAGCTATTTTTGTTTGTTTTTGACCATTTTAATTTAAAACAATCTCAGTAAGGTACTTAATTGTTACCCAGAAATTATTTGATATTGAGATAAAAAACGGCTGCATTGGACACATGCACATACATGCTTGAATGCACACAAGCACACAAGTAAACAAACAAACACGGGGACACACACATGCACACAATACACACCATTCAATCTCAATACAAGCAGTGCTAATCATAAATGTCCATTTGTCTTTTAAGATCTATGTAAGTCTGACACTCTCTGCTTCCCATAATAAAAGTGACATCCTTCCTGCAGACAGTTTAAAAAGCTGATTAGAAGTCATTCTGTAACTCAAACACTTGGCACACACACACTGGGCCTTTCTTATTATATGGCCCCTCTGCAAACTCTCACCAGAAGAATGTCTCTACACAGCACTAGGATAGCTAGCTCACCTTAGGAGAGTGATATTATGAAGAACAAAAAACTGCACAAAAGCAAAATAACAAATCAAAATGAAATTGTATTTGTCACAAGCTTCGTAAACAACAGGTGTAGACTAACAGTGAAATGCTTACTTACGGGCCCTTCCCAACAATGCAGAGAGAAAAAAATAAATACACATTGAGTAGTGATAACTTGGCTATATACACGGGCTACCAGTACAGAGTCGATGTGAAGGGGCACGTGGTAATTGAGGTACATATGTACATTGCATTCGGAAAGTATTCAGACCCCTTGACTTCTTCCACATTTTGTTATGTTACAGCCTTATTTTAAAATGGATCAAATTGTTTTTTTTCTCTCTCTCATCAATCTACACACAATATCCCATAATGACAATGCAAAAACTGTTTTTTAGAATTTTTTGCTAATTTATTAAAAATAAAATACTGAAATATCACATTTACAAGTATTCAGACCCTTTACTCAGTACTTTGTTGAAGCACCTTTGGCAGCGATTACAGCCTCGAGTCTTCTTGGGTATGATGCTACAAGCTTGGCACACCTGTATTTGGGGAGTTTCTCCCATTCTTCTCTGCAGATCCTCTCAAGCTCTGTCAGGTTGGATGGGGAGCATCGCAGCAGTTATTTTAAGGTCTCTCTAGAGATGTTCGATAGGGTTCAAATCCGGGCCACTCAAGGACATTCAGAGACTTGTCCTGAAGCCACTCCTGCGTTGTCTTGGCTGTGTGCTTAGGGTTGGTGAACCTTCGCCCCAGTCTGAGTTCCTGAGTGCTCTGGAGCAGGTTTTCATCAAGGATCTCTCTGTACTTTGCTCCGTTCAGCTGTACTTTACACCTGACTAGTCTCCCAGTCCCTGCAGCTGAAAAACATCCCCACAGCATGATGCTGCCACCACCATGCTTCACCGTAGGGATGGTGCCAGGTTTCCTCCAGACATTTCCTTTGGCATTCAGGCCAAAGAGTGACCATCTGGTTCTTGGTCACCTCCCTGACCAAGCCCCTTCTCCCCCGATTGCTCAGTTTGGCAGGAAGGCCAGCTTTAGGAAGAGTCTTGGTGGTTCCAAACTTCTTCCATTTAAGAATGATGGAGGCCACTGTGTTCTTGGGGACCTTCAATGCTGCAGACATATTTTGGTACACTTCCCCAGATCTGTGCCTCGACACAATCCTGTCTCGGAGCTCTACGGACAATTCCTTTGACCTCATAGCTTGGTTTCTGCTCTGACATGCACTGTCAGCTGTGGGACCTTGTATAGACAGGTGTGTGCCTTTCCAAATCATGTCCAATCAATTGAATTTAGCACAGGTGGACTCCAATCAAGTTGTAGAAACATCTCAAGGATAAGCAATGGAAACAGGATGCACCTGAGCTCAATTTCGAGTCTCATAGCAAAGGGTCTGAATACTTATGTAAATAAGGTATTTCTGTTTTTAAAAAACTGTTTTAGCTTTGTCAATATGGGGTATTGTGTGTAGATTGATGAGAAGAAAAATGTATTTAATCAATTTTAGAATAAGGCTGTAACGTAACAAAATATGGAAAAAGGGAAGGGGTCTGAATACTTTCCGAATGCACTGTACATATAGAGTAGGTAGCGATAAAGACAACAGGATAGATAATAAACAGCAGCAGCATTGTATGTCATGAGTCAAAAGTTAGTGCAAAAAGGGTCAATGCAGATAGTCCAAGTAGCTATTGGTTAACTAACTTACTGTTTAGCAGTCTTATGGCTTGGGGGTAGAAGCTGTTCAGGGTCCTGTTGGTTCCAGACTTATTCATCAGCATCATAGCTTGTCACAGATCAGTAACATGGACATTGTTCTATCACGTTCATGTTACATTAATTTACCTCAGTAGAGTTGTGTTACTGCACTTAAAAAGCGTTTAACTATACCAAACTACAGTGTATATCTAACTGTAAGTCGCTCTGGATAAGAGCATCTGCTAAAAGACTAAAATGTAAATGTATATCAATGAGGCTTTATGAGTGAATAACACTGAAGCACTCCAAATCTAAAGTGATTCAAACCTGCCATAATGCATTTTATTTTAACCATGTAAAGTTTGAGGTTCAGAACCTGTTCGAAGTGTAATGTACTGACGTGTTACCGAAAGGCTAGCTAATAAGTGATCCTTTGAACCTACATTACCAAATAAAGGCAGAATCAACATGTAGTCTCTATTTACGCTGGTACAACAGGTACAGTGGGGGGAAAAAGTATTTAGTCAGCCACCAATTGTGCAAGTTCTCCCACTTAAAAAGATGAGAGGCCTGTAATTTTCATCATAGGTACACATCAACTATGACAGACAAAATAAGAAGAAAAAATCCAGAAAATCACATTGTAGGATTTTTTATGAATTTATTTGCAAATTATGGTGGAAAATAAGTATTTGGTCAATAACAAAAGTTTCTCAATACTTTGTTATATACCCTTTGTTGGCAATGACACAGGTCAAACGTTTTCTGTAAGTCTTCACAAGGTTTTCACACACTGTTGCTGGTATTTTGGCCCATTCCTCCATGCAGATCTCCTCTAGAGCAGTGATGTTTTGGGGCTGTCGCTGGGCAACACAGACTTTCAACTCCCTCCAAAGATTTTCTATGGGGTTGAGATCTGGAGACTGGCTGGGCCACTCCAGGACCTTGAAATGCTTCTTACGAAGCCACTACTTCGTTGCCCGGGCGGTGTGTTTGGGATCATTGTCATGCTGAAAGACCCAGCCACGTTTCATCTTCAATGCCCTTGCTGATGGAAGGAGGTTTTCACTCAAAATCTCACGATACATGGCCCCATTCATTCTTTCCTTTACACTGATCAGTCGTCCTGGTCCCTTTGCAGAAAAACAGCCCCAAAGCATGATGTTTCCACCCCCATGCTTCACAGTAGGTATGGTGTTCTTTGGATGCAACTCAGCATTCTTTGTCCTCCAAACACGACCGAGTTGAGTTTTTACCAAAAAGTTCTATTTTGGTTTCATCTGACCATATGACATTCTCCCAATCCTCTTCTGGATCATCCAAATGCACTCTTCAGACGGGCCTGGACATGTACTGGCTTAAGCAGGGGGACACGTCTGGCACTGCAGGATTTGAGTCCCTGGCGGCGTAGTGTGTTACTGATGGTAGGCTTTGTTACTTTGGTCCCAGCTCTCTGCAGGTCATTCACTAGGTCCCCCCTGTGGTTCTGGGATTTTTGCTCACCGTTCTTGTGATCATTTTGACCCCACGGGGTGAGATCTTGCGTGGAGCCCCAGATCGAGGGAGATTATCAGTGGTCTTGTATATCTTCCATTTCCTAATAATTGCTCCCACAGTTGATTTCTTCAAACCAAGCTGCTTACCTATTGCAGATTCAGTCTTCCCAGCCTGGTGCAGGTCTACAATTTTGTTTCTGGTGTCCTTTGACAGCTCTTTGGTCTTGGCCATAGTGGAGTTTGGAGTGTGACTGTTTGAGGTTGTGGACAGGTGTCTTTTATACTGATAACAAGTTCAAACAGGTGCCATTAATACAGGTAATGAGTGGAGGACAGAGGAGCCTCTTAAAGAAGAAGTTACAGGTCTGTGAGAGCCAGAAACCTTGCTTGTTTGTAGGTGACCAAATACTTATTTTCCACCATAATTTGCAAATAAATTCATTACAAATCCTACAAATGTGATTTTCTGGATTTTTTTCTCTCAATTTGTCTGTCATAGTTGACGTGTACCTATGATGAAAATTACAGGCCTCTCATCTTTTTAAGTGGGAGAACTTGCACAATTGGTGGCTGACTAAATACTTTTTTTCCCCACTGTAGATGTTTTCCACTCACTGTGCTAGCTCCTTAACGGCTGACCTCTCTTAAATCACTTTGAAATGTTTGCCCAACAACGTCTCATAAATTGGAAATATAGTGATTTTCTGTGAGTACAAAATATCAATGTCTAATGCGTTGAGTGTAATTTAGATAGTGTAGTAAATTGTACTACACAATGTACACTGTACTGTTCTATTCGACAATGTACATTTCAAAAGTTAACAATGTAAATCAAATGCCACATATAATTTAATACAAACTCTCCCAGTGATATGACTAAAATTATGGGAGGAATAGGCTGCTCTGAATGAGGATTGCACTTCTATACTGAACAAAAATATAAACACAACATGTAAAATGTTGGTCCCATGTTTCATGAGCTGAAATAAAAGATCCCAGAAATGTTCCATACACACAAAAAGCATATTTCGCTCAAACTTTTAGCACAAATTTGTTTACATCCCTGTTAGTGAGCATTTCTCCTTTGCCAAGATAATCCCTCCACCTGACAGGTGTGGCATATCAAGAAGCTGATTAAACAGCATGATCCTTACACAGGTGCACCTTGTGCTGGGGACAATAAAAGGACACTCTAAAATGTGCAGTTTTGTCACACAACACAATACCACAGGTGTCTCATGTTTTGAGGGAGCGTGCAATTGGCATACTGACCGCAGGAATGTCCACCAGAGCTTTTGCCAGAGAATGTAATGTTAATTTCTCTACCATAAGCTGCCTCCAATGTCATTTTAGAGAGTTTGGCAGAACGTCCAACCGGCCTCACAACCGTAGACCATGTGTAACCACGCCAGCCCAGGACCTCTACATCCGGCTTCTTCACCTGCAGGATCGTCTGAAGGGGTGCTGAGGAGTATTTCTGTCTGTAATAAAGCCCTTTTGTGGGGAAAAACTCATTCTGATTGGCTGGGCCTGGCTCCTCAGTAGGTGGGCCTGGCTCCCAAGTGGGTGGGCCTATGCCCTCCCAGGCCCACCCATGGCTGCGCCCTTGCCCAAGTCATGTGAAATCCATAGATAAGGGCCTAACAATTTTATTTCAGTTGACTGATTTCCTCATATGAACTGTAACTCAGTAACATCTTTGAAATTGTTGCATGTTGCGTTTATATTTTTGTTCAGTATATAAATGAGCAGAATGTTCTATATTCAAGTACAGCTATAACACTTTGCATTGTAAAGTTGTTACTTGTTTCAGTGGTGTAAAGTACTATTTATATTTTTGACTACTTTTACTTTTACTTCACTACATTCCTAAAGAAAAGTATGTACTTTTTACTCCTTACATTTTCCCTGAAACCCAAAAGTACTCGTTACATTTTGAATGTTTAGCAGGACTGGAAAATGGTCCAATGCACGCACTTATCAAGAGAACCTCCTTGGTCATCCCTACTGCCTCTGATCTGGCGGACTCACTAAGCACAAATGCTTTGTTTGTAAATTATGTCTGAGTGTTGGAGTGTGCCCCTGCCTATCCGTAAATTTAAAAAAGAAAAAAGAAAATGATGCCATCTGGTTTGCTTAAAATAAGGGATTTGAAATGATTTATACTTTTATATTTTGATGCTTAAGTATATTTTTGCAATTACATTTACTTTTGATACTTAAGTATCTTTAAAACCAAATACTTTTAGACTTTTACTCAAGTAGTATTTTACTGGGTGACTTTCACTTTTACTTGAGTCATTTTCTATTAAGTTATCTTTACTTTTACTCAAGTATGACAATTGGTACTTTTTCCACCACTGCTAAATATTAACCAACCAGCATTCCTGTCATATCACAAGGACAAGACAGCATAGGTGATGCTACTCTCACGATGCCATCCTTCTAAGTCTAGGCTATAATGTTTTCTCCTCTCCAACCGTTACCATACTTGATAAAGGTTTGCACATGTTTTTTTATTTATTTAAGCTTTATTTAACTAGGCAAGTCATTTAAGAACGAATTCTTATTTACAATGACGGCCTACACCGGCCAATCCCTATGGGACTCCCAATCACGGTCGGTTGTGATACAGCCTGGAATCGAACCAGGGGGTCTGTAGTGACGCCTCAAGCACTAAGATGCAGTGCCTTAGACCGCTGCGCCACTCGGGAGCCCATGAAGGACAAGTCAGAATTCATGTGCTGCTAAATTATGAGGCTATTAGTTTAACCCCTGCCTTTGAACGATGCTGTGTACATGACATCATCTAAATCCCATTTTATAAAAGCAAGCAACACATATAGTTTAAACATACATACACCAATCATAAAGACAGCTTAGTATAATACACAAACCATGTGCCACGGTAAAGGGAATGGCAAAACTATCCCCCAACAGACACACACACTAGGGTCACTGTGTTCCTGGAAGGCTCTAGTCCACAGGAGAGCTATAGCACACTGGAGACATACAATAACTTAAGAGAGTAGACAGGGCTATGCTAAACAAGCATTTCTGTATAGGGCAATGAGGGCTTGCTAACAGGAAAATGCTGTATCAGCTTGTTCAGTTTGTACAGTCCATCATGGATGAGACTAGTCCATCATGGATGAGACTAATGCAGCATCATGAGAGACTGTCCCATGACATAGCCTAGGTGACAAGGTTGAAAAAGATGCAAGCACACACGCAGGCAATGCATGCAGCACGCACACACACATGAGATTGGGAAGAGGGGGGTGAGAGAAGGCAAACATTTGGAAGAGTTTAAATGGGGGCCAATGAGTATCAATGAGGGGCAAAAAGGAGTGGGGAGATGAGAAAGAGATGGGGATGGGGGAAGGATATGTTATCTTTCTACCAACCACTCCACAGCCCAGCAACAGTGGGTCTCCTGCAGGAATTTTCCATGGAGCAAGTGGCAGAGCAGAGCCCAGGGCAGCATACAGTAGTATATGTACAATGCCTGCTCGCTGGTTTAAATAGTGCACTGTGGGCCCTGCCAGGCCTCTGTCTCTCCCCCCACCACCCCCTCCCTCAACCCCACCCATCTCCCCCTTGCTCCGGCTCACTCCACTCCACAGCCCATCCTCTCCCCCTTGCACATTTTAGTGCGGGTTCCAGTGCCGTTGTGCCCCGCAGTGCTGCCTCTGAGGACTTCCTGGCGCCCTACCAAATAAGGTTGATACCCTTGTGTGTTTGTGTGTCTGTGTGCATTTTTCGCTGGCAAAGACATTCTCACGTCGACACTGGATTACACACACAGTCGACTGTTTAAAAAATGTATAGTCTTTGGCTGTGCACTATGGGACTAACAACTGGTGGTTTGACTCCCTCTCCCTCTCGCTCTCTTTCTCTCTCACTTTCTCTCTCCCGTCTCTCTCTTTGTCATCTTTCCTCCCAGGAGCTAAAGAGTGGAGCAATTTATGAAGTGAAGATTAAATAGGATAAATAAATAAAATAATCTGGCCTTTTTCTCTGGATGTTGACTCAGGATTATTTATACCCTGTAAATGCCTTCCTGACTGCACTTGGCACATTGCCTGATCTATTCATATTTAGGGTATTTATACAACGGGCAGGGCCAAGCATAATATTTAAAGCAAAATATACCTTGGGGCATATAAAATATCTCCTAATTAATTTTTCCTCCATGCCGTGTACTCACATTTGATCTGGAGGATAAAAAATTATTACAGAATAAATGGCACAATATCAGTGTTTAATATTATTATTGTGTTTAGACAACCATGACTTTGAAAATATGAATGTGTATGTAAAAATGTAGATAATTGTAGTGACTCTGGGAGCCCAGTCTCAGACTCCTATTAATCCAATCCAATTTGGGAGTGGTCACACAAAACACACACCACTTTCTCAATATCACCCCCTGCCTCCTGAGATGAAAGGAACAAAACTATTCTGACAATATTTTAGATTTTCCTGCTTTTGGTGCTTTTGACATGTAAACAATTAAGTACTTGAAGTGTAAGTGTATTATACATTTTTATAGGGTTTATAGCAGTCAGGGAAAACAGGAATTCAGAGGCCGCCCACTGAGAATTTTAGGTTATCACTGGTATAATCCACTCTTTCAATGTGATATAAATACTCATAGGTCTCTCTACGTGTTAATAAGTCCTTTGCCATCGGGGTAAGTATTGGATCAGTGTTTCATTGTAGTTGCTTCTACTACCTCATAACTATGCAATAATACATTCTGAAGGCGGCGCCGGGAGACAGCCTAGGAGGAAATATATCCCCCTATCTCACGAGAAGTTAATGTCAGGCAACTTATTTTATTTTTTTCGATGACCGCTCTAGCAGCACAGGCCGACCTGCAGGGTTCGCATTATCGTTGTTTTACCTGCCTGGATGCAACAGTGCCAGGAATAGTTTCTATAGTTTCCCCAAAATAATCATAAACACACATGATGACTTACATAAAGGGAATGGCGATCTCTGAATACTTTGCAGATAATACTACCCTCTGGGCAAAAACTGGTTGAATCAACGTTGTTTCCACGTCATTTCAACCCCAAAACTCAAAGTGGAAAACTGATTCGATTCGCAAAAAGTCACCCAACTTTTAACCTAAATCCAATGACATGGTGACATGTTTTGCTGATTTCACTTTAGTAAGACAACTCAACCAAATGTAGATCAAAACTATACGTTGAACTGACTTCTGTGTCCAGTGGGTAATTACTGGTTATTGGACTTTTTCAATTATGCGTTTAACCGTTATACGCGTGCGCTCTTGCACGCATTCAGGCGCGCGCGCACACACACAAACACACACACACACTTACTCTCAGAGGGGTAGGGGGGTTGCATGTCGATTTTGTGAACCTCCTTTGCATAGTACTCCTCCTCGCTTCGTTGGCGCTCACACGTCGCCGCCCGTTCGTTGGCTTTCTCCTGCAACAGGTCCCTCGTGCTGTTATAGATGGCGATGATATCCCGGGACACCTCCTCGGGCTCTGGGTATGTCTCCGGGGGGCTCGTGAGCTTCAGCTTGCTCAGTATCTGTCCCCGGATGGCTTCTATGCGCTTTTTCATAAACTGATCCATGTCCAGCGTACTGCATGTAGACAAACTGACGGCCACAGTGGCTAAATCCAAGGTCAGGAGAAGACTTAAAACGCAGTAGTTCATTGTGAACTCTAAAAGTAGACTACAGCAGCGTCTTGAAATCTTGACAAAAAAAATATAAACCGGCCTTGGAAAGGGAATTTAAATAACGGAAACGGAATATATAAAAAAAAAGTTTAAAAACGCCAAAATATAGGATTTTTTTTGGGACAACTATATATAGGCCTATACACGTAACTACTTGTAGCCTAAATATTGGGAAACGTGGTAGTTTTGTGATCCCAGTTTCAGCACAGTATTTCAAATTGTACCTGGAAATCCATTCAACAACCATGAGGGTGAAATAATCTGTAAAATCCGTTATATGGGCAGCGGAGAGCAGACAGCAGCAGTAGGCTATGTATGATATTACCAATCACTTCCCAATAAACGCATAATAAAAGCGCGTAAAGTTACAATTGTCCAAACGAAAAAGACCGAATTGTGGCCATTAAATAACAATCAAAGTTTAATACAAAAATCTTGAAGCAAAACAAACTACAACCAGCTAGCTCGCTATCTCCAGTTGTACAGAACAGACGTAGCCTGTGGGTTAGCGCACACCTCCACCGCATCAGAGCGCTGCGAGCTCTCCAACTGTGGCCAGTACCACGCTCAGCACAAGTCCGTCTTTGATTTCTCTATCTCAAAATCAACGTGGGCTTCGCTGAGCAGTTGCATCGCCGTTCTTGACAGAAGAACATACCACAGTAAAAACAACTACCCGTCCTGGTACTCGCAAGGTGTCGTCTCGAGGATATATAACCTATTAAAGTTGTAATAACGCATGTGTTGGGTCAATATAAATGGAGAAAATACGGCATTTAAAAAATCAAAAGTATGGCAAGTACGTTGAAGTATAAAGATAATCGGTATTTCCTTTTAATACAATGGTAGACCGTTGACGCGTTCCTCCATCCCTTCTTGCTGAAAATTGGTCCACAGAACTGGTGTTGCCAGTGGCACAACAGCATGCGGCTGGTTGAAGAGGGAGATTTATAAGACTTACTTAACCACGTGCTCCCCCTCCTTCAAATTGATGTTGTCGGTGTCACTTTCAGACTGGGGGACTCCTTCAACTTCAGGTTACGAGACGATTTATTGTAATGAGTGTTTAGTGTGCCCATCCGGACAGTGCAGCGGGTAATGTCCCTGCGCTCAACCACGGGGTCCTAACGCCAGATGTATAATTTGACGTCCACTAGCTCAATAACCATATCCACAAGTCCGGTGTAAAATGTACGCTTCTTTTGGTACCGCATTACGCAATGGATATAGTAGACCAGAAATATTTAAGATTCGAGTTGGGATGGTTCTAAAGAAACATCTTGCAGACGAAAACTCCGAAATTACAAGAACATAAAATTGAGCTTCCTGAGAAATTATATGAACTGGATAAATAAGTTATATAGGATGATTTGATTTGTGGGCTCTGAGTAAGCCTTTTCTTTTCTCAATCCCCCTCAATAACATGACAGAAGTTGGCAAGAATACTGCTTCCCAGAGGTTTGAATAACTTAAATAGAACCAACATCACTACTACAAGTGAAGGTGTTCTTTTATATGCCCATTATTTTTTAAACCCTTTATCCAGCTCTTAAATGGGGTGTGTTTAGAATGGTTCACCCCTGGGTCTTTGTTAGGGAGTGGTACACTACAGCTCTCTTGTCATCCCTGCACCTGTCTTAGGGGGACTGTACCATGTCAGCCATGAGAGTCTATGGACATTACCGCATCCACTCTATTTTTCTATTTTCCTGTATTCTCATAATGTGCCAGGTTGGTTGATTTACATTTACACTCCCAAGAAAATCCCACTGTTTTCATCCTTTGCCAAGGCTTTTTTCCTCTGCTAAAACCTCCCTCTCTCACCCTGCCCCCCACACCTCCACCCAAACCAAAGCCTGCAATTCATCAGCTGTGACAGGCTCTCAGAAACTCTCTCAAGAGCCCGGCCTTACTGGTGTAAACCAGATGTTGTCACTAAATCAGTACCCACACAGACATCTGAGGCCAACAAGAGGTGTGAGTGTGTGTGTGTGAGGTGCATGGGGAGTAGAGGTAGATATCTCACACAGGGAGGGCAGTTCCTGCATGTCCTCTCCAACACCTGCTCACTGTGTTGAACACACCATGACCTCAGTCAGTGTATACAATACAGTAACACAGACAGAACAACATTATTACTTTAAGGCCTCTAAACATATGTAGTGAGTGACCCTGTCATATTTAATCCCCTTCTGCACCTGAAGATACCCCTATATCATTCATTTACACCCAGTGAACCTGTATTAGTAACCCCATCTCTACAATCCCTGTACACCGGCTCAGGAAAACCCTTGACCTCTCCAGGGTTGTGTTCATTTGGGCACACTGACAAAACAGCTGAAAACAAGTCTTATTGGGCAAATTCAGGTAGTACCTCCCTGATTACCTAAATTGTCTTCTATTCTGTGCCTAATGAACATGGCTCAAGTTAGAGCCGCAAAAGGACAGCTGGACCTAATAGAGAGGGACAGAGGACAGAGGGGGAAATACCGTATAGACTGACGAGGATGAGATGACATTGCAGGCTGGTTCTCTAGCAGTGTGTCAACAGGGCCGGGAGAGGCCTGGCATTCCACAGTGGCAGGTCCCAGTGTTGCCATGATGAATGAGCGTTCTATGCGGTGGAGACAGGTCAGCTGAGACGTAGCGGCATTCTCCTTGCGGCGATAAGGGCGCTCTGCAAATATTTCCACTACTTGTGTGTGGCAAGGGTCAGACAGGAAGAGAGGGAGTAAAAAAAAGAAGAGAAAGGTAGAGAAAGAGAAAAGAGGAGTCAGCAGAACTGTCACTGGGCAGTCGCCACATTAACTTGGCGCTCAGGGTCACTCCGAGGCGAGAGCCATCACCTTGGCAACCGTCCAGTAGACACACGCAGGCAAGCAGTGTGTAAAACTGGGTGGGCGTCACAAAATGAGAGGTTTATGTAGTGGGACAGCATCTCAATGTCACCAGCTGTTCTGTGCTCTCTGGCACACACACATTTCCTCTCCGAGGGGTCATCAGCAGCGCATCTCACATTCTCTGACAGACAGGGAGCATGTCTACTATGTATTTTCTGTGTTCATATGATCACTACAACCATACCACATAAAATATATATACAGTATATATAATTGATTAAATAAACTAGACAATGAGCGTACAAAACATTTAGAACACCTTCCTAATATTGAGTTGCAACCCCCCCCCCCTTGACCTCAAAACAGCTCAAAACAGCATCCTCATGGTCCCGAAAGCATTCCACAAGGATGCGGGCCCATGTTGACTCCAATACTTCCCACAGTTGTGTCAAATTGGCTGGATGTCCTTTGAGTGGTGGACCAATTCTTGATACACACAGGAAACTGTTGAGTGTGAAAAACACAGCAGCGTTGCAGTTCTAAAAAAAATTGTGTCTTGCCCATTCACCCCCTGAATGGCACACACACAATCCATGTCTCAATTGTCTCAAGGCTTTAAAATCCTTCTTTAACCTGTCTCCTCCCCTTCATCTACACTGATTGAAGTGCAATTAACAAGTGACATCAATAAGGGATCATAGCTTTTACCTGGTCAGCCTGTCACGGAAATAGCAGGTGTTCATAATGTTTTGTACACAGTGTATACACACATTGATAGTCTTTAGTTAAACTAGTGCTATAACTAGTACTACAACTAAACTAGTATTCAGTGATAGGCTACATTAGCCCTCAGTTCACCTAAAAACAAGTAAACAAAACTGAAAAGGGAAAACGTTTATCAACTGGCTTTTTATTGAGGGCCATGCTGCAACTGTTAGGAAAAAAAGGTCTATATACAACAGAGTTCAGATGGAAAAATGTTCATGGACAAATGGACATTGACAAGCCAGAGAGCACCAGCATTACACAAACTAGGTATCCTGACCCAAAGCATTGTGGAACAGGACTTTGACCCCAGTCTTTCTTCAGCTCCTGGTTCCATATAGAAAAGTCAAAGAGGGGTCTTTGGGCCTGGTAGGACTGCCTCTGGGGGAAGAGGAGAGGGAGGCTGGGTTGAGCTGATCTCAGCGATGCAGGACCCTTCAGCTCCATTCCTCAGCTCCATTCCTCACAGTGGACACAAAGGCACGGTCTTGTGCACACACACACTCCTGGGTGTGCTCAGTCATACACACACTTACAGAGATGGGCCTGTCTGTTCAGTCCGACTCGCTGTTGTAGTCCTCCGCACCCCCTGGTGCCTCCTGCTCACCCCCCTCCTCGTCGCTCTCCTTGTCCCAGTCCTTCATGGAGGCTCCCATCATAAAGTCGTCTCTCAGCACGCTCCAGGCTGGCTTCTCTTCTACCTCCCTGCCGGTCTATACACAAATAAAATATATCAGCTTTTTACAAAGATGGTACTTATTACCCATACATGAGCCATTTCTTATATCAAATCTATTTCTGCTTCAGGTGTATGATCAAACACAGGAATAGACCACCACTATAACTCCCAACTTCTCAGTCTCATCATAACAAGTCTCCTAGAATGTTTCACAACATCCCAAAGTCAACGGTGCCACCATGTGGACATCAAGGGAAACTACACTTATGACAACAGGACACTCCAGATAATATTTATTCAATTATTTTCAATTAAATAAGCTGTTTTAATGGCAATTATTACAGACCTGCCCTATACATTATGCAGTTTATTAATGTTCAAATCCCATGTCTGTCACCAGAAAAAGATCCTGAGTTTGGGCTTGGGAAAAATGTCCTAGACGCATCAGATGGTAGTTTGGGGATTGGCATCAATCCCTTAAATCCCCAGTGCCAGCCCAGCTATAACCCTGACCCTCTAACCCTGAAGCTCCGAGGCCCTGTTAGTATTTGAACATGTATGTCAACAGACTGTCCCTATGGTGCTGCTGTTAGTATGAGAGCAGCAATTTTCTCATATATATTCATACAGACATTGTGAGAAGGCCGAAACGGGGAACATAGGCCAAAGCGGCGCCATCTTCACATTCCCAATCAACACAGTGGATCTCTGCACCATAACTACCACCATATCACAAACTACTTCAGTCCAGTACCCTCTTGCTTGAGAATCAGTCTCTTAGATAAAAAAAAAACACTACTTATCACATGCTATATCCAAGCTAACATACTTTTCTTTTAATTTATTCCTTATTTTACCAGGTGAGTTGGGTTGCAAAGAGGGCTGACCCCATTTAGTCAACTAGTCGATTGTTTGGTCGACCGAGATTTCTTTAGTTGTCTTGTACACCAATCATGGTGTACAAGACACCTTTGGACTGATCCATTGTGGAGGCCATGGGGATGGCACAGTCCATGGAGCAACACAAATAAAACATATTATTATTTAATAACAAATGTGCTTTCTCCCGCTGTCCGCAGTTCTAAAACACATCAGTGTGCTGTTGAATTGGCACCTTTTCCTAGACCATGTTGCTATGTGAATAACAGCAAAGTTAACCAGTATATTGGTGTTGAGAACAATGCGGCGGAGGCAGCAGCGGACTTAAGAGACGAGAAAACAGCCCTTGCCTTAATTGTCTAAGAAAAGTGAGGAGAGCGGAAATCCCAACTTAATTAGGTCTATAATCAATAGCCTAACTGTTCAAATGTGCCTAGCTTTATAAATCATCCATATCTACAGAAATAAGACAGATCCTGCTT
This sequence comes from Coregonus clupeaformis, assembly GCF_020615455.1. Taxonomy (NCBI): domain Eukaryota; kingdom Metazoa; phylum Chordata; class Actinopteri; order Salmoniformes; family Salmonidae; genus Coregonus; species Coregonus clupeaformis. The sequence goes on along the minus strand of NW_025533889.1, from coordinate 207,736 downwards.
CTGTTGCCTGTTTGAGTGTTTGTTTAATAGCCTACTGATTCCTCACGCAACCACATGTCAGATAAACAATTTTGAAGAAAATTCTAAAAACATGTTTTCGCTTCTTCATTATGGGGTATTGCATGTAGATTGATGAGGGGAAAAAATTATTTAATCAATTTTAGAAGACTGTAACCTAACAAAATGTAGGAAAAGGGAAGGGGTCTGAATACTTTCCGAATGCAATAGGCTACTGTATTAATCAATCATTTATTCGTTAATGTCATCACATAGCATACGAGTCATTCATGATTTGAAATGCAATCAAGCATTTTAGTTTTAAAATAAAATAGCAAAGCGACCATTGAATAATTAGCATAAATAATAAATAGGCCTAAACCATTCAATTTCGGAAATTGCATTAACAAATTAATGAGACTTTAGTCTTTGCTGTAATAATGCATTTACAAAAAAAGAAAACGTTACAACACTCTCTGGTACACTTATAATTTCTTTAGTGTTGTTTACATTGTTCCAAACGGCCAGAAAAATTATATTGTAATCTAACAGCACCTGTTTGGCACACATAATATGCACGCAGCGCTTGCTCCTTACCTTCTTTAGCTTGATCTCCAGTATTTTCCACAACTAGTAAAAAATAAAATGCACATCGGACTTCCCCTTTACCTCCTGAGCAATCAGTATACATTCCCCCATTTCGAGTTTGTCACGTCCTCTGCATCTATTTTGCTGTCACGTGTTACGGTGTTCAGAGTTTGTTATAACCAAGTTATTGATGTGACTATGATATGCTATAGGTCAGGCCCTATTGGTCAAGTGCATGCGATGCATACAAGTGTCACGTAAAGAGAGCAAGGGTTGAGGGAATAGGGAATATTTTTCCTAAACAAATTAGGGATTTCAGTAAGATAACTTTTCAGTCAGAAATGGCTGTAATTAGGTTGCAGCTTCAGCAACACGGACAGCGCGATACACACTGTTGATGTTCTGTGGTGGTCGCTGCAGCAGGGAGGAGAGAGAGACAACGGGTGCTAGTCACACAGTTACTCGCTGTATATATATTTTTTTAACACAGTCCAGCAAGTCTGACCCAGGGCCAGCAATCAAATCAATTGCGGACGGACTCACTAGTCATGTGTGTCTTAATTATTTCATAAAACTTGTTCGTTTAAAGCATCAGACAAGCTCAGTGCATATTGTTGATTTGATTGAAACAAATAGGATGTGTCTATACTGTATACGGAAAAATACAAGCTTAAACATTTTGACCAAGTGATTGTTCGAAAGAACAGACGACTCTTCGTCGGCCTAGATTTTGTTGTTGTTGGGGACAGCCCTAGTTGCAATACAATGAATGGCAACAGAAAGGTCACTTTAATGCTTATCTAGCATGGACCCCTGACCAATAGTTGATTAAGAACAAAACACAGTCCCGAAGACAGGTGTTTAAGCAAAAAATATTCCCATGACTGAAACTTAAGTCGATCTCAGCTAGATTGTCTGCGGGGCCAAGTTAACTTCCCCTTTCATGTAAAAACAAGTCATGACCATCATGCTTTTAGGGAAAGAGGATCATTTTGTATATGTACTAAACTACGAGTTTTATCAATTCCAGTCACCTTGCTTAGGGGGTCCAGGGTCCTCCCTGGGATAATTTTTATGCAGGACTGAGAAGTCTGGTGACTTTTTAAAAGGACATTCCACCCAAAACAAATTAAAATAAAATGATGCTGACCACATCTAAAATACAATTTCCACCTCCATAAATGAGCCCAATAACATACTAGTAAAAATGATTTTAACATATTGGACCATGCATATAACCTATGCATGGTTATATATCGGGGTATTCAACTCTTACCCTATGAGGTCCAGAGACTGCTGTTTTTCTGTTCTACCTGATAATTAATTGCACACACCTGGTGTCCCAGGTCTAAAGCAGTCCTTGACTAGAGAAGAACAATGAAAAAAAGCAGTGGAACTGGCTTCGAGGTCCCGAGTTGAATATGAGAGGTCTATATTATCAGATGTGCTATTAGCAATAAGCATTATCACCTGTAGCCCAACTGATGCAGCATAGTGGCTATAAATGGGCTGAAGCATAGGGTTTGTCCATCTGCATTTACCCCATTGGACACAACATCCTGATTGTTATTATTATCAATAAGAATTATGTAAAATTATAAAATCACTTGAAAAAAAACATTTCTGGCTTACAAGTGTTTTTCACACAATTGCATTAAGAATTGTTGTGCATTGACTGTTTCAGTCAATTAGCATTTTGAAACTATTTAACCATCAAAGTAATTGTTTAAAACCTGGATGTTTTTTGTCATTTTATGAGGCATGTCTTAACTAGCCAAAATCCGACCCCAAAAAATGAGGTAATTATATAAACACCTCCTCATATGCCACTGGAAAAAGCATTTATCTCATGTTCTATTGGTTTTCAAATCAACTTTCTTTCATTGTCAAGTAGCCAAAGGCACAATTATAGTCATATTAGCAACCCATGCTAGTTATTGCATGTTTTGATCTCCCCGCTTTCTAAATCACTAACAGATATTTTCATCTCATTTTAGGGGGTACATCGGCATCACATGAAACCGCTCTCATGTGCGTTATGTTTTGAGAACGTTTTTTCCTGCTAATTTCATATTGGAACATTCGCGCGTGGCCTACTGCCGTATGCGCATTGCTTTTAAACAATTATGTGCAGTGGTTGTATGAATTTGGGATCTATCGTCCCACAACTGTCCCAGAGTCTGTTTCAAATGTTTATTTCTCGCACAGAACGACAAGCTAACCAATAGATTTATTACTATGGGGGATAGAAAATTGACATAGGCTAGTGATTTTGCTGTTCGTTTACTTGTCTTGTTGGCTGAGGAAAAGTAAATGTGGACAGTTCTTCTAACATCTTCAAAGTGCGCATCAGAATTCGATAAGAAGGACGCACGCCGTTGCATCCCCAATGTGTCTGTCTTCACTTCTAGGCTACTTCGGACCTGCTAGGCCTGTGAGAAGGATCCGATCACATGACTGGCATTATCTAATAAGAATTGAGATATCTGAGAGAGTCATATGAGTGAGTGGTGCTTTGGTGCACAGCGATTGGCATCTGGGAGAATGGAATTATAATTATTATATTCAGCCCAAGGGCACAACTGCCACTTTGGCCGCAATAAATATATTTTCTTTCTTTGGGGGGGTTTAACCCCTGCCCGAAGAACAACTCTGGGAAAACAACACATCAACAGTGGTAGAGAGAGGTTTCGTGGATGAAACTCACCGTCTGTCTCTCTGTCTTGGTTATGATCTCGCTACCCCCCTCTGTGCCCCGCAGCACATTGATGAAGTCTTTCTTGGAGACAGAGGAGAGGAGCTTGGCTTTCTTCCTCTCCGAGCCACCCGCCTCCTTCACCTTCTCATCCACCGTTTTCTGGTGCTTCCTCACGGCGTTGAACAGCTGTACTACCCCCCTGTGGAGTGGAGAGGTACACACAATACACTGTTATTCTGGTAGAATTTAAAGTCAATTCACTTTAAGATTAATTGTGATATTTTGTGAAGCTTATATTTAGCATAAATCATATACGCATGGGATTTTTTCCTGATGTAATCATTTTGTTATCCCGATCCTCATCTGGCAGGCACTGTATCATTAAGAGATATACAGTGCCTTCAGAAAGTATTCATACCCCTTGAATTCCACATTTTGTTGTGTTACAGCCTGAACTAAAAATTGATTAAATAGTTTCCCTCTCACCCATCTACCCACAAAACCCCATAATAACAACGTGAAAACATGTTCAGAAATATTTGCTAATGTATTGAAAATGAAATAACTAATTTACATAAATAGTGACATCGCTAAATCAATATATGTTAGAATCACCATTGGCAGCGATTACAGCTGTGAGTCTTTCTGGGTAAGTCTCTAAGAGCTTTGCATACCTCAACTGTACAATATTTGCACATTATTTTTTTCAAAATTCTTCAAGCTCTGTCAAATTGGTTGTTGATCACTGCTAGACAACCATTTTTAGGTCTTGCCATAGTTTTGACTTAAATCTGCTTGAAAATCTAACTCGGCCACTCAGGAACATTCACTGTCTTCTTGGTAAGCAGCTACAGTGTATATTTGGCCTTGTGTTTTAGTTTATTGTGCTGCTGAAAGGTGAATTCATCTCCCAGTGTCTGGCGGAAAGCAGACTGAACCAGGTTTTTCTCTAGGACTTTGCCTGTGCTTAGCGCCATTCATGTTTAGTTTTTCATCCTGAAAAACTCCCCAGTCCTTAACGATTACAAGCATACCCATAACAGCCACCACTATGGTTGACAATATGGCGTGTGGTACTCACTTTGTATTCAGGACAAAAAGTTAATTGCTTTGCCACATTTTCTGAAGTATTACTTTAGTGTGTTGTTGCAAACAGGATGCATGTTTAGGAATATTTGTATTATGTACAGGCTTCCTTCTTTTCACTCTGTCAATTAGGTTAGTATTGTGGAGTAGCTACAACGTTGTTGATCCAGCCTCAGTTTTCTCCAATCACAGCCATTAAACTCTGTTTTAAAGTCACCATTGGTCTCATGGTGAAATCCCTGAGCGGTTTCCTTCCTCTCCTGCAACTGAGTTAGGAAGGGCACCTGTATCTTTGTAGTGACTTGGTGTATTGATACACCATCCAAAGGTATATTCAATGTCTGCTTAAAAAATATATATGTTTTATCTACCAATAGGTGCCCTTCTTTGCGAGGCATTGGAAAACCTCCCTGGTCTTTGTGGTTGAATCGGTGTTTGAAATTCACTGCTCGACTGAGGGACCTTATAGATAATTGTATATGTGTGGTACAGAGATGAGGTAGTCATTCAAAAATCATGTTAAACACTATTATTGCACACACAGTGAGTCCATGCAACTTATCATGCGACTCGTTACGCACATTTTCCCTCCTAAATGTATTTTGGCTTACCATAAAAGGGGTTGAATACAGTGCATTCGGAAAGTATTCAGACCCCTTGACTTTTTCCACATTTTGTTATGTTACAGCCATATTCTAAAATGGATTAAATAAATAAAAATTCCTCATCAATCTAAACACAATAACCCATAATGACAAAGTGAAAACAGAAATACCTTATTTACATAAGTATTCAGACCCATTGCTATTAGACTCGAAATTGAGCTCAGTTGCACCCTGTTTCCATTGATCATCCTTGAGATGTTTCTACAAATTGATTGGAGTCCACCTGTGCTAAATTCAATTGATTGGACATGATTTGGAAAGGCACATACCTGTCTATATGAGGTCCCACAGTTGACAGTGCACGTCAGAGCAAAAACCAAGCCATGAGGTCAAAGGAATTGTCCGTAGAGCTCCGAGACAGGATTATGTAGAGGCACAGATCTGGGGAAGGGTACCAAAACATTTCTGTAGCATTGAAGGTCCCCAAGAACACAGTGGCCGCCATCATTCTTAAATGGAAGAAGTTTGGAACCACCAAGTCTCTTCCTAGAGCTGACCGCCTGGCCAAACTGAGCAATCGGGGGAGAAGGGCCTTGGTCACTCTGACAGAGCTCAAGAGTTCCTCTGTGGAGATGGGAGAGCCTTCCAGAAGGACAATCATCAGGCCTTTATGGTAGAGTGGCTAGACGGATGTGATTCCTCAGTAAAACGCACGACAGCCCGCTTGGAGTTTGCCAAAAGGCGCCTAAAGAACTCTGACTATAAGAAACAAGATTCTCTGTTCTGATGAAACCAAGATCGAACTCTTTGGCCTGAATGCCAAGCATCACGTCTGGAGAAAACCTGGCACCATCCCTACGGTGAAGCATGGTGGTGGCAGCATAATGCTGTGAGAATGTTTTTCAGCGGCAGGGACTTGAGACTAGTCAGGATCGAGGGAAAGATGAGCGGAGCAAAGTACAGAGAGATCCTTGATGAAAACCTGCTCCAGAGTGCTCAGGACCTCAGACTGGGGGCGAAGGTTCATCGACCCTAAGCACACAGCCAAGACAACGCAGGAGTGGCTTCGGGACAAGTCTCTGAATGTCCTTGAGTGGCCCAGCCAGAGCTTGGACTTGAACCTGATCTAACATATCTGGAGAGACCAGAAAATAGCTGTGCAGCGACGCTCCCCATCCAACTTGACAGAGCTCGAGAGGATCTGCAGAAAATAATGGGAGAAACTCCACAAATACAGGTGTGCCAAGCTTGTAGCGTCATAACCAATTAGACTCGAGGCTGTAATCGCTGCCAAAGGTGCTTCAACAAAGTACTGAATAAAGGGTCTGAATACTTATGTAAATAAGGTATTTATGTATTTTATTTTGTCAAAAAAGTCAAGGGGTCTGAATACTTTCAAACGCACTGTACTTATTGATTCAAGACATTTCAGCTTTTCATTTTTTATTAATTTGTAACAATTTCTAAAAACATAATTCCACTGACATTATGGGGTATTGTGTGTAGGGGTATTGTGTGTAGGCCAGTGACCAAAAATCTCAATTTAAACCATTTTAAATTCAGGCTTTAACACAACAAAATGTGGAAAAAGTCAAGGGGTGTGAATACTTTCTGAACGCACTGTAGGTTTGTAAGCTGCACACAAGTGTGTATGTACCTGGTAGCAACTCTCTGCAGGTTCTTCTCATTCTCTCGGTCTTTTACAACGTCTGGTTTCTCTCGACACATCATCTCCCAAGCTCGCTTTTTATCAGTCTGTCGGTTTAAGGCAATTTCTGTTATCAGGCTATGATCTATCCGATTTCAATAATTAGTATCAGTTTAATGGCTGTTTTGATTAAAGCGAGAAATTGACATACAGGTACATGCACAAACAAACAAGTAGGACTATGCATGCACACACACATTTACAGTCATGAAAAAATACACAGTACCTGTTTCTTCCTCTCCAGATACTCCTTCTTCTCCTTCTCCTTCATCTTGTCCAGCTGTTTGTTCTTCAGCAGGATGCTGTGTTTGCTCTCTGGTGTTTTCTTCTGCAGAATCTTGGCCATGGCCTCCGCCCATCCAGCATTGGGGTTGGTGTCTACATCATCTACTTCCTTGTTGCCTTCACCCTCCTCTTTCTCTCCTTCGCTTCCTCCATCCTCAGCCTGTTCCCCATCACTCTCTCCATCCTCCTCTTCTCCATCATCGCTCCCTCCATCCTCTGACCCATCTCCATCACTCCCTCTGTCAGAATCATCACTCTCAGCGTTGTGGTCCTCCTGGGGCTCAGAATCTTCTTCTGATGTGTGAAAATAAGGCATTATACAAATGCAAATACTAGGTAGGCCTAATCGGTTGCAAATTCAAAACAATTTAGCTCTGCCACTTCAGATCTAGCTTAACCTAACCGACAGTTTACACCCTTTAATGTTATCATTATTCAGGCGTCTCTATAAACACTAGCTACAATCTAAGGCTGGGCATTAACTATTGATTCGATCAAATGCGTGGCTTACACAGACAGCTTGCTAGCCAGCTATCTAAGTTAGCTCCCTATGCTAGCCAAGTTACGTCACATAGGCTAGCGAATGTTAATGCCATTTGACATTTCAAATGCAGACTACAGACGACTAAAAGCAAGTATTGTAGCTAGCTAGTTGATCTGGCTACTTTAAACCACGTATGGTTTAATGTAAATGTAACTTTTCAGATACCTACGTTAGCTATCTAGCCAACTATACCTAACGTACAGCCATAGACTATATGATCATGCTAGAGTGGCAATGCTATTGCTAGCCTAGCTACCAGCTTGAGTCCAGTCTGTTGAGTCTAGGAGAGACCAGCGATATAAGGTTAATCATCTAGCTAGCTGGCTACTTCTTTTGAACAATTCTAAGAAAAACAATTAAAGATGACACAGTAAATGTTTACGCTTACCTAATATCTCTGCTGAGTTCTCCACATGTGCCTTTTCCACAGCTGCCATTATTGTGCAGCACTGAAACCGTTCCGTGATGTTTAGTTCCGTGTAAAATGTTCCCACTTGACTGTAGTCCAAAGGCCGGCAGATGGCGATATTGAATCGTTTCATCTTACCGTCCAAAGGGAACCCATGTAGACAGATTACACTTGTATCCCCTGTGGACTGGTTCATACATAAAATATTCTCCATTCAGGCTACAAAGGCGTCGATTTCCTCCTTAATTCGATTAAATGGCGAGAAGGTGGGGAAAAAATGGGAAAATATACGTACTTTCTTTATGAAACACAATTTTCCACCACCATGCTAGTGGCTAATGCCTAGGAATGCTAGATACGGATGTTGCGTAATGCGCTCAGCGATTTAGTCTGGTCCGGACCGACAAAATTTGGTCTTGTTTGGGGCTGGAGCTCATTAGAAAAATACCCAGAGTGTTTTGCAAGTGTTAATTTTTACATATACATTTTGGTCATTTAACAGACGCTTTTATTCAGAGCGATTTACAGTCAGTGCATTAAACTAAAGTGCTATAGCTAGCCTACCTACCAGCTTGAGTCCAGTCTGTTGAGTCTGGGAGAGACCAGCGATACAAGGTTAATCATCTAGCTAGCTAGCTGGCTACTTCTTTTGAACAATTCTAAGAAAAGCAATTAAAGTTTACACAGTAAAAGTTAGGCTTACCTAATATCTCTGCTGAATTCTCCACATGTGCCTTTTCAGCTGCCATTATTGTACAGCGCTGAAACCATTCCGTGAATAAAGTTCCCTTCCGTGATGTTTAGTTCTGTGTAAAAAGTTCCCACTTGACTGTAACCCAAAGGCTGGCAGATGGCGACATTGAGTCGTTTCATCTTACCTTCCAAAGGGAATTCATGCAGCCAGCTATACACATAAAACATTCTCCATTCAGGCTACAAAGTCGTCAATTTCCCCCTTAACTCGATTTAATTGCGAGAAGACAGAAAAAATGTGGGAAAATATACGTACATTCTTTATGAAACACCATTTTCCACCACTATGCTAGTAGCTAATGCCTAGGAATGCCTAGGATGTTGCGTATTGCGTTCAGCCATTCAGGTTGCAGCAGTCTGTTGTTTACCCATGGCTGAACGAGGGGTGCAACATCAGGAAGTAGCATTAGCCACTCTAGCATGTTGGTGAAAATGGTGTTTCATAAAGAAAGTATGCAGCCTGAATGGAGAATGTTTTATGTACGAACCGGTCCACGGGGGATACGGGTGTACACCAGGCTGCATGCATACCTCAATATCGCCATCTGCCGACCTTTGGGCTAACTTGACTGAAGATTATTATGAGCTAACTTGACTGAGGTTCTGCCTTCCGACTCCGTGACATTTGTACTACACAAAAAACACTGCCTGCATGCCAACCTGAGGGTCCTTTACTGTTCCAAACACACACACACACACGCACACACAATTCTGTCAAGTATATTGCGCAAATATTGCACAATCCAGATGTGCACAGCTCTTTGGGATTTACTCAAAAAGACTCACAGTTATAATCGCTGCTAAAGGTGTTTCTAACATGTATTGACTCATGGGGTGAATATTGATCTAATCCAGATGTAGTATTGTTTTATCTTTTTATGAATTTTAATATTAGAAAAACATTTCCAGTTTGAAATGTTTCCACTTGGAGTATTTTGTGTAGATCATGATAAAAATCTAAATTAAATACATTTGAATCCACTTTGTAACACAATGAAATGTGAAAAAGTCCAAGGGGGTTAATACCTATAGGCACTGTAGGCTAGTAACGTAAACATATATTATGTTTGTACTTTCTTAAACCGGTGGACTCTGTGAATATGTGAGAATATATATATAGATAACTATAACCATCGACGTTGTTTGGTTCAGATTTGGTCCGGTTCGGACCAAATCAAGCCCGGTCCGGACCAGACCAAATCTGAATCAAACAACGTCTGTGGTTCTAGTTATCTATAAATATTCTCACATAGCCCGACAAAATGTGGTCTTGTTTAGGGCCGGAGCTACTGTACCATTGACTAACAACCCAATCATGGCCTGTACCTTGACGTGGTGAGAGGGCTTTAAACCAAGACAGGCCATTCACTTATCATTACCTTAGAAGGCTCAGATAACCATCTGTGTGTGCGCGCCCTTTCTCTCTCCCTTCTGCAGGACTTTTATGGATCCAGGTGCGACTTTCGTGACTGTCACACCGACTGTGAATTGAACTATGAACATTAAACTATTAATGCTGTTCCAGTGTTCCTGTGTGCCACTGGGTGTGCTGTTAGACGCACTTCTTTATTGGCGTGAGTGTAATTTACAGTTTGTGTTCACATGCCACTTACCTGAGGTCCTCCTGTGTGTTTCAGTCTCTAAGCAACGATGCCGCCGCTGTTGATTCCTTGCCTCTCTACCAGAGAACTACCTGGCTGACTACAGTGGAGCTGCAGGCCAATGACGTCACCAGGCGATGTTCCCACACCTCAGCTGAGCAGAGGATCCAATATGACAAACCATGCAGCAGATCCTCAATGGTACAGTAGTACAGCATCTTGGTTAAATACAAATATTCAATTTTATATTCTACTCTCTACATTTGGATCGACAATGGTGCTTGTGTGCATCTAAAACATTTTATGAGCTTTGATGAGAGGCATAACCATATGGATTTAGAAGTATAACACAGAAACTATTGATAATGCTATCCATAAATCGTACATACTATTTTCTGAAAGTAATATGCCATTTAGCTGACGCTTTTATCCAAAGCGACTTACAGTCATGCGTGCATACATTTTTGTGTGTGTATGGGTGGTCCCGGGGATCGAACCCACTACCTTGGCGTTACAAGCGCCGTGCTCTACCAGCTGAGCTACAGAGGACCACAAGTTATTTTAAAACTGTTGATGGTCCCTTTCCTACATAATAATCCAACTCGTAACTCTGAATTGGACTACCGGTTTCTTTCAAAACACCCAAGGTAAAAGTGACCTTGAGAAAAGCCTAGATATGGAACAGCTTGGATGTCATCAGTCTTTGGGCAAGTCATGATGTGGTTAAATCTCTTGCTCCTTTCCTCTCTGTCACTCCTTCCCTCTGTCTCTCCTGCCCTCTCCTCTATCACTTCTCGCCTCCTCGTATCTCCTCTACAGCACGTGGACATTGCGACCTTCCTGATCAAGTTCTAATGAAGTGGTCAGTATTCTCTGATGATTCTCAACATAAGCAAGAGAGCTCTCATATGTTTTTTGCTCATAATGGTAGATGTGGATGTATGCATGTGTTATACAGTATCTTTCTAGTTGCACAACTAAGTGTCTTACTTACAATGACGTAGTCTGCTCACTATAATCCCCATCCAGTATATTTTTACATGCATGCCCTTATCACCCAGTAACTCCTCTTCCTCCTTCAGGCTGATGATATCCGCGCCCTGTTGATGGACACTATGCCCCAAGACGCAGAGACCGGAGGGGACAACAGCCATTCTTTAATATCTGCTCATAATTACTGAACAAAAATATAAATGCAACATGTAAAGTGTTGGTCCCATATTTCATGAGCTGAATTAAAAGATCCCAGAAATGTTCCATACGCACAAAAACCTTCTTTCTCTCAAATGTTGTGCAGAAATGTGTTTACATCCCTGTTAGTGAGCATTTCTGATAATCCATCCACCTGACAGGTGTGGCATATCAAGAAGCTGATTAAACAGCATGATCATTACACAGGTGCACCTTGTGCTGGGGACAATAAAAGGCCACTCTAAAATGTGCCGTTTTGTCACACAACACGATGCCACAGATGTCTCAAGTTTTGAGGGAGCATGCAATTGGCATGCTGACTGCAGGAATGTCCACCAGAGTTGTTGCCAGAGAATTTAATGTTAATTTCTCTACCATAAGCCGTCTCCAACATTGTTTTAGAGAATTTGGCAGTACGTCCAACCGGGCTCACAACCGCAGAGCACGTGTAACCACGCCAGCCCAGGACCTCCACATCCGGCTTCTTCACCTGCGGGATCGTCTGAGACCAGCCACCCGGACAGCTGATGAAACTGAGGAGTATTTCTGTCTGTAATAAAGCCCTTTTGTGGGATTGGTTGGGCCTGGCTCCGCAGAGGGTGGGCCTGGCTCCCAAGTTGGTTGGCCTATGCCCTCCCAGGCCCACCCATGGCTATTCCCCTGCCCAGTCATTAGGGCCTAATGAATTTATTTAAATTGACTGATATCATTATATGAACTGTTTCTCAGTAAAATCGTTGAAATTGTTGCATGTTGCATTTATATTTTTGGTCATATTTATAGTTATCAGTTATTACCAGGGACGCAACTTTGGTTTAAGAAGTGGGGGGGACAACCCTTGTCTTTTTCCACATTTCGTTGTGTTACAGCCTGAATTTAAAATGAATTAAATTACGATTGTTTGTCACTGGCTTACACACAATATCCCATAATGTCAAAGTTGAATTATGTATTTATAAATGTTTACAAATAAATAAAAAATGTCTTGAGTCTATAAGTATTCAAATCCTTTGTTATGACAAGTCTAACGTTCAGGAGTAAACATTTGCTTAACAAGTCACATAATAAGTTGCATGGACTCACTCTATGTGCAATAATAGTGTTTAACATGATTTGTTAATGATTACTTCATCTCTGTACCCCACACATACAATTATCTGTAAGTTCCTTCAGTCGAGCAGTGAATTTCAAACACAGATTCAACCACAAAGACCAAAGACCTCACAAAGAAGGGCACCTATTCGTAGATAGGTAAAAAATAAAAATAAAAATAAAAGCAGACATTGAATATCCCTTTGAGCATGGTGAAGTTATTAATTACACATTGGATGGTGTATCAATACACCCAGTCACTACAAAGATACAGGTGTCCTTCCTAACTCAGTTGACAGAGAGGAAGGAGGCCTGCTCTCTCCTTTCCCTGATGTTCAGTTCATTTCATCCCGATTTCCTCTGCATTATTGTAGCCATCTGTTGCAGCCTGTCAACTATGCCTCTGCCTATCCCTGTTCTCTCCTCTCCGCACAGGCTACACAAACGCCTCACACCGCGTGGCTGCTGCCTCTCTAACCTGGTGGTCCCTGCACGCACCCCACACCTGGAGTTCCAGGTCTCAGGCAGCCTCTGGAACTGCCGTTCTGCTGCCAACAAAGCTGACTTCATCCCAGCCTATGCTAATCTCCAGTCCCTCGACTTCCTGGCGCTGACGGAAACATGGATTACCACTGAAAACACTGCTACTCCTACTGCTCTCTCCTCATCTGACCATGTGTTCTCGCATACCCCGAGAGCATCTGGTCAGAGGGGTGGTGGCACAGGAATCCTCATCTCTCCCAAGTGGACATTCTCAATTTTTCCCCCTAACCCATCTGTCTATCTCCTCATTTGAATTCCATGCTGTCACAGTCACTAGCCCATTTAAGCTTAATATCCTTGTCATCTATCGCCCTCCAGGTTCCCTTGGAGAGTTCATCAATGAGCTTGACGCCTTGATAAGTTCCTTTCCTGAGGATGGCTCACCCCTCACAGTTTTGGGGGATTTCAACCTCCCTATGTCCACATTTGACTCATTTCTCTCTGCCTCCTTCTTTCCACTTCTCTCCTCTTTTGACCTCACCCTCTCACCGTCCCCCTACTCACAAGGCAGGCAATACGCTTGACCTCATCTTTACTAGATGCTGCTCTTCTACTAATCTCACTGCAACTCCCTCCATGTCTCCGACCACTACTTTGTTTCCTTTTCTCTCTCGCTCTCCTCCCACACTACTCACTCTGCCCCTACACAGATGGTAATGCGCCGCCGCAACCTTCGCTCTCTCTCTCCCACTACTCTCTCCTCTTCCATCCTATCATCTCTTCCCTCTGCTCAATCCTTCTCCCTCCAATCTCCTGATTCTGCCTCCTCAACCCTCCTCTCCTCCCTTTCTGCATCCTTTGACTCTCTGTGTCCCCTATCCTCCCGGCCGGCTCGGTCCTCCCCTCCAGCTCCGTGGCTTGATGACTCATTGCGAGCTCACAGAACAGAGCTCCGGGCAGCGGAGCGGAAATGGAAGAAAACTAAACTCCCTGCCGACCTGGCATCTTTTCACTCCCTCCTCTCTACATTTTCTTCATCTGTTTCTGCTGCTAAGGCCACTTTCTACCACTCTAAATTCCAAGCATCTGCCTCTTACCCTAGGAAGCTCTTTGCCACATTTTCCTCCCTCCTGAATCCTCCCCCCGCCCCCCTCCTCTCTCTCTGTGGATGACTTCGTCAACCACTTTGAAAAGAAGGTTGACGACATTCGATCCTCGTTTGTTAAGTCTAATGACACTGCTGGTCCTACTCACACTGCCCTACCCTATGCTTTGACTTCTTTCTCCCCTCTCTCTCCAGATAAAATCCTGCGACTTGTGACTGCAGGCCGCCCAACAACCTGCCCGCTTGACCCCATCCCCTCCTCTCTTCTCCAGACCATCTCCGGTGACCTTCTCCCCTACCTCACCTCGCTGATCAACTCATCCTTGACCGCTGGCCATGTCCCTTCCGTCTTCAAGAGAGCGAGAGTTGCTCCCCTTCTCAAGAAACCAACACTCGATCCCACTGATGTCAACAACTACAGACCAGTATCCCTTCTTTCTTTTCTTTCCAAAACTATTGAGCGTGCCGTCTTTAGCCAACTCTCTTGCTATCTCGCTCAGAATGACCTTCTTGATCCAAACCAGTCAGGTTTCAGGACTGGTCATTCAACTGAGACTGCTCTTCTCTGTGTCACGGAGGCTCTCCGCACTGCTAAAGCTAACTCTCTCTCCTCTGCTCTTGTCCTTCTAGACCTGTCTGCTGCCTTTGATACTGTGAACCATCAGATCCTCCTCTCCACCCTCTCCGAGCTGGGCATCTCCGGCGCGGCTCACTCCTGGATTGCGTCCTACCTGACCGGTCGCTCCCTACCAAGTGGCGTGGCGAGAAGCTGTCTCCGCACCACGTGCTCTCACCACTGGTGTCCCCCAGGGCTCAGTCCTAGGCCCTCTCCTTTTCTCCCTATACACCAAGTCACTTGGCTCTGTCATATCCTCACATGGCCTCTCCTATCATTGCTACGCTGACGATACACAACTAATCTTCTCCTTTCCCCCTTTCTGATAACCAGGTGGCGAATCGCATCTCTGCATGTCTGGCAGACATATCAGTATGGATGACGGATCACCACCTCAAGCTGAACCCTGGCAAGACGGAGCTGCTCTTCCTCCCGGGAAGGACTGCCCGTTCCATGATCTCGCCATCACGGTTGACAACTCCGCTGTGTCCTCCTCCCAGAGTGCGAAGAGCCTAGGCGTGACCCTGGACAACACCCTGTCGTTCTCCGCCAACATCAAGGCGGTGACCCGCTCCTGCAGGTTCATGCTCTACAACATTCGGAGAGTACGACCCTGCCTTACACAGGAAGCGGCACAGGTCCTAATCCAGGCACTTGTCATCTCCCGTCTGGACTACTGCAACTCGCTGTTGGCTGGCCTCCCTGCCTGTGCCATTAAACCCCTACAACTCATCCAGAATGCCGCAGCCTGTCTGGTGTTCAACCTTCCCAAGTTCTCTCACGTCACCCACCTCCTCCGCACACTCCACTGGCTTCCAGTTGAAGCTCGCATCCGCTACAAGACCATGGTGCTTGCCTATGGAGCAGTGAGGGGAACGGCACCTCTGTACCTTCGGGCTCTGATCAGTCCCTACACCCAAACGAGGGATTGCATTCATCCACCCTCTGGCCTGCTGGCTCCCTTCCTCTGCGGAAGCATAGTTCCCGCTCAGCCCAGTCAAAACTGTTCGCTGCTCTGGCACCCCAATGGTGGAACAAGCTCCCTCACGACGCCAGGACAGCGGAGTCACTCACCACCTTCCGGAGGCATTTGAAACCCCACCTCTTTAAGGAATACCTGGGATAGGATAAAGTAATCCTTCTACCCCCCCCCCCCCCTATATAGGGTGAACGCACCAATTGGTGAGTCGCTCTGGATAAGAGCGTCTGCTAAATGACGTAAATGTGCCCTTGAGCAAGGCACTTAACCCTAATTGCTCCTGTAAGTCGCTCTGGATAAGAGCGTCTGCTAAATGACTAAAATGTAAATGTAAATGTAATGCTCAGGGGCCAATGGTGACTTCATAACACTTATATTGTTTAATAGCTGTGATATTAGAAAACGAAGGATTACATTGGAACATTGTAATTACTCCACAATACTAACCTAATTGACAGAGTGAAAAGAAGAAAGCCTGTACAAAATTTAAATATTCCTAAACATGCATCCTGTTTGCAACAACACACTAAAGTAATACTTAAAAAAATGTGGCAAAGCAATTCACTTTTTGTCCTGAATACAAAGTGAGTACCACACGCCATATTGTCAACCATAGTGGTGGCTGTTATGGGTATGCTTGTAATCGTTAAGGACTGGGGAGTTTTTCAGGATAAAAAAATAACGTAATGGAGCTAAGCACAGTCAAAATCCTAGAGGAAAACCTGGTTCAGTCTGCTTTCCACCAACACTAGGAGATTAATTCGCCTTTCAGTAGGACAGTAACCTAAAACACAAGGCCAAATCTACACTGGAGTTGCTTACCAAGAAGACAGTGAATGTTCCTGAGTGGCCGAGATACAGTTTTGACTTAAATTTGCTTGAAAATCTATGGCAAGACTTGAAAATGGTTGTCTATCAACGATCAAATAACAATTTGACAGAGATTGAAGAAATGTAAAAAGAATAATGGGAAAGTATTGTACAATCCAGGTGTGCAAACCTCTTAGAGACTTACCCAGAAAGTGTAACAGCTGTAATAGCTGCCAAAAGTGATTCTAACATGTATTGACTCAGGGGTGTGAATACTTATGTAAATTAGATATGTATGTATTTCATTTTCAATATATTTCTAACAATTTCTCAAAATGTGTTTTCACTTTGTCATTATGGGGTATTATGTATATATCTATTTAATCAATTTTGAATTCAGGCTGTAACACAACAAAATGTGAAATGAGTCAAGGGGTATGAATACTTTCTGAAGGCACTGTAGTTTACATCAGGATGCACAACCATTTTGAATTTGTGTACATTTTGTTATACAAGGCAACTTTACTGATTATTTGACTGATGGTGAAACTCGAATAATTATAACTGCATACATTTTTCATAAACTTTTCATTTTGTCACAAGTCATATGTATTTGTATATATTATGGATCCCCATTAGGCAGCAGCTACTCTTCCTAAGGCAGTTATACGCTCGGAGGCGTCCGCATGGTCCTAAAGCACACCTAGCCTCGTTTTGTATCACATTCCAATGATAAAACTGTGTGTGTGGGGGGCAAAAATGGGGGGCAAAAATGTGTGGGGGGCAAAAATGTGTGGGGGGCAAAAATGCAATTTCAGAATGTGGGGGGGGACATGTCCCCCCAGTCCCCAGTGAATGTTGCCATGTTCTCAGAACATAAGATATTAATGTTCTAGCCATGTTAAATGAGAACTTCGCAAGAACATTAATGTGTCCAGTTTTCTGTGGGTTAGGAGAATATTCCATCAATGTCCAGCCAGGTCACCCGTGATACAAGTCAGTATTCGACGTCCATCCATATGGATGGTCTGAGGACGTCAGGCGATGACATAGAAACCAGCCACTAGGGGCAACAGTGAGCACTGTTACCTTCACGTAGGTTTTGGTTTTCCCAGGGCATTGTGGTTAGGGGATAGCGGATTATTGTAAACATCTGCCTCTGGTGCCGAAGGTTGCATATTTGAATCCAGCGATAGAAAGTTGTTTTTGAGATTTTTGTTTTAAGCCTATCCCAAACCTTACCCTTACCTTAACCATTCAGTGTTAATGCCTAACCTTAAGATTTCAGAATTAATGCCTAGACTTAACCCTAACCTTAAACATTTGGAGTTAATGCCTAAACTGACCCTTTAACACTTAGAAATTTGACATTTGGAACAACTTCGAAATTTGACGTTTAAGAAACATGGATGAATGTCTAATTCTGACGTGAGACTGTGAGAGCTTGTTGCAACGTCCCAACAAACATACACAGAACATGGTTGCCAGGTTCTCTGAATATAAGATATGTTCTAGACACGTTTCAGGGGAAAGTTGCAAGAACATTCATTTGTCCAGTTTTCTGAAGGTTAGGAGAATATTCCATCAATGTCCCACCAAACATACACAGAACATGGTTGCCATGTTCTCAGAACATAATATATTAATATTCTAGACACTTTTCATGGGAACATTGCAAGAAAGTTTGCGTCTCCAAAGAAAAATGTATTACATATCGTCTTGTTACCGAGCCAATCAAGGCCCTGATTGGTGAGCCACTGATCCATTCATAGCTCTTTGTCTGTTGGTAAGGTTAGGGATACTCACACACACACAGTGCTTTTAACATACATTGTTTTCAACTTGCATATTTGACACACTTTGACATATATGATTACATTGTGCATGTTAATTTATACAGCAATTATTATTCAATATGTCCTCATCTGGGATTTGAACTCTTGGTTCAAGGTACCTCGATCTTCCTGCTATGCCACCATGTCTGTGTCAGGTATCAGTTAATCAAACTATTCTCTCATCATTGATTTTAGCTAAAGGGCTTTCTGTATAGTTGTCTAATGTTGGTGGGGCATATAAACCTGTTTAACTAATACTCCTGAATCACTATGATCAATTAAATATTTTCTTGAGTACTTTTAACAGAGCTGAGATTATCGTCAAAGTGCATTTCACCTATCAAGTTGTTTCAGATCTACACAAGTGCCTATAGGGAGGAGGGTTTTATGGTTTCTTCTGGCTAGGGTCTAACTATAGTGGCTCAATAAGCACATGCCCTATTCCTAGAGATATCCTTTATTGGAACAGTGTTTAGGGTCTTCGTCATTGGTGCTGGTGGACTGTGTTCGAGACCCGCTAGTGGAGTCACCCTACTCTCACATTCTTAGCAATGTATGTTAAAGTCAATATTGCCGCTTTGAATTGCATTTGTCAGACATTTCAATTGTTCGTGTGGACATTTCTTTAGAACTGTAACAATGTACGCTGGAAGTCGGGAAGCAAGTATAGGGAGTGCATTTAATGCTAAATAAACATGGAACAAAACAAGAGTAGCGTACAGACAGGAACAGAGTAACATAATCAATGACGCCTAGGGAAGGAACCAAAGGGAGTGACATATATAGGGGAGGTAATCAGGAAGGTGATGGAGTCCAGGTGAGTCTGATGAGGTGCGTAACGATGGTGACAGGTGTGCGTAATAAAGAGCAGCCTGGTGACCTAGAGGCCAGAGTATACGTGACAGTACCCCCTCCCTGACATGCAGCTTCAGCCGCAGGACGCCGACCAAAGGGACGATCCCGGGGATCAGGAGCGGACCGGTTCCCTCTGCTGAGAGGGAACCGGGAGCCTGTCCAGCCGGCTGAGGCGCGGGAGCCTGTCCAGCCGGCTGAGGCGCGGGAGCCTGTCCAGCCGGCTGAGGCGCGGGAGCCTGTCCAGTCGGCTTAGGCGCGGGAGCCTGACGAGCGTACCGAGTCTTGTAAACCTGTCGAGCCAGCTGAGGCATGAAGCCTGACGAGTTAACGGAGGCATTCTCGGTAGACTCGGCAACGGACGCTTGACGGGCCAACCGGGTCTTGTAAACCTGAAGAGCTGGCTGAGGCATCCCCCAACGTCACCTACACCAAAAAAATTAAATAAATAAACACTCCCTGATGCTTCCCTTTGGTGAGGCGTTATTCTGGAACAATGTACGCTGGGAGTCGTACAGGGAGTGCATTTAATGATAAATAAACATGGAACAAAACAAGAGTTGCTTACAGCCAGGAACTGAGTAACAAAACCAATAACGCCTAGGGAAGGAACCAAAGGGAGTGACATATGTAGGGGAGGTAATCAGGAAGGTGATGGAGTCCAGGTGAGTCTGATGAGGCGCTGGTGCACATAACGATGGTGACAGGTGTGCGTAATAAAGAGCTGCCTGGTGACCTAGAGGCCAGAGGGGGAGTATACGTGACAAGAACACATATATAGTATTTATGCATCTTTGTTTATTATCATAACGTGTATAGATTTATCCTCTTTCACGGATTTCTGGACATTTGGCTACCAGCTTTGTGCCATTGTGCACGACCTCCAGATGCTTTTCAGGTTTGATGTGGTGTTTCTAGAGGAAGAGATCAATGCTGCCTTTGCACAGTTTGCATTTGACTAAAATGTTGTTCTCTTTCTCCTCGATTAACTCAAAACAATGGGAGGATTTCCACAAGGAAAATGTTAAGCAGGGTACAGATGTTTTACATTTTAGTCATTTAGCAGACGCTCTCATCCAGAGCGACTTACAGTAGTGAGTGCATACGTTTTCATACTAGTCCCCCGTGGGAATCGAACCCACAACCCTGGCGTTGCAACCGCCATGCTCTACCAACTGAGCTACACAGGACTGTATCTTAATATGACCCATTTCGTCAAAGGAGGAAAATAATCCTGCAGCAGGAGGCTTTCAATAAATATTTCAAATGTTTAATTACCGCAAGGGGGCAGCTGGAAGCGTTTTTTAGTAGGTTATCCAATGTAGTACTGTACCTAGGGGGCTATGGTTTGTGGAAGACTCTGCAGTATAAACCAACAGACCTCATACCATCATCAAGTATTGTCACCAGTGGCGGTCAGTGCCGTTTAAGATGAGGGAGGATGTTTTTTTTTTCATGAGCATGGCCTTATTTCTATTACAGCATATTGGATGACTGCCATTCCAATTCCATTCACCCAGTTCAATGTAACAGTGACAGGTTTAGGCTACTACATGATACTCAAATTGTCCCTATACCCATCATGAGGTTGCTACAACCTAGCCTATGAATGAAAGTTTACAACGTAGGTGCACACAGGTCGAGAGACATTTGAGCTGACAGACAGTGACACATGGACAGACAGTGACATTCAGTACAGCCTTGCACACTCTTGCCTGCATCTAGCTGGTATAGGGTGTAATCATCAGTCCAACAGTTGCAAACGAGAGTTTTTATTGGACAAATTCAGGTATGTTTATCCCCGTTTTTTTCCTTTTGATTCCGCTTAAAAAACGTTTTTTCAACTGAATCGGCGGAATGAATACACCCGATCAAGCGTAAACACAGTTCACTTTCATAGCAGCCAAGTTGTATTAATTCTCGCATCTATGAGCTCTCCTCTCACCTCTTCCCTTCACTTGTGGACTTCAGTGCACAACACATCAACTGTATATGACCAGGCAAAAAACCTTTCCAAGCCAAACCGCTATACACAGCCTACATCGTTGTCACCATATTAGCTAAAGTAATGTCATTGTCAGCATAGCTAATAGAACTAACGCATTAGTAAACCCGCTACAATCATACAGTAACGTTACAGTGTATAGTCAGTAAGCAGTTACACCGGTGGGCCCCAGTGGCAATAAAATAAAATAGTAAAACCAAAAGCTTACCTTGACTTGGAAGAGTTCCAGTGTTGTGTTGGAAAGTCATAGCCAGCTAGCTAACATAGCATCCCTCTGT
The DNA here is from genome assembly GCF_020615455.1 of Coregonus clupeaformis. Lineage (NCBI taxonomy): Eukaryota > Metazoa > Chordata > Actinopteri > Salmoniformes > Salmonidae > Coregonus > Coregonus clupeaformis. Next base: position 186,216 of record NW_025533889.1, on the reverse strand, counting down.
TTGAGCAGGGTGTTCCAGTAGGCCAAACTAGCTAGCTGCATTTGCTAACTAAGTAGCTAACGTTAAGTGAAACTGAAAGTGAAAAGAAAATGATGAAATCTCTCTCTCTCTCTATTTCTCTCTTGCTTGTCTTTCATTTTGGAAGAAAATAATTTGTTCAAAACTGTTCAACTACTGTCTTTCTCTCTCTTTGAGTCAACTACTCACCACATTTTATGCACTGCAGTACTAGATAGCTATAGCTTATGCTTTCAGTACTAGATTAATTATCTGATCCTTTGATTGGGTGGTCAACATGTCAGTTCATGCTGCAAGAGCTTTGATTGGTTGGAGGACGTCCTCCGGAAGTTGTCACAATTACTGTGAAAGTCTATGGAAGGGGGTGAGAACCATGAGCCTCCTAGGTTTTGTATTGAAGTCAATGTACCCAGAGGAGGATGGAAGCTAGCTATCCTCAGGCTACTGCATGGTGCTACCCTACAGAGTGCTGTTGAAGCTACTGTAGACATTTGCAAAATAGTGTGTTTTAATCAATTATTTGGTGACATGTGATTATAATTAGTATAGTTTTATCTAAAAAGGATAACTTTTAAAATGTTTTTAAAATGTTATCTTTATGAAATTCACTGAGGAGGATGGTCCTCCCCTTCCTCCTCTGAGGAGCCTCCACTGATTCTCACGGCTTGCTAGAGCATTGTGAACTGCCATAGTGCAGTGGTCTAAGCACCCAGTGCTGATAAATCATTTTGACAGTTTGTATGAATGGGAACTAATGTTGGTGTAGCATACTGTTGTTATTTAACCAATCCAAAGGCTACTGCCTACCTGCCTCCAAAGTAGGTTGAACTTTTCCAGTAGGTTATTGCCATTTGGGACAGGATTCGAAGGCAGCATCCCATGATAACGCATTCACGTTCCACCGAACACAAGACATTTGTAGCCACACTGTAGCCACTGTAGCAGTGTGAGTAACCAGTGCTAGCAATTCAGTGAACAGAACAACTATCTCAAATTGGAAATATCTGACACGAATAACAAGTAACAAGTAAACAATTAACAGAATCGATCTGAACTGCAATGCTGCTGGGTTTTTCACGCTCAACAGTTTCCCATGTGTATCAAGAATGTTTCACGACCCAAAGGACATCCAGCCAACTTGACACAACTGTGGGAAGCATTGGAGTCAACATGGGCCAACATCCCTGTAGAATGCTTTAGACACCTTGTAAAGTCCATGCCTGGATAAATTGAGGACCATCCTACTCAGTGAATTTCAATAACATAAAAATAGTGAAACATTAAAAAAGTTTTTATTTTTTAGATAAAACTATACTATATTCACATCTCCAAATAACGGAATAAAACACACTGTTTTGCAATGAAGTATGTGAACACCTGCTCGTCGAACATCTAATTCCAAAATCATGGGCATTAAGATGGAGTTGGTCCCCCCCTTTGCTGCTATAACAGCCTCCACTCTTCTGGGAAGGCTTTCCACTAGATGTTGGAACATTGCTGCGGGGACTTGCTTCCATTCAGCCACAAGAGCATTAGTGAGGTTGGGCACTGATGTTGGGCGATTAGGCCTGGCTCACGGTCGGCAAGCATCCCAAAGGTGTTCGATGGAGTTGAGGTCAGGGCTCTGTGCAGGCCAGTCAAGTTCTTCCACACCGATCTCGACAAACCATTTCTATATGGACCTCGCTTTGTGCATGGGGGTATTGTCATGCTGAAACAGCAAAGGGCCTTCCCCAAACTGTTGCCACAAAGTTGGAAGCACAGAATCGTCTATAATGTCATTAAGATTTCCCTTCACTGGAACTAAGGGGCCTAGTCCGAACCATGAAAAACAGCCCCAGACCATTATTCCTCCTCCACCAAACCTTGCAGTTCTCCTGGCATCCGCCAAACCCAGATTTGTCCCTTGGACTGCCAGATGGGGAAGCGTGAATAATAATTCCAGAGAACACATTTCCACTGCTCCAGAGTCCAATGGCGGCGAGCTTTACACCACTCCAGCCGACACTTGGCATTGCGCATGGTGATCTTAGGCTTGTGTGCGGCTGCTTGGCCATGGAAACCCATTTCATGAAGCTCCCGACGAACAGTTATTGTACTGACATTGCTTCCAGAGTCAGTTTGGAACTTGTTAGTAAAAGTTGCAACCGAGGACAGACGATTTTTACGCGCTACACGCTTCAGCACTCGGCGATCCCTTTCTGTGAGCTTGTGTGTCCTACCACTTAACGGCAGTGCCGTTATTGCTCCTAGACATTTCCACTTTACAATAACAGCACTTACAGTTGACCGGGGCAGCTCTAGCAGGGCAGATTTTACGAACAGACTTAAAAGTTGGCATCCTATGACGGTGCCACGTTGAAAGTCACTGAGCACTTCAGTAAGGTCATTCTACTGGCAATGTTTGTCTATAGAGATTGCATGGCTATGTGCTCAATTGTATACACCTGTCAGCAACCAGTGTGGCTGAAATAGCCGAATCCACTAATTTGAAGGGGTGTCCATGTACTTTTATATAGTGTATGTTCGCCCTCTGGTTGTTATTGTCTTCACAACAACTTACTCCTTTTTGAACAGACTAAGGGCGATTTATCTATTTGACAAGAATCCATACAATAGAAATAAAGTATTTCCTCGTTTACCAGCGAGAGAGAATATAATTTTGATTGTAAGCACTTGTCCCAATTACTCGACTGCTCCCACATGGAGAGAAAGAGAACTGCTCATTGTCAGCCACTCACGAGGCTCATTTGAATTTCCTGATGCATCAGGAAAATTCTCTGTGACAAAAGAATGATCAAGTTAAAATCTGACATCTGTAACAACACAGCTGCCATCTTTTGTCCCGCCCTGGCTCTGGGGACTCTTAAAGGTTGAGCCAGGGTGTGTATTTTTCTATGTTTAGTTTTTCTATGTTTTCGTTCTAGATCGTTTAGATCTATGTTGGCCAGGGTGGTTCCCAATCAGAGGCAGCTGTAGCTTGTTGTCTCTGATTGGGGACCATACTTAGGCAGCCTGTGTTGCACTAGTATTTGTGGGATCTTGTTCCGTAAGGTTTGTTTTGGTGTTAACCTAGGACTTCACGTATCGTTTGGTTTGTTGTTTTGATCGTGTGTTGAGTACAAATAAAATGTACGCTTATCACGCTGCGCCTTGGTCCGTGTCTTCAGTCGACGATCGTGACAGAAGATCCCACCATAAGAGGACCAAGCAGCGTGCCCAGGAGGAGAAGATGGCGATGTCCCAGGTGGGCAAATGGTGGTCTTGGGAGGAGATCTTTGCGGGCAAAGGGCCATGGGCAAAGGTGAATGCCCAGGCAGGAGAGGAGACTGTGGAGGCGCGCTACAGAGAGGAGCAGTGGCAACGCAGAGGGTACTGGCCGAGGAGGAAGCCCGAGAGACAGCCCCAATAATTTTTTTTGGGGGGGCTAAAAGGGTGGTTGGCGGAGCCTAGAGGTAGAGCAGAGCCAACTCCCCGTACTCAGGCTAGGAAGCGTGAGACTGGGCAGGCTCCGTGTTATGCGGAGCCACGTACTGTGCCGCGAGTGTTCTGGCACAGTCCTGTACGTCCTGTGCTAGCACCACGCACGTGCTGTGCTAAGGTGGGCATGCAGCCAGGACAGGGTGTGCCGGCTCAACGCTCGTGGCCTCCAGTACCCCTCCTCGGTCCTGGATATCCTGCGCCAGTGCCACCTGCTGTAGCGCCAGTACGAGTGCACAGCCCTGTACGTCCTGTGCTGATGCCTCACACATATTGTGCGGAAATAGGCATTCAGCCAGGACGGGTTGTGTCAGCTCTCTGCTCCAGACCTCCAGTCCGCCTCCATAGTCCGGCCCGGCCCGTTTCAGCTCCCCGCACCAAGCCAATGGTGCGTGTTCCCAGTCCAGCCCGGCCTGTTCCTGCTCCCTGCACCAAGCCTGTGGTGCGCGTCGCCAGCCCGGTCCGGCCTGTTCCTGTCCCACGCACCAAACCAGTGGTGCACGTCGCCAGCTCGGTCCGGCCTGTTCCTGTCCCTCGCACCAAGCCTGTGGTGCGCGTCGCCAGCCCGGTCCGGCCTGTTCCTGTCCCACGCACCAAGCCAGTGGTGCGCGTCGCCAGCCCAGTCCGGCCTGTTCCTGCCCCTCGCACCAAACCAGTGGTGCGCATCGCCAGCCCGGTCCGGCCTGTTCCTGTCCCTCGCACCAAGCCTGTGGTGCGCGTCGCCAGCCCGGTCTGGCCTGTTCCTGCCCCTCGCACCAAACCAGTGGTGCGCGTCGCCAGCCCGGGTCCGGCCTGTTCCTGTCCCTCGCACCAAGCCTGTGGTGCGCGTCGCCAGCCCGGTCCGGCCTGTTCCTGCTCCCCGCACCAAGCCAGTGGTGCGCGTCGTCAGCCCGGTCCGGCCCGTTCCTGCTCCCCGCACCAAGCCAGTGGTGTGCATCGCCAGCCCGGTCCGGCCTGTTCCTGTTCCTCGCACCAAGCCTGTGGTGCGCGTCGCCAGCCCGGTCCAGCCTGTTCCTGCTCCCTGCACCAAGCCAGTGGTGCGCGTCGTCAGCCCGGTCCGGCCCGTTCCTGCTCCCCGCACCAAGCCAGTGGTGCGTGTGTCCAGTCCGGCACGGCCCGTGCCTGTTCCACCGGTGCCTGGTCTGGCACCGGTCAGCTGCTCCACTCCGGAGCCAGAGCAATCCGCTCCACCGGTGTCCAGTCCAGCTCCGGCCAGCGGGGCCAGACCAGATCAGGGGCGCAACAGGGGGGTGGAGAGAGAGTGGTGGTCACGCCCGGAGCCGGATCCGCCTCCGAGGCGGAATGCCCACCCGGCCCCTACCCTCTTGTGTTTGTGTGGCGCGGTCGCAGTCCGCGCCTTTGGGGGGTACTGTCACGCCCTGGCTCTGGGGACTCTTAAAGGTTGAGCCAGGGTGTGGATTTTTCTATGTTTAGTTTTTCTATGTTTTCGTTCTAGATCGTTTAGATCTATGTTGGTCAGGGTGGTTCCCAATCAGAGGCAGCTGTAGCTCGTTGTCTCTGATTGGGGACCATACTTAGGCAGCCTGTGTTGCACTAGTATTTGTGGGATCTTGTTCCGTAAGGTTTGTTTTGGTGTTAACCTAGGACTTCACGTATCGTTTGGTTTGTTGTTTTGATCGTGTGTTGAGTACAAATAAAATGTACGCTTATCACGCTGCGCCTTGGTTCCACGAGTCTTCCTGTAACGATCATGACATCTTTCTTAGATTTTTGGCATTACGATAGCCTATTGGATATAGGTTAGCCTACAGCATGACTTCCATTAGCATGAGACAAGGCTTTAAAATATATTTATAAACTGGGTGGTTCAAGCACTGAATGCTGATTGGCTGTAATATACGGGTTACTTGAAAAAGTAACTGTAATAATATTACAATATTTGAATACAGTAAATCGTTATATTACTCCGTTACTCACTGTAAGTAATATATTATCCCCAACCCTGGTCCCAAGGGATTCTGTTGCAATTTATATATTTTTCCACATTAAAACTTGGAGATGGAACTCTGTGTTGTGTATTGTTTTGGTATAACTGGCATCATCATTGCTTAAATGGCAAATGTGAGAAAGTACAGACAGGCTTCTGTAAATATACACATTTCGGATATTCTGAGAATAGGGCAACCATGTTCAGGGTATGTTTCTGTTAGAAGCTAAATTACCACCTGGGCCATGTTTTTCCAACAAATTAGGAATGTTACAGATAGAAATGCAATGACGACATCTGATGTGATTCTTATGTTCTGAGAACATGGCAACCATGCTCTTTGTATGTTTGGTGGGACGTTGATGGAATAACCCAAAGAAAACGGGACACCTGAATGTTCTTGCAACATTCCCATGAAACGTGTCTACAACATTAATATTTTAAGTTCTGAGAACATGATAACGTTCTGGGTAAGTTCTATTTGACATTAAGGGTGTTATGTGGGCAGCTTGTCTCTCCCTTTTCTGTTTCCCTTCCTCCTTGTTTTGTCCCCTCTTTTTCTGTTGTATCTGTATGTGTGTTTGTCCCCTTTATGTGGGTGTGTCTGGAGTGGATCAGGGGGCGTGCTCAGGATCTGCCTCTCCTGTGCAGCTGCGGGTTGTTTCCAGTGATTCCTGCCTACGCAGCTGCATCCTATTCTCTCATCAACCTGCACTACTTATTCCTGGGCATGGCTCTCCACCGGCGCCAGATCGTTGTTCTTACCAGAGCGTTTCGGACATATCTCCCAACCTGCCTGCCTTCCTGCCTGTCGGTCTGCCTGCCTGACTGCCTGCCTGCCTGCCTGCCTCAGCCTCTCCTTCCTCCGGAGCCGACTAGCCCACTCTGTTCCTTTACTTCAGTTGTTTTTGGACTAAGACAATTTTAACTTTGATTAAATATTTTTGTTTCTTCCACTCCCTTTGTCGTGTTGTTTCTCTGAGTGCTGGGTTGAACCATAGCCTAACAGAACGATCTGGCCATGGACCCAACAGAGAAACAGCACGGGGCAAACAAAGACAGCTTCCAACAAGCTATCCAGGCTCAAGGAACGTTGCTAGGACAGCATGACCAGTTGATTCGGACTCTTGTGGAAGATAATCATCAACTGCTGAACCAGGTGACTCAGTTAACTACACACGTCTCTAAATTGTCTGTTATCAGTTCTCCATCTCTCTCTGACCCCCAGTTTGATGCACCCCAAGTTGTTTCCTCGGACACTAGGCAGGCTTCGTTCCGTCGGGAACCCCTGTCACGTCGCCTGAACCGTTCAATGGAGAATTGGACAAGTGCCGGGATTTTTGCTTCAGTGTGACTTGATTTTTTCGGCAGAGACCACTGTCGTTTTCTACTGATTCATCTAAGGTACATTATGTTCTGGGGCTGTTAAGAGGGAAAGCTCTGGTTTGGGCTGAGGCTGTGTGCTCAGATCAAACTTTAACTGGATTGACTTTTTGCTGATTTCTCTGCTAAATTGAAGACTGTTTTTGACCATCCTGACCATGTGGGTAATTCCTCCAAGATACTTTTTAATTTGAGGCAGGGTTCTAACAGTGTGGCAGAGTACTCTATTGAGTTCTGGACGTTGGCAGCGGACTCCAAGTGGAACAATGTGGCACTTCAAGGAGCATTTCTAAACGGTTTGAATGAAGCCATTAAGGATGAACTGGCTGCTCGTGATGAGCCACATGATTTACATTCTCTCGTTTCCTGTCCATCAAGCTAGACAATCGGGTTGCGGGAGAGGCGTCGGGAGAGAGGCGATCGGCCACATCTAGGAGGACGAGTTCCCAGCCTTCAACCACTCGAGTCTCGCCTCTCCGGAGTCGGCAGCTTCTTGTTCCTGATTCCATCCCGAGCACAGAGGAGGAACCTATGCAAGTGGGTCGAGCTCGACTACCTCCAGCAGAGCGGCAACGGCGCCTCCAGGCGGGTGAGTGCCTGTACTGTGGAGACGCCACACACATTCTGGCTACATGCCCTAAGCGGCCAAAAGACAAGGCTCGCTCGTAACGGTGGGTCTACTTGCCGAGCCCAGAGTTAGATCCTGAACCCATCATTCCCCGATTACAAGTACCTGTAACCTTACGTTTCCAGAGTCATTCCCTGCCACTCTCAGCTCTCATAGACTCAGGTGCAGAAGATAACTTTATTAGCCACCAGTTCGTTACACAAGCTCGTATCCCCATGGAGCCACTACCTACCCCCATTCGGGTCACAGCCCTTGATGGGCGCCTCCTCATGTGGAGATAACTCATCAAACCACCCCCGTTTCCCCTAGTGATTTCTGGCAATCATTGTGAAAGCATTCAGCTAAGAGTTATGTCTGGCTCAGCTACCTCCCTAATCCTTGGCTTCCCCTGGTTGGCTCTTCACAACCCACAAATTGATTGGACACGTCACACCATTCTCAGTTGGAGCACTAACTGCCATTCCGAGTGCCTGAGGTCAGCGGTTCCCCCACTAAGTGTAACCCAACTCCTCCCTCAGCTCCTCTTGATCTGTCATCTGTCCCCAAAGAATACCATGACTTAGCGGAGGTTTTCAGTAAGGACAAGGCTCTGTCTCTACCACCACATAGGCCTTATGATTGCCCTATTGAACTGGCTTCCTGGTGCCCCTTGCCCTCTAGTCGGTTATACAATCTGTCCCGACCGGAAAGAGAGGCAATGGAGCAGTACATTGGTGATTCTCTGGTCTCGGGCATAATCCGTCCCTCGTCGTCTCCTTTGGGTGCAGGTTTCTTTTTTCGTGGAAAAGAAGGACAAGTCGTTACGCCCCTGTATCGATTTCAGGGGTTTAAACAACATAACTGTTAAAAAACAAGTATCCCCTTCCACTCATCAACTCAGCTTTTGAACCTCTGCATGGCGCCACAGTGTTTTCCAAGCTCGACCTCAGGAATGCTTATCACCTTGTCCGAATCCGAAAGGGAGATGAGTGGAAAACCGCTTTCAACACTCCACTGGGACATTTTGAGTATTTGGTCATGCCCTTTGGGCTTTCAAATGCCCCTGCGGTTTTCCAAGCCATGGTGAACGATGTTCTTAGGGATTTTTTGAACCGTTTTGTCTTTGTATACCTGGATGATATTCTTGTTTTTTCCAAGTCACCCGAGGAGCATGAGTCACACGTCCGTCAAGTCCTTCAACGGCTCTTGGAGAACAAGCTGTACGTCAAAGCAGAGAAGTGTGAGTTCCACAAACAGTCTACATCGTTCCTTGGATTCATAATTGAGAGCGGGCAGGTGAAGGCGGACCCCGAGAAGATCCGGGCAGTGACGGAATGGCCCACACCCACCACCCGTAAGCAACTTCAACGATTTTGGGCTTTGCTAACTTCTACCGTAGATTCATTAAGGGTTTTAGTAGAGTGGTGGCACCCCTTACAAGACTCACATCTCCTAAAGTCCCTTTTCGGTGGTCCCCTGAGGCGGAGCAGGCGGTAGGGGTTTTGAAGGAACTGTTTTCCACCTCCCCCGTGTTGATACACCCCAATACCTCTCTGCAGTTTGTTGTGGAGGTGGACGCGGCGGACTCAGGTGTGGGAGCAGTCCTCTCCCAGCGCTCCCCACTGACCAAAAGCTTCACCCCTGTGCTTTTTCTCCAAGAAATTGTCACCCACAGAACGGAATTACGACGTTGGAAACCGGGAACTGCTGGCGGTCAAGCTTGCACTGGAAGAATGGCGGCACTGGCTGGATGGAGCTGAACTGCCGTTTGTGGTCTGGACTGACCACAAAAACTTGGCTTACATCCAAGCCACTAAGAGACTCAACTCACGCCAAGCCAGATGGGCCCTGTTTTTTAGTAGGTTTAACTTTATTCTTACATACAGACCGGGGTCAAGAAATGTTAAACCAGATGCTTTGTCCCGCCAGTTTGCTGACCCTTCGGAGACCAGCGAGCCTGAGGCAGTCCTGCCTTCCTCATGCGTCGTGGCGGCTGTTCAGTGGGAGATCGAGTCTCTTGTGAAGACTGCACTTGCCACGGACCCGGGACCGGGTGATGGACCTCCCAACCTACTCTTTGTTCCCGAGACGGTCCGGTCTCAGGTGTTGCAGTGGATTCACACCTCCCGTTTTGCTGGTCACCCTGGGATGAGACGCACGTTGACGCTGCTTAGGAGACATTTTTGGTGGCCTTCAATGGAAACTGACGTTCGGGCTTTTGTGGCAGCCTGTTCAACCTGTGCTCGGGCAAAGCCTCCCATCAGTCCCCCTTCGGGGCTGCTGCTACCCCTCCCAGTTCCCAGCCGTCCCTGGTCCCACATTGCCATGGATTTTGTCACCGGCTACCCAAGTCTGAAGGTAATGATACTATACTTACCATTGTGGACAGATTCTCTAAATCTGTCCACTATATAGCATTACCAAAATTACCGTCTGCCAGTGAGACAGCGGACCTCCTAGTCCAACATGTATTCCGTCCCATGGAATACCTGTGGACATCGTATCTGATAGAGGCCCACAGTTTACTTCCCGTGTTTGGAAGGTTTTCTGTTCTGCTTTGGGTGCTTCCGTTAGTCTGTCCTCAGGGTTTCATCCCCAGACCAACGGTCAAACAGAAAGAGCCAATCAAAACCCTCGAAGCAACCCTTCGTTGTGTGGCTGCTCAACATCCATCATCCTGGGCCAAACATCTGCCCTGGATAGAGTACGCCCACAACTCCCTCACCGCCTCTGCCACCGGTCTTTCACCCTTCGAGGTTACCATGGGTTATCAACCCCTCTGTTTCCTGCTCAGGAGAAGGAATTGGCTGTTCCTTCGGTTCAGGAGAACCTCCGCCGCTGCCAGAGAGTGTGGAGCGACGCTCGGGAAGCATTGCTCGGACCACCGACAGGAACAAGACAACAGCGGATAGGAGCAGGACTCCCCGCACCTGTGTTTCATCCTGGTCAAGAGGTTTGGCTGTCATCTAAGAACGCACCTCTTCGTACCAAATCACGCAAGCTGTCTCCTCGGTACCTGGGTCCGTTTGTGGTGGAGTCCATCATTAACCCCGCTGCGTGTTCGTTTGAAGTTGCCTTCAGCCATGAAGATACACCCTACTTTCCACGTCTCCCAACTGAAACCTGTGTCCTCCAGCCTTTTGTGTCCGCCGGCTGATCCACCTCCACCTGTTCGCCTCATTGACGACCATCCGGCCTACACCGTCAGTAGGCTCCTGGACTCTCGGAGGCGGGGTAGGGGTCTCCAATACCTAGTCGATTGGGAAGGTTATGGACCAGAGGAGAGGTCTTGGGTCCCTAAGCGTTTTTGTGTTGGATCCTCAGCTGATCACGGACTTCCATCACGACAACCCTGACAGGCCTGGTGGGTCGCCAGGTGGCGACCATTGAGGGGGTACTGTTATGTGGGCAGCTTGTCTCTCCCTTTTCTGTTTCCCTTCCTCCTTGTTTTGTCCCCTCTTTTTCTGTTGTATCTGTATGTGTGTTTGTCCCCTTTATGTGGGTGTGTCTGGAGTGGATCAGGGGGCGTGCTCAGGATCTGCCTCTCCTGTGCAGCTGCGGGTTGTTTCCAGTGATTCCTGCCTACGCAGCTGCATCCTATTCTCTCATCAACCTGCACTACTTATTCCTGGGCATGGCTCTCCACCGGCGCCAGATCGTTGTTCTTACCAGAGCGTTTCGGACATATCTCCCAACCTGCCTGCCTTCCTGCCTGTCGGTCTGCCTGCCTGACTGCCTGCCTGCCTGCCTGCCTCAGCCTCTCCTTCCTCCGGAGCCGACTAGCCCACTCTGTTCCTTTACTTCAGTTGTTTTTGGACTAAGACAATTTTAACTTTGATTAAATATTTTTGTTTCTTCCACTCCCTTTGTCGTGTTGTTTCTCTGAGTGCTGGGTTGAACCATAGCCTAACAAAGGGAATGGTCTCTTGTAAACATTCCTTGCACATCACTGGAACATTCCTATGAAAATGTTAGTTAATGACCTAATGAGACTCCTAAGGGAACATTCTCTAAAGTTGTGGAAACTTTTGTTGTTAGCTGGGATCAGTGCTTAATTTGTAAATCAGGAGGTGCCGGAACAGAAAGTGAGCGCGAGAGGGGGGTGACCTGGGTGATCTCACATGGGGGAAATGTTTTGTGGCCTAGGGTCCAGGAAAATGTTTGCCTGGGGTGGCTGGTAGCTTAGTGGTTAAGAGCGTTGTGCCAGTAACCGAAAGGTCTCTGGTTCTAATTCCTGAGCCGACTAGGTAAAAAATCTGTCAATGTGCCCTTGAGCAAGGCACTTAACCCTAATTGCTCTGGATAAGAGTGTCTGCTAAAAATGTAAAATAAACACTTTCCACAAAATTCTACTTCCTTTACATGACTGAAGACTTTGGCATAATATTTTTTAATGCTGGGTTCAAAACAACTGGGAACTCGGAATTCAGAACTGGGAAATCTACTTCCGTTTTTAGTGCATTTAAGACAACTGGGAATTCAGAAAAAAACTAGCACCGACTGGGCAAATTCATTTTGAACAGTCATCCAACTCGGAATTCCAAGTGTGGAACTCGGCCTCTTTCTAGACCTCCGACTTTCCCACATGAAGATCACTGAGGTAATGATTTGACCTCGTTTTGTTCCCTGAGTTCCCAGTTGTCTTGAAAGCACCATAATCCCACACAAATTATCGAAATGACAGGCTACTTTGACACTGACAAACTGAGAATCTGAGATAAATAAAAACGACCTTGTCTTGAATCCATCAATAGCCTAGGCCTAGATGTGTGGAGACAAATATTGTAGGCTACAATATGAGGAAATTATAGTCGTCACCAGCCTTCTAGCCACTGCCGCTCCTCATCTCATCATTCCATTTGTTTTGTATTGTTTATTACACACACCTGGTTCATATCCCCTCATCAGTACCTGTATAAGTATTCCCTCTGCCCCCCTTGTCTTTGTGTGTGATTGTTTATTGTGGAGGTTACTATAGCTCGGTGGAGCTATATTGTATTGTGTATCGCCGGGATATTCACCCGTGTGTCTTGTTTTCCCCAGTGTGCCGTTTTACCGCAATGAAGTGTTTTACGCATTGCTGCATACCGCTGTATTGCCGAATAAACCATTTATTCTGTGATTTACCCTCCTGCGCCTGACTCTGTCCAAAATCACCCGCTACAGAATCACACACTTGACAGCATGGAGTCAGCAGGAAACGGGAATATGCCTGGAGTCGTGGAGCAGGTCCAGGAGCATTCCAACATGCTAGCCAGCTTGGGCGAAGCAACGGATCGGGTTCTCCAGGTCGTCCAACGCCTGGAGAGGAGAGGACCCGACCCTTCTGGACCAGCTGAGTGACCGGATCCAGCCACCCACACCCCAGCACCCAGAGGGATTCACCTATCCCGACCGAGGGAGTACGACGGGACAGTGGCCCGCTGCCAGGGATTCCTCCTGCAGCTGGACCTCTATTTTGCCACCATCAGCCCGGCTCCCTCGGAGCGGTAGAAGGTGTCCGCCCTCATCTCCTGCCTCTCGGGGAAAACCCTGGAGTGGGCCAATGTGGTCTGGAATGAAGGAGGAGACGCATTGGACAACTACGGGGCACCTGGTCCATCTGAGGCAGGGGACGAGGACTCTAGCGGCAGGGTCCGGGTGGAACGAGCGGGCCCTCATCAACCACTTCCGGTGCAGCCTGCGGGAGGACGTCCGAAGGGAGCTAGCCTGCCGGGAACCACGTTGACGTTCAACCAGCTGGTGGACATGGCCATCTGGTTGGACAACCTGCTGGCTTCCAGAGGACGTCCTGGAAGAGGCCTACCCATTTCACCCCCCTGCAACCCGGATTATGTTCCGATGGAGCTGAGCGGTGCAGCGATCCGGGAGAACGGAGGATGACAGATCCAGTGTCACTCTTGTGGCAAGAGAGGACATACTGATGCACGCTATCGTCAGAGTTCTTCTGGGTCTGGAGGCGGCAGGCAGGGCACTCTCGCGTCACTCCAGGTCGCGCAAACCCACACTCGTTCAGAGCCCTCTGCTGCACACTTCACCATAAACATCAACTTCCCTGAGCACACGGTAGTTACCCAGTGTAAGGCGCTAGTCAATTCAGTCCCCTGATTTCCTTGTTGTGTTGGGTCTTCCCTGGCTCGCACTACACAACCCCACCGTTTCATGGCTGCAGAGGGTTCTCACGGGGTGGTCGCGAGAGTGTCAGGGTAGGTGTCTAGCTGTTTCCGTTGGTGCAACCACGGTGGAAAGTCCAGACACTACCTCCACTGTGCGCATTCCCCCCGAATACCTCGACTTGGCGCACACATTTTCCAAAACGCAGGCGACCAAATAACCACCTCATCGGGCGGGGGATTGCGTGATAAACCTCTGGGTAGACGCTGTGCCTCCCAGGAGTCATGTCTATCCCCTGTCGCAGGCTGAAATGGAGGCTGTGGAGACATACGTCTCCGAGTCCCTGCACCAGGGGTTCATACGTCCCTCCACTTCGCCTGCCTCCTCGAGTTTATTTTTGTGAAGAAGAAAGACGGAGGTCTGCGCCCTTGCATTCATTACCGGGCACTTAATCAAACTACCATTCGCTATAGTTACCCTCTACCCCTCATCTCCTCTGTTATCGAATCAATGCATGGGGCGCGCTTCTTCACGAAATTAGATCTCCGATGTGCGTACAACCTGGTGCGTGTCCGGGAATGGGACGAATGGAAGACAGCATTCAGCACAACCACGGGGCATTATGAATACCTGGTGATGCCGTATGGGTTGATGAATGCTCCATCAGTCTTTCAGTCCTTTGTGAACGAGGTGTTTCGGGACATGCTTGGTCGCGGTGTGGTGGTCTACATCGATGACATTTTGGTGTATTCCGCTACGCGTGCCGAGCATGTTTCCCTGGTTCGCAGATTTCTGGGCTGACTTTTGGAACATTACCTTTATGGCAAGGCAGAAAGGTATCTGTTCTTTCAACAGTCCGTCTCCTTCCTCGGATACCATATCTTATGTTCTTACCATGGGCCGAATATGCCCAGAACTCTCTCCGCCACTCCTCCACTAACCTATCTCCATGTCAATGTGTTTTAGGTTATCAGCCGGTCCTGGCACCGTGGGCATCAGAGCCAGACCGAAGCTCCTGCGGTGGATGACTGGTTTCGGCGCGCGGAGGAGACATGGAACGCTGCCCACGTCCACCTCCAGTGCGCCGTGCGTCGCCAGAAGGCTAACGCTGACCGCCACCGCAGTCAGGCCCCGGTCTTTGTACCGGGTGATCAGGTCTGGCTCTCGACCCGGAATCTGCCCCTCCGCCTTCCCTGCTGGAAGATGAGCCCACGGTTTGTGTGGCTGTTCAAAGTCCTGAGGAGAGTAAACAAGCTTACGTATAGGTTACTACTCCCTCCTGATTACCATATTAACTCCTCATTTCATGTGTCTCTTCTCAGGCTGGTGGTGGCTGGTCCGCTCCAGTGTGGGAGGTCCCTCCGCCCCATCTGGAGATTGAGAGGGCCCCGGCGTACTCCATTCATTCCATCCTGGATTCGAGGCGTCGGGTGGGGGGCCTTCAGTACCTTGTGGAGTGGGATGGGTACAGTCCGGAGGAGCGGTGCTGGGTCCCGGTGAGGGATGTCCTCGATCCCTCCCTGTTGCGGGATTTCCACCATCGCCCTCCGGCTCACCCTGCTCCTCGTCCTCCTGGCCGTCCCAGAGGCCGGTGTCGGCACGCTGCTGGAGCTGCGCGTCAAGGGGGTGGTGTACTGTCACGACTTCCTCCGAAGCTGCCTCCTCTCCTTGTTCGGGCAGGCTTCGGCGTTCATCGTCACCGGCCTTCTAGCCGCTGCCTCATCTCATCATTCCATTTGTTTTGTCTTGTTTATTACACACACCTGGTTCATATCCCCTCATCAGTGCCTGTATAAGCATTCCCTCTGCCCCCCTTGTCTTTGTGTGTGATTGTTTATTGTGGAGGTTACTATAGCTCGGTGGAGCTATATTGTATTGTGTATCTCCGGGATATTCACCCTTGTTTTCCACAGTTCACCGTTTTACGGCACTGGAGTGTTTTACGCATTTTTGCGTACTGTCGAGCATGACGGGCTGGCTGAGGCGTG
This sequence comes from Coregonus clupeaformis, assembly GCF_020615455.1. Classification (NCBI taxonomy): domain Eukaryota; kingdom Metazoa; phylum Chordata; class Actinopteri; order Salmoniformes; family Salmonidae; genus Coregonus; species Coregonus clupeaformis. The sequence goes on along the minus strand of NW_025533889.1, from coordinate 170,678 downwards.
GAAGCCTGAGGAGCCGGCCGAGGCGTGGAAGCCTGACGTATCGGCTGAGGTGTGGAAGCCTGACGAGCCAGCTGAGGCATGGGAGCCTCACGAGCCAGCCGAGGAGCGGGAACCTATCGAGCCTGACGGGCCGGCCGAGGAGTGGGAGCCTGACGAGCCGGCTGAGACGTGGAAGCCTGATGAGCCGCCTGAGGCATGACATGGGAGGGGAGCCTGCCGAGCCAACCGAGGCAAGGGAATCTCTCGAGCCAGCTAAGGCGTGGAAGCCTGTCGAGCCAGCTGAGGCACCCCCGGTTCCTTCGGCCGCGGCACCCGGACCCGACGTCACCAACCCCTCCTAAAAAAATTATAATACAGAACAAAAAACTCTTCCTGATGCTTCCAATATTGGTGTCTGCATTCTGTGACGATCTCGGTTCGACAGACGCTGGGAGACAGGAAGCAAGTGTTCATGAAACATAGCTCCGCCTGTCATTAGTTCCGAGCAAGCACAACCAAAGAAATTGAGGAAAGCCAATCATAGCTGTGTCTGGTTTTCCAATTCTATATGATTTTGCTTTGCTAGAATACAGAGACAAAATCATAAGGTCAATGACATGGAGGAGGATTGCGTAGATTGTTGCTGTTAATGGTGAGTGAAGAGAGATTTGCGCGACAATGTTTGTTTGTGCTGCTAGCTAGCTATGAACATCAAGCAACCTAAACTTCAAAACTGTGATGAAAGCCACCATTGTGAATGTGTTGAGTAAATTAAATTGTGAAATTTGCCCACCAAAGGATAGAAATCACCAGTAGCATGTATTATAACATTGTAAATGATACACTAAGCATACATTTCCAATGTAATATGCTACTAATTGGATTTTGGTATCTTAACATTATGATTCTCAGATAGTATAGCTTATTGCTCTTTCATTATACTTGTGTCATGACTGATGATTATAGCTCACTTCCTGTAAAATACATAGGCCTACATGCACATGAATGGGTACTTTGGGTAAAGGAAATTGTGGCTTTGACTTGCAAACATTGTTGTGCAAATCTCTCTTTACCCACCATCAACACCAACATCTCTGCAATCCTCCATGCCATTGACCTTCTGATTTTGTCTCTGTATTCTAGTCATTCTCAGCAAATAAACGAGGTAGAATTACGCTCCCTACACCACGTTATTTTCATTTTTGACATGTTTAATTAGCCTACAAATTGCCAGCTCCTTATTTTCATGTACAGTACTGTACCTAGAATACAAGGGTTGGATTTGCACTAAACAATTTAATGTCAGAAAAATCATGTAGAAAATCTGTCTTATGGTTAGCCTCCTATGCATTATCTACTGGTATCATTTAAAATTGAGAACATATAGCTAGCTCATCAATATGCAAATGATGTGTGAGTTTAGCTATTCTCAGCTTCAGATGTACAATGACAAGGGGCACATTGATTGCACATGCCCATTAGGCCAGTAATGCCATCATACTGTAGGCCTAAGGCTGCATTGGTGATGCATGCCATTATGATAAGCTGCGAAATGGATTCACATTGCTGATATCCTGAGACAGAGTGACAATCAAATAAAACCGATTGGTGAGCTCACAACTGGACAAAAAGGTAATGCTTATTTGAGAAAGTAACACAGAAACACAGACACATTAGAGACTGATACCCTTTACACCTTTTTATTGCAGAATTGTGATCTATGATGAATGAACATTGACACTAGCTCATCTTGAATAATGTTTTTAAGTTAACAATTAAAACAAGTTTAAACACTTCACTGAATTAACATTGAATTCATGAAAATATATATTTTGTCGCTGGTTGGGGAGGTTGGCTCTGTTCTGGGGGCAGTTTCAGTTAGCTCCCTGGAGGCAGACAGAGCTGGCTGGGTGTCTATGAGTATATCTCTTATGACGGTTGTGGTGCTCAACAACATACAGGTGAATATGTCACTGGTTGGCCATGAAGGAGACTCATACCTTGGTACTGGAGGAGCGATAGGTTTGCTAATGGGCATGGCTGGGGCATCGGGGGTGTCTCTAGAAGCAGTTGTTATGATCGTAGGGAAACAACATTCAAAGATGGGACTTGGGCTGGCAGTTTTTGGGTCAGTGACTGGCACCATTTTGGGAGACCTAACAGTGACATTGAGCAAAGTAGATACAGCTCTGGTGGCAATGCTAGCCTTACCAATACTAGTGTTTGCTTGGATGAGGGGAACAGAACCTCCAGTCAGATGCAATAAAGGACATGACATTCTTCCAGTAGCAGAGGATGCTCTGAGTTTAGCTGCCTTGGCTTTAGTGGCACTGGTGCTGGTGCTGGGAGCAGCTGAACTACTAACAACTGAACTGGGGTCAGCTGGATGGACTGGAAATCTACTGTTAACATTTACAACCATCTATATTGGATGTCACTGGATGTCACTCTGATCATGGGCCCTGAAAAACTATTTCTGAGTCTAATTCGTCAAAATGTACTTATACAATGACAATGCCTTTTTTTATTCAAACCCATTTAGACAACAGCACAGGCACTTGAACTCTATTACACTTAGCTAATTTTCCCCTAACATCGGACTTCGGACACTCTCTAGAGGTTGGAGGACTAAATCACCTCGAGCTCAACATTTAAATGGACTGGAAAAGAACGGTAAGTTTTGCGACTAACGACACCCTTCTAGCTAGCTGACCACTGATTTTCAGTGCAATTTGAGCGTTTTCAAAAAAGTTATATATGTACACATTTTGTGGAACACGCTGCATATTGTAAAATTCGACTGCGCGACAGACCACACATCATTTAATATCCAACTTTTTACCTCTGAAATATAGCTAACGGATTTTCTAATGTTACTAGCTTAGTTGCTAAATGTTGATAGAACTGCTAAGACAGCAAAAAGAAAATCAATTGTAAGCGTTAGATAATACATATCACGATAACAGCGGAATGTTGTCAAGCTTTATCGTATCAAAATTGGAGTCCTCTGACGGAGGCGTTTTGCACAATCTGCAAAAATTTATTTGGAACTTTGAACCATGAACTTTTTGACACCTATCACTGTTGGTTATGTTAAATCTTACAACAGCTACATAGAGGCAGTATTTAGTCAAATTGTACAATGTATGCATCAATATTAAACTAATTGTGACACTAATTTTCATTACAGATAACATCAAACAAAAAACGTGGGTACACTTTCAGTTATTGTGAAAACTTTCATCACCTTTCAATGCCTTAGCTCTGAAATGTAAATGTTTATACATATTCAGATTGAGTTATCTTTCTAAAATGTGTATAGTATGCCAAGTTATTTAGCTACATATATTAACACCACAGCATGGAGAAAGTCAAGAGGAAGCAGTGGAGTGAGGTGGACATGTTCCATGCCATGGAGGACTGCGGGGCAGGGATGGCTATCCGCCAGGCTGCCAAGGTTAGGCATCTTTTGTTTTTAGGAGATTACCATGTGTATGTGAATTTTATCTGCTAGTAACAGTTTTATTTTCTTATCTACCAAGGTGCATGGTGTACCTCGGCAGACCCTGGCGGACAGGCTGAGCGGCCGGGTGACCCATGGTTGTCGCAGTGGACCACCCACATTGCTTGCACCAGAGGATGAACATTCTCTGGTGCAGTACTGTATCTACTGCGCCAGCCATGGGTTCCCCTTCACCAGACAGAGGCTGATGAAATACGTCGACAAAATACGCAGGTATTTGGTGTTCTATGTATTTATGTAGGTAGATTGGTGGACTGACTGTTCTCAATGTGTGTGATGTAAATGTGGATGTGTATGGTGATGCCAAAACAAACATTTTCATCCTGGATGGACAATTATCACATTGGAGAAGGAGGGAGAGAGGACAGAGGGCCTGGAGCACAGAGGAACCTGGGAGGCACAGCGCAGAGAGAGAGAGGAGATGGAGAGAAAGAGGAGAGAATGGATGGAGGAGGTAAATGAGCAAAGGACCATTCAAGAGCAGATCAACAAAATGGTGGTGAAATACATGGATTTCCTGGCGTTTTCAGGGATACCCATTACTATGACCGCCATGATCACAGCAGGATTTGAGGTGTTTGGATTCGGGGACTACCGGTTTGTGTTTGTGGTCCTTTTAGCTTTGGTCCTATTCATGTCCTTCATGTTCATGAAATCGTCAAATTTTAACTTCTGGATGTTCGCAGGGTGCATGGGAATGTTTGCCACATTTGCCATAGCGGTGCTCACTGTGCACGCAGGGCAGGAAGTGGTGTCGGAATCGATCAGAATGGGCAGGGTTGGTCAGTATATATCAAGAGGGAACATTAGCACCCGGATGAACCACAGATCTTCTCTAGAGGCCTTGGGCGCAGGATTTTTTGTGTCAAAGCTATGTCAGCTAGGCTTAGGGGCCACCGTAGGAGGCCCTTTGGGCAGGGGGGAAGATAAAGGGAGGGTTATAGCAGGATCAGCTGGGTTGGCAGTGGTCATTCTGATAGTAGTGAGGGTCTCTTCCCCTGTGGTGCTGGGAGCGGGAGGGACCTCAGGGGCACTGTTAGGGGTGGTAGGGGCAGCAGGGGTGTCTGTTGGGGCAACAGCAGCAGTGGCAGTGGGGTGGTCCACATGGGCAGGTACGATAGGTGGAAAGTGGCAGAGCTACAGCGCTGTTTGTCAGACCAGGAGACCTCCCGAAAATCAGTCTTCTCACGAAAACGTTTGTAGCATCCGAACGGTTTAACCACTCTTTGGAAAGGGGAGACTCCCACGAAGATGATGGTGTTCTCCGTTTTGACTAGTGTCACGGGACTCATCTGAAGGTAACCCGGTACCAGATATTTTTAAAAATAGAAGTATTCAAGTAGTTTTGTGCCAACAAAAAAAAGGGGTTAAACATGTGTCCAAAAATATTTACAATGGAGAGAACAAGTATTTGATACACTGCCGATTTTGCAGGTTTTCCTACTTACAAAGCATGTAGAGGTCTGTCATTTTTATCATAGGTACACTTCAACTATGAGAGACGGAATCTAAAACAAAAATCCAGAAAATCACATTGTATGATTTTTAAGTAATTAATTTGCATTTTATTGCATGACATAAGTATTTGATCGCCTACCAACCAGTAAGAATTCCGGCTCTCACAGACCTGTTAGTTTTTATTTAAGAAGCCCTCCTGTTCTCCACTCATTACCTGTATTAACTGCACCTGTTTGAACTCGTTACCTGTATAAAAGACACCTGTCCACACACTCAATCAAACAGACTCCAACCTCTCCACAATGGCCAAGAACAGAGAGCTGTGTAAGGACATCAGGGATAAAATTGTAGACCTGCACAAGGCTGGGATGGGCTACAGGACAATAGGCAAGCAGCTTGGTGAGAAGGCAACAACTGTTGGCGCAATTATTAGAAAATGGAAGAAGTTCAAGATGACGGTCAATCACCCTCGGTCTGGGGCTCCATGCAAAATCTCGTGGGGCATCAATGATCATGAGGAAGGTGAGGGATCAGCCCAGAACTACACGGCAGGACCTGGTCAATGACCTGAAGAGAGCTGGGACCACAGTCTCAAAGAAAACCATTAGTAACACACTACGCCGTCATGGATTAAAATCCTGCAGCGCACGCAAGGTCCCCCTGCTCAAGCCAGCGCATGTCCAGGCCCGTCTGAAGTTTGCCAATGACCATCTGGATGATCCAGAGGAGGAATGGGAGAAGGTCATGTGGTCTGATGAGACAAAAATATAGCTTTTTGGTCTAAACTCCACTCGCTGTGTTTGGAGGAAGAAGAAGGATGAGTACAACCCCAAGAACACCATCCCAACCGTGAAGCATGGAGGTGGAAACATCATTCTTTGGGGATGCTTTTCTGCAAAGGGGGACAGGACGGCTTGCACCGTATTGAGGGGAGGATGGATGGGGCCATGTATCGCGAGATCTTGGCCAACAACCTCCTTCCCTCAGTAAGAGCATTGAAGATGGGCCGTGGCTGGGTCTTCCAGCATGACAACGACCCGAAACACACAGCCAGGGCAACTAAGGAGTGGCTCCGTAAGAAGCATCTCAAGGTCCTGGAGTAGCCTAGCCAGTCTCCAGACCTGAACCCAATAGAAAATCTTTTTTCGGGGCTGCCCAGCGACAGGAAACGTATGATCTCTGTAATTGCAAACAAAGGTTTCTGTACCAAATATTAAGTTCTGCTTTTCTGATGTATCAAATACTTATGTCATGCAATAAAATGCAAATGAATTACTTAAAAATCATACAATGTGATTTTTTGGATTTTTGTTTTAGATTCTGTCTCTCACAGTTGAAGTGTACCTATGATAAAAATTACAGACCTCTACATGCTTTGTAAGTAGGAAAACCTGCAAAATCGGCAGTGTATCAAATACTTGTTCTCCCCACTGTATATATTTCCTGAGCTTTCTTATCTTCTAGATATAGGACAGACACTTCAAAACCTTATTCCTTATTATTTATTTTTTGTTTTGCCATTTATGAATGTGTTATTCAATGCATTTTTATGGGCTATAGTAGTAAAGGCCAAATTTTATATTTTATCAAATAATAAAACATTTAAAATGTTGATACCTACAGGGGTCCTAAAATTAAATATCAAATAGCTAAATGATCCATGGTATGACCATCTTAAAACAATTCCATATGTTAGCTTAGTAGAACCCCCCCCCCCCTTAGTATTTTCGTAGCCTCCAGCATAAACAGAATGAAATATGTATACATGCAGTTAAAGACAATATGAATATATCTATTCTTGATTTACATAATAATAAAATATATTTTGTAAATTTTTCAAATAAAACATAATTATTAACAGAAATATTGGTAAGACTTTATTATAATAACTATCATGAATAAATGTGTAAACATTTATAAGCATTATAAGCCTTCCATTCCATAATAATTTAGAACATTTATAATATTTTTATTTTTTTTGTGGTCCTCTGTAGCTCATCTGGTAGAGCACGGCGCTTGTAACGCCAAGGTAGTGGGTTCGATCCCCGGGACCACCCATACACAAAAATGTATGCACGCATGACTGTAAGTCGCTTTGGATAAAAGCGTCTGCTAAATGGCATATTAAATATTAAAATTAAAAATAATTTATAAAGCATTTATAAGCATTTATGAAGACTTCATAAAAGTTATTATATGATTGTATTTCATCCTAAGTGTTACCAAAACATTCGATTAAAAATAGAAAATCATTAAGCAACTGCAGTGTTTTGATGGACCCATTCAAATTCAGCAGCATAGAGAGGGCAATATCAAAATAAAAATGTCTCTGAAAGACTAATAAACTCTTGTATTTAATTAAATTAGTTGTTGTTTGTTACAGTAAAATATCTGTTCATAATTACACCATGATGGTTCCACTTACAATAATCCCAGGGTTTTACTAGTCATTTCAAAAAGTCAGTTGAACTTTAAATTATTTAAAAAAAATAGTAATAACAGAAATGTCTATAAACAGTATAGTCTATTGATTAGAAACATTGTAGAAATTCTTTGCAACTTACTCTTAACGATCAGTTTGGTCCTTTGCTCAAACATTTACCACATTGATTTAAACAGATGAGGAGGTTGTACAAAAACCTCTCCTCCACTAAGCTCACTGGTCCATGAATGGCACTAGTTGACAGAATTAAAAAATAAAAATCAAATAATTTAATGTAACTATTCCATTGTTTATCATAATTTTTTGTAACTCTTTTTAGTGAGATAGATTATATTTATATTGATTTGTTATAAACTATGAACAATCTTACAGTGGGAGTTTAAGATTTGTTTTCAAATAGTTTTACCAAGCTCAATAACATTACAATTTCAAACATGAATCATTACCTTAATGATCAATCCAGTGGATGTCTCTTCGTGTACACAAAAAGCTGAATACAGATGAAAGATTTAGCACCAGGAAACATCCCATACTGATCATGTCATCACAGTGATTCCTAGCCTGGTCCCATTTCTCAATTCAATATCCCTCAATGTAAATAAAAAATCATAACAGCCTTTATTCCAGGATCAGCTGTATCATGTCCCAGGTAACTTGGGACTTTATAGCTCCTGCATAAGGAGTCTGAGAGGTTGTCCATGCACAGTTGATATGTAATTATTGATGGAAGCAAAATATCCAGAAACATCATCATGTTTTCATTAAGGAAGTGTAGATCCCAAATGTCCATATCGGCTTGAAGATCTATGATGATCAAAATTCATAAGAGCTCTAGCACATACGGGAGAGGCTGTTTTGACCAAATATAGAGTCTAGTGTAGACCGAGGTTACAAGCATGGAACAGTTTTTCACTGAAGCTATACTGTGAACTGGAGCTTGACAACATTCTCATATGAGAATGGATATGCATCAACAGCAACCTTGGGAAAATTCTCTGCATTATCATTAACAGCAGACTCATACATTTCTTCAGTGAAAACAATGTACTGAGCAAATGTCCAATTGGCTTTTTACCAAATTACTGTACGACAGACCACGTATTCACCCTGCACACCCTAAGTGACAAACAAACAAACCAAAACATGTCTTCTCATGCTTTGTTGATTTCAAAAAAGCTTTTGACTCAATTTGGCATGAGGGTCTGCTATACAAATTGATGGAAAGTGGTGTTTGGGGAAAAACATATGACATTATAAAATCCATGTACACAAACAATAAGTGTGCAGTTAAACTTGACAAAAAACACACACTTTTCTTTCCACAGGGCCGTGGGGTGAGACAGGGATGCAGCTTGAGCCCCACCCTCTTCAACATATATATCAATGAATTGGTGAGGGCACTAGAACAGTCTGCAGCACCCGGCCTCACCCTACTAAAATCTGAAGTCAAATGTCTACTGTTTGCTGATTATCTTGTGCTTCTGTCCCCAACCAAGGAGGGCCTAGAGCAGCACCTAGATCTTCTCCACAGATACTGTCAGACCTGGGCCCTGACAGTAAATCTCAGTAAGACAAAAATAATGGTGTTAAAAAAAAAGGTCCAGTTGCCAGGACCACAAATACAAATTCCATCTAGACACCGTTGCCCTAGGGCACACAAAAAACTATACATACCTCGGCCTAAACATCAGCATCACAGATAACTTCCACAAAGCTGTGAACGATCTGAGAGACAAGGCAAGAAGGACCTTCTACGCCATCAAAAGGAACATGAAATTCGACATCCCAATTAGGATCTGGCTAAAAATACTTGAAACAGTTATAAAACACATTGCCCTTTATGGTTGTGAGGTCTAGGGTCTGCTCACCAACCAAGAATTCACAAAATGGGACAAAAAACAAATTGAGACTCTGCATGCAGAATTCTGCAAAAACATCCTCCGTGTACAACGTAAAACACAAAAAAATGCATGCTGAGCAGAATTATGCCGATACCCGCTAATTATCAAAATCCAGAAAAGAGCCGTTAAATTCTACAACCACCTAAAAGGAAGCGATTCCCAAACCTTCCATAACAAAGCCATGACCTACAGAGAGATTAACCTAGAGAAGAGTCCCCTAAACAAGCTGGTCCTGGGGCTCACAAACACAAACAGACCCCACAGAGCCCAGGAAAGCAACAGCAACAAATTTAGACCCAACCAAATCATGAGAAAACAAAAAGATAATTACTTGACACATTGGAAGGAATTTACCAAAAAACGGAGCAAACTGGAATGCTATTTGGCCCTAAATAGAGAGTACACAGTGGCAGAATACCTGACCACTGTGACTGACCCAAAATTAAGGAAAGCTTTGATTATGTACAGTTGAAGTCGGAAGTTTACATACACCTTAGCCAAATACATTTAAACTCTGTTTTTCACAATTCCTGACATTTAATCCTAGAAAAATGTCCCTGTTTTAGGTCAGTTAGGATCACCACTTTATTTTAAGAATGTGAAATGTCAGAATAATAGTAGAGAGAACAATTTATTTCAGCTTTTATTTATTTCATCACATTCCCAGTGGGTCGGTAGCATTGCCTTTAAATTGCTTAACAAATGTTTCGGGTAGCCTTCCACAAGCTTCCCACAATAAGTTGGGTGAATTTTGGCCCATTCCTCCTGACAGAGCTGGTGTAACTGAGTCAGGTTTGTAGGCCTCCTTGCTTGCACACGCTTTTTCAGTTCTGCCCACAAATGTTCTATAGGATTGAGGTCAGGGCTTTGTGATGGCCACTCCAATACCTTGACTTTGTTGTCCTTAAGCTATTTTGCCACAAGTTTGGAAGTATGCTTGGGGTCATTGTCTATTTGGAAGACACATTTGCGACCAAGCTTTAGCTTCCTGACTGATGTCTTGAGATGTTGCATCAATATATCCACATAATTTTCCTTCCTCATGATGCCATCTATTTTGTGAAGTGCACCAGTCCCTCCTGCAGCAAAGCACCCCCACAGCATGATGCTGCCACTCCTGTGCTTCACGGTTGGGATGGTGTTCTTCGGCTTGCAAGCCCCCCCTTTTTCCTCCAAACATAACGATGGTCATTATGGCCAAACAGTTCTATTTTTGTTTCATCAGACCAGAGGACATTTCTCCAAAAAGTACGATATTTGTCCCCATGTGCAGTTGCAAACCGTAGTCTGGCTTTTTTATGGTGATTTTGGAGCAGTGACTTCTTCCTTGCTGAGCGGCCTTTCAGGTTATGTTGATGTAGGACTCGTTTTACTGTGGATACAGATACTTTTGTACCTGTTTCCCTCCAGCATCTTCACAAGGTCCTTTGCTGTTGTTCTGGGATTGATTTACACTTTTCGCACCAAAGTACGTTAATCTCTAGGAAACAGAACGCGTCTGAGCGGTATGACGGCTGCGTGGTCCCATGGTGTTTATACTTGCGTACTATTGTTTGTACAGATGAACGTGGTACCTTCAGGCATTTGGAAATTGGTCTATAATTTTTTTTCTGAGGTCTTGGCTGATTTCTTTAGATTTTCCCATGATGTCAAGCAAAGTGGCACTGAGTTTGAAGGTAAGCCTTGAAACACATCCACAGGTACACCTCCAATTGACTCAAATGATGTCAATTAGCCTATCAGAAGCTTCCAAAACCATGACATCTTCTGGAATTTTCCAAGCTGTTTAATGGCACAGTCAACTTAGTGTATGTAAACTTCTGACCCACTGGAATTGTGATACATTGAATTATAAGTGAAATAATCTGTCTGTAAACAATTGTTGGAAAAATGACTTGTGTCATGCACAAAGTAGATGTCCTAACCGACTTGCCAAAACTATAGTTTGTTAGCAAGAAATTTGTGGAGTGGTTGAAAAACAAGTTTTAATGACTCCAACCTAAGTGTATGTAAACTTCCGACTTCAACTGAACATACTCAGTGAGCATAGCCTTGCTATTTAGAGAGACCTGGCTCTCAAGAGAAGACAGATTATGTGCACACTCCTCACAAAATGAGGTGGAAACTGAGCTGCACTTCCTAACCTCCTTGTATGACCATATTAGAGACACATATTTCCCTCAGATTACACAGACCCACAAAGAATTCGAAAACAAATCAAATTTTGATGAACTCCCATATCTATTGGGTGAAATACCACAGTGTGCCATCACCAGTAGTGTAAAGTAATTAAGTAAAAATACTTTAAAGTACTAATTAAGTAGTTTTTTGGGTATCTATACTTTTACTTTTTCTTCACTACATTCCTAAAGAAAATAGTGTACTTTTTACTCCATACATTTTCACTGACACCCAAAAGTACCCGTTACATTTTGACAGGAAAATGGTCCAATTCACACACTTATCAAGAGAACATCCCTGGTCATCCCTACTGCCTCTAATCTGGCGGATTTACTAAACACAAATGCTTCATTTGTGAATTATGTCTGAGTGTTGGAGTGTGCCCCTGGCTATCCGTCAATTTAAAAAAACAAGAAAATTGTGCTGTCTGTTTGCTTCATATAAGGAATTTTAAATGGTTTATACTGTAATGACCCAGCTGGGTCATAAAGTAAAAGAGAGACGGGCACCAGGTGTACAGGCAGAACACAGGTTTATTCCTGAATGGGCTATTGTTCAGGCCACAGCCCACGCCGCTAAACCTCGAACATACACAAATATAACATGTCAAGTCAAGGGTCCCAAAACAGAAGAGAGAGAGATGAGACCGTAACCCCTATTTAAGCATTCCAAAACCCCGCGGGATTACCCATCATACCCCCCCAACCTTTCCATCTGTCCTGGCATATTTAACCCCTGCTAGCACCCATGAGAACGATAACACACCCACGAACACAGAACACAATACCGGGTCGTTACAATACTTTTACTTTTACTTTTGATACTTAAGCACATTTTAGCAATTACATTTACTTTTGATACTTAAGTATATTTAAAACTAAATACTTTTAGACTTCTGTTCAAGTAGTATTTTACTGGGTGACTTTCACTTTTACCTGACTCATTTTCTATTAAGATATCTTTACTTTTGCTCAAGTATGACAATTGAGTACTTTTTCCACCACTGGCCATCACAGCAGCAAGATTTGTGACCTGTTGCCACAAGAAAAGGGCAACCAGTGAAGAAAACACCATTGTAAATACAACCCATATTTACAGTATGTACATTTATTTTCCCTTTTGTACTATAACTATTTGCACATCGTTATAACACGGTACATAGCCATAATATGACATTTGAAATGTCTCTATTCCTCTGAAAGTTTTGTGAGTGTAATGTTTACTGTTCATTTTTGATTGTTTATTTCACTTTGTTTTATCTATTTCACTTGCTTTGGCAATGTAAACATATCCATGCCAATAAAGCCTTTTGAATTGAATTGAATTTAATTTAATTTAATTATATGGTGTTATTAAAATCACTCATGTTTCATTAATGGTCATTTGATATATGAGACGTTAGAAGCTGTGCACAAAATATGTGTGAAGCAGCATTAGTAGTTCAATTGCTATGTGCTGCTAAACTTGTAGCCAGCAATCCCTCCCCCTCTGGTTGCCATGTGACAGAGAGAAGTCACATGACCCAGGCTCTGTGTATAGGAAATAGAGACTAGCAATAGAAAAGAGAAAGAAAGTAGCTACAGTGAGGAATTTGCACCAATAAAGTGGGTTTACTGACTGCAAAAGTGAAACATTGAGCAGGTATTGTACCCCAATTTATCTTTGTAATATCATTTGTAATACAACATTATTGAATAAGGACTTATTTCCTTTTACTGCTTCAATGTTGTTGGTGATCTGGTCCTTGATTGACCAGAATCATGCAGGCTTCATAATTCCATTATTAGGAACTATGCATAAATATGTTATTATGGTATGTAATTAACAACCCATGTGCAGACTCAGGGCAAAGTATCCTGCTTTCTGGCTAAACATTTTTTTCACTTTCCCAGTAAACCAAGATCAGTATTGTAGACACCACAAATATGATTTATGCATCAAATCTGGGTGGTGTTTCAGTTTCTCTTTGCTGGGCAATACAATTTGTTGTTTGTTTTGCAGAGTTTGCAGAGTTTGTTCTGTGACCTAAATATAAACATCTAGGACAAACCTTACAGTTGCTTTGCATATCACTATTTCTCCTCAGAGATGAAGCTGTTGCCAGTGATTTTCCTGCTGGCATTAACCTCAGCTACCTCTGCTCTGGACAATGGTTTGATGAGGACCCCACCCATGGGATGGATGTCTTGGGAGCGCTTTCGCTGTAATATCGACTGTGAGAATGACCCCAAGAACTGCATCAGGTACATAATGGTAGATTATGCTAAGTTTTACAGACTGACTCTGCTGTCACTCCTATTGTAGAGCTATTAACCTCATCCCCAGGCTAATTGCAACCGCATATCAGGCAGCTTCCATGTATACAGATTAAGATTAGTCTTAGACTAATAAGCACTTTCAATCGAGAATCTCTTTTTAGTCTAGGACTAGGCTTAATCTTTGTCCGGTAAACTGGCCAATAGAGTATAACTCAACAGAGTGACCAAGCTGGTGTACGAGACTATTGAGATGTATATAGGCCTGGGTTACTTGTAGATTCCTTTTTTTCTCATAGTGACTCTGATATTAATAGGATGCTGAACATTTTACATTGATCGAATAATATAATTGCATGAATATGAATATATTAATATTATAAACTTGTCCCTCTCCCTACAGTGAGAATCTCTTTAGAGACATGGCAGACAGACTGGCTGAGGATGGGTGGAAAGAGATGGGATATGATCATGTTATGATAGATGACTGTTGGTCCTCCATGCTCCGGGATAAAGATGGACGGCTGCAGCCTGACCCACAAAGGTTAGCCTCTCTCTCACCCTTCTCCTCCTAACTCTCTCCATCTTTGACTTTCTTCCTCCTTTCTTGGCCTACCTCTTCCTAACCCTCTCCATTTTTGGCATTCCTCTTCCTTCTCTTCTTCCCATTCAACCTTAATTAAAGACTAAATATGGTGTACTAAAACTGTGCTGCTTGTAATGAATACCTTAGCATGGGTTAATAAAGGACATTGACTTCAGTTTGAGGTCTTATCTACTACAACATTATGAAAGGACAGTATTAGGTATGAGACCCATGACTTCACTGACATCTCTCTAACCCCAGGTTCCCTGGGGGCATTGCCAAGCTGGCGAGATACCTCCATGACCGCGGCCTGAAGCTGGGCATCTATGGGGATCTGGGCACACACACCTGTGGAGGGTACCCTGGCACCACGCTGGACAAGATTGAGACTGATGCCCAGACGTTCGCTAGTTGGGGTGTGGACTTCCTGAAGTTGGACGGCTGTTACTCCAATGAAGAGGAGCAACAGAAGGGTGAGTGAATCTTGAAGGTGAACTGTAACTGTACATTGGGGGTTACTATATAGAGTGTATCAGCATTGGTGGTCCTTTGGCTAGACTGGCAAGGTGGTATTTAAAGAGAGGGGTGCAAGAGAGGGTAGAGGGAAATAGATGGGTAAATTGTGGATTTCTATTGACGTGTACTATGTTCTTCTGTCATACAGGTTACCCTCTCATGTCCAAGGCTTTGAATGCAACAGGCCGTCCAATTGGGTACTCCTGTAGTTGGCCAGCCTATCGGGGTGGACTCCCTCCCAGTGTATGTTTCATTATGCTACCAGTGACACAACCCATTTGACAATAACATAAATAAGGGACCACGCATGTCCCCTGGCAACGGGGGTTTGAGCCCTGACTCGGCTGACTGTCTGTGCCCTTCCTCTCTGTCTCCCTCTACATACCTGCCTCCCTTTGCTTCCTACTGTGCTGTCATGAAAATAATAAAATACGGAAGGAGATCGAAGAAAAAGAAGGGTTAGTGAATAGCTATGTGTTGCAAAGATTTGGGGTTTTACAATTACAGTTAAGGCTTGGAGGAAAAGGTAACGGATGACCCTTCTCTTTGAATAATTAATTCCCATGAGCTATGGTTACAGGTAATACGGGACAGCACTGCTGTAGTTAGATGAGAAACTGTTGCTCCTTCACGTTTAATCCATCACTCAGATCATTCTTGATTAGAGTTGTTTGATGATGATGTTTTTTTTCTGAAGGATCAGGATGTCTTCCAAAGATGTAAAGGCAGGCAACAGTATCAAATCTAATGTCTTTACAGTATTGTACCCTTTTAGAAACAAATCAAGGTGTATGTAAATGTATGTTTATTGCTCACAAACACTCATACAGTCCATGTCTCTTTCTTCTTCAGGTGAATTACACTCTGCTGGGGGAGATCTGTAACCTGTGGCGTAACTATGATGACATTCAGGACTCATGGGAAAGTGTACAAGACATTACAGACTGGTTCTTTGACAACCAGGAGATACTGCAGCCTGAAGCCGGCCCTGGACGCTGGAACGATCCTGACATGGTCTGTCCACTGTCTTTCCTATGTCTGACCAATGTCTGTCCCTTACTTACACCAATCCCTCTGTCCTTCTTTCTATGCTTTCCTCTCTGTTCATGTCTAATACTGTACTCTCCTCAGAATGGTATTGGTTGAGTTTTCACCCTATTTCACGTTTACTTTGGTCTGTATCTTACTGTATCTTACATTTACTGAAGCCTGTACACATTACTTGCAGATTGTCCCCTCTTATTGCCAAGTGTCACTCTTACCCCGTCCACCTCTCTTGTCGATATTCACCTTGTTCCTGCATTTGGAAAGACGTCACTCTCGCTCACATGAGGTTTTATTTATTTAATATGTGTATATGTTCCACCATCAGTATTGTTGTACAACTCATTAACCTTACATATTTTTTATTTGTCTCTCCCAGCTGATCATAGGAAACTTTGGCCTCAGTGTTGACCAGTCACGCTCTCAGATGGCTCTTTGGGCGATCATGGCTGCACCTCTCATTATGTCTAACAACCTTCGAACCCTAAGCAGTGAGGCAAGGGCCATCCTGCAAAACAGAGCCGCCATCGCCATCAACCAGGACCCTATGGGTGTCCAGGGAAGACGCCTGCTACAGGTGACCCTCACTGACAAAATTACACATTTGTTTATGAGTCGCATAGATAAATGCTGGCAGTATGAAATTCAGACAGTTGGGAAACAGGGAAGTGGGAGAACAGTAGGAAGGGGATTGAACCCTCTGATTGGGAGTAGAGTATGTGACTGGCAGGGAGCGTTACCGCTAGACCACGGTCTCTGCACGAAATTCACTGTTAACGCTCCTTTTCTTTGTCTGTATGTCACTGTCTCATTTTTTCAGGAGAGGAGTCATATTGAAGTGTACTGGCGGCCCCTCTCCCAGTCGGCCAGTGCTCTGGTGTTCCTCAGCCGTCGCCAGGACATGCCCTATCGCTACCACACCTCCCTGGCCAAGTTCAACTACACAGCAGGCAGCTACGAGGTGTGCTCCTCTTTCCTGGTTCCTTTCCTAGTTCTCTCCAAACACATAGTAGCGCATGATGACTCTATTTCTTCCAGCACATGATGACTGTATTTATTCCTGTTGAGAGAAGTGGAAGTGTGAGCTGTGTTTTTGTAAGTGACACAGTGTTGTACCTCTTCATTTGTACTCTTCTGTATCTTTCAGGCTTATGACGTGTTCACTGGGAAAACATTGAGTGGACTGTCTGCCAACACAGAGTTCACCGTCTTCATCAACCCCTCAGGAGTCGTCATGTGGTACGTCTATCCCAAAATGCACTATGAGCAGCCACAGGACGATGGTAGATACCCCTATGTCCGACAGAAATACAGGATGTCCTCCTCGCTCCGCTTCCACAAGCCGAGGGTGGTGCCTCCTAGTCTGCTCTGAGGGGACATGAAGTAAGCAAGCAGGAAGGCTAATCTGTTGTTTTAAGAAGTCCTCCATCAATCCAGATCCAATCAAAGATATTTAGATTTTTATTTAGAATATATATAGATTTTCTTGCACTGTTGTATTTTAACCCATGTGTAAACTCGGCAACACAGAACTAAAATCTTGCGCCCACTACTCGATTAAGTTCTTGGGGTAGACGTCAGAGAAAAGATACTAGAACCAGTGGCGGAAGCAGGTCGGTAGCTCCATCACCCTCTTTGTCTGCAACAATTTATGTTATGTGCATCTGTCCAAGAGAGATCAAACCATGTGTAATGTTTGAAAATTGATAAAAAGTAGTTTTTGTATTTTGTTGTGTGACCTTTATTCTAACAGGAAGGAGGGGTTCATATCTTACCTATCTATTAAAAAGAGGAAGGTGCAATGAGGTGCAGATTTGAGACTGCATAGAGTAAGATGATGACCTAAATATGCAAAGAGACTTCAATGTTTGCACTTTCAGTCATGCAACAGTGTACAAGATTTGGAGCTGTGTCAAAAGAGGAAGTGTTTGCCCATAGCAGTCATTTTTTAAATCCAAGATGGCGTAGCAGTGCGGTCGTGTTTCTGTAGTGTGCTCGTGTAAATAGCCTGTTTTTTAGTTTTTTGTCTTTTTCGTATATATTTCTCAATCTCACTTTTCATCCTTCAACTAAATATACTTTCCTGCAACCCGCCTCACCCAATGTGGAACGGATTCTATTATTTCTTATACCTTTTTATCAAGAACCTCCGTCTGAAACTAGCCAGCTAGCCAGCTAACTAGCTACTTGCTAGCTACTTGCTATTAGCCACCGTTAGCGGTTTTCACCATTGTCCGTGGCCATCGGCACTACCTACCAGCCAGCTCTAGCCTGGTCTATTATCAGCCAGTCTGCACTGTCTGCACAGCGTGTTATCGACCCAGAACATATCGGATTTTCTGGAAACACTGAATCACTGGACCTTTAACACCGGATCATCGCAACTAGCTAGCTGCAACCGAATTGATGTTGTTGTTGGCTAATCACCACTGCCCCGAAACAAGCACCAGTTAGCCTTGAGCTAGCCTCGAGCCAGGCCCATCTCCCGGCTATCTACCTCTCTGGCAACTGGATGGGACCTCCTAGTGTCGACACGGAGCCCCGCCGATCCATCACGACTGATCTGCCGACGTAATCGTCTGATGTGGTTTCAACAGGCTTCCCGTTGCGACGACCACGAAGATCCATCAGCTAGCCCCGGCCCGCTAGCACACGCAATCATCAGCCATGCCTCCTGCTAGCTTGTGCAATAGCAGCCATCGAACTGCTCCCAGACTCTCCTTTTGCTGTTCACTGGACCTTATGATCACTCAGCTACACAGCTGATGCCTTCTGGACTGTTCCTTTACATGGTACCCCATCCTGTTTATCTGTCCTGTTTATCTGTTTAGCCTCAGCCCAAACCTTCGTTGCCATTACCAGTTGTTGTCTTGGCTCTCTCGAATAACACCTGTGATTGCTTTATGCCTCTCTCCCATGTCAATATGCCTTGCCTATTGCTGTTTCGGATAGTTCTTATTATACAATTGTAGAGCCCCCAGTCCCACTCAACCTGCCTCAGATAGCTCCTTTGTCCCACCCCCCATACATGCGGAGACCGGCTCAATCGGTGCCTCCAGTGATGCTATCTCTTTCATTGTTACCCAATGCTTAGGTTTACCTCCACTGTACTCATATCCTTCCATATCCTTATCTGTACATAATGCCCTGAATCTATTCTACAACGCCCGGAAATCTGCCCCTTTTATTCTCTGTACCCAATGCACTAGAAGACCAGTTCTTAAAGCATTTAGCCGTATCCTTATTCCACTCCTCCTCTGTTCCTCTGGTGATGTAGAGGTTAACCCAGGCCCTGTAGCCCTCAGTATCACTCCTACTCCCCAGGCGCTATCATTTGTTGACTTCTGTAACCGTAAAAGCCTTGGTTTCTTGCATGTTAACATCAGAAGCCTCCTTCACTGCGTTAGCACAGTCCGCCAACCCTGATGTTCTAGCAGTGTCTGAATCCTGGCTTAGGAAGGCCAACAAAAACTCGGAAATGTCCATCCCCAACTACAACATTTTCCGTCTAGATAGAACTGCCAAAGGGGGCAGAGTTGCAATCTACTGTAGGGATAGCCTGCAGAGCTCTATCATACTATCCAGGTCTGTGCCCAAACAGTTTGAGCTTCTACTTCTACAAATCCACCTTTCCAGAAATAAGTCTCTCACTGTTGCCGCTTGCTACACCATATGTGAATTGATTGCCCCCCATCTATCCTCAGAGTTCGTACTGCTTGGTGACCTAAACTGGGATATGCTTAACACCCCGGCCGTCCAACAATCTAAACTAGATGCCCTCAATCTCACACAAATTATCAAGGAACCTACCAGGTACAACCCTACATTCGTAAACATGGGCACCTTCATAGATATCATCCTGACTAATTTACCCTCTAAATACACCTCCGCTGTCTTCAACCAGGATCTCAGCGATCCCTGCCTCATTGCCTGCGTCCGTAATGGGTCCGTGGTCAAACGACCACCCCTCATCACTGTCAAACGCTCCCTAAAACACTTCAGCGAGCAGGCCTTTCTAATTGACCTGGCCCGGGTATCCTGGATGGATATTGACCTCATTCCGTCAGTAGAGGATGCCTGGTTGTTCTTCCGTAGCCTCCAACTGCTCTTAAACGCTAGTAAACCTAAATGCATGCTCTTTAATCGAACGCTGCTTGCACCCGCCCGCCCGACTAGAATCACTACTCTCGGCGGGTCTGACTAAGAATATGTGGACAACTACAAATCCCTAGGTGTCTGGTTTGACCGTAAACTCTCCTTCCAGACACACATTAAGCATCTCCAATCCAAAGTTAAATCTAGAATCGGCTTCCTATTTCGCAACAAAGCCTCCTTCACTCATGCTGCCAAACATGCCCTCGTAAAACTGACTATCCTACCGATCCTTGACTTTGGCGATGTCGTTTACAAAATAGCCTCCAACACTCTACTGAGCAAATTGGATGTAGTCTATCATAGTGCCATCCGTTTTGTCACCAAAGCCCCATTTACTACCCACCATTGTGACCTGTACGCTCTCGTTGGCTGGCCCTCACTACATATTCGTCGCCAAACCCACTGGCTCCAGGTCATCTATAAATCTCTGCTAGGCAAATCCCCGCCTTATCTTAGCTCATTGGTCACCATAGCAACACCCACCCGTAGTATGCGCTCCAGCAGGTATATCTCACTGGTCATCCCCAAAGCCAACACCTACTTTGGTCGCCATTCCTTCCCGTTCTCTGCTGCTAATGACTGGAACGAACTGCAAAAATCTCTGAAGCTGGAGACTCTTATCTCCCTCACTAACTTTAAGCATCAGTTGTCAGAGCAGCTTACCGATCCTTGCACCTGTACACAGCCCATCTGTAATTAGCACACCCAACTACCTCATCCCCATATTGTTATTTATTTTGCTCATTTGCAACCCAGTATCTCTATTTGAACATCATCCTCTGCACATCTATCACTCCAGTGTTAATACTAAATTGTAATTATTTTGCACTATGGCCTATTTATTGCCTTACCTTCATAACTTACTACATTTGCACACACTGTATATAGATTTTCTATGATGTTATTGACTGTATGTTTTGTTTATCCCATGTGTAACTCTGTGTTGTTGTTGTTTTTAACACACTGCTTTGCTTTATCTTGGCCAGGTCGCAGTTGTAAATGAGAACTTGTTCTCAACTGGCCTACCTGGTTAAATAAAGGTGAAATAAAATAAAATATAACAATTCCCCCTCTCCACCACTGAGTTGCAGTGTAGACAGAGGTCCACAACAACCTTTAGTGGGTTCCCTTTACCCTTGAAACACAAGCGTGGCTATCTCACTGTAGATTAGGTTGCACAATAAATTAGATGTTGTGCTCCAGAATAGGCCAAGCATGTTTATTTGGTGATGGATAAACTGCTGGTGATGTGTCAGTATGGAGAGATGAGATTGGTCTTCCCAGTCAATGCCGGTCTGATAGGGCTTGTGGATAAGCGATACAGTAGGTGTCTTGTTGTTGGTATAACCTCTAGGTAGGTATGCCTTATTTCAGACTTGTGAAGGTGGCACACATACACACACACATCTACCCGGTACAGCCAGAAGAGGATGGGCCACCCGTCTGAGATGGGTTCAATTAAACATGATCAAACCCTCACATCAAATCACATGAACATATGCACATGTTATACAAGGGACACCAATTAACTTATCTATACCTCTCAGAGGCTCTCACACACATGTACATGTTATACCAGGGAAACCATCACACATCCTTACTCACCTCCAGTCCACATACAATTTTATTTTAGCCTGTTCCTCTCTCTCTCTTCCAAATGGTCCTCTTCTCCCCCTCCTCTGGCCCCCCTCTTTCCTTGTGCCCATACAGTAAGCAGAACAAAATGTTTCACTGTTGGTGCATGTGTGTGTGTGTGTGTGTCATGCCATGCCATGTCATTATGTTCCACTCTGTCTATATGACACTGAAATTAGCAGGTTTATGTGTTGGCTGTGCTACACTGCAGTCCAGATCTCAGAGTAGGTCTTCAAACTGTCCTCCATACACTACCACATACATTATCCTAAATTCTAGAGGCAAACCATGTTTTTGGGTAGCAATAAGCGATTTAACCACTTTACCCATACCCTAACTAAGCCTAAACCTAGCCGTAACAATAATCCTAACTAACAGAATTCTTATGCCTCATTTTTAGCTAATTTCAGTAACTTTCAGGTCTGCAATAATGGTAAACGGGAGAGGTGGCAGGAGGAAGAGGCAAACTAGCCAACCAGAGCTCAGATCTTAGCATGTTGTGGCAAGTTTGTAGGTCTACTGTATGTTTTACCTCCAGATTTTCCTCCATACATTTCCACAGAAATCCTCCTGAACTCTTAGACTGTCCTCCATTACCACAGAAATCCTCCTGAACTCGGAAGAAAGTCACAACAGCCAGGTCACACAGCAGATGCCTCCCAGTAGGACAGCGTCTCCCGGGCTTCTGTGCAATATATGACATCCACTGCCATCCCCATCTGCAGCCCCAGGCATCTCCAGTGCTCAGCCCGGTCTTTATTGTGTCATGAAACAGGAGGCATGCAGTGCCCAGGTTTCATAGAGGATGTCACACAGGTGTTCCTATACGGCCCTGTGATGTGGGCTCTATGGATGCTGCACATTGGGGATTCTATGGGATAAGGCTATGAGCAGTTCTCATAAACAGTTAACAGCCTGTCACATCGCAGTAGTAGATCTATGAATGCCTTGTGGAACTGAATTAAAACCACAGAGAGGGAGAAATCTAAATTGCATCATCCAGTGCATCTGCCGAGTAGACACGTGGCCATTAAAATGGGCTCACGTACAAGAGACACATGCAACAATTACAGTGCCGCATTCAGAAGCTTTTGGATAATGATTAGGAATTAGATAATCTTTTTTGCTGATGCAGGATGGAAAGATTGAGCATAATATGCAGTAGGGGACTTTGTGAACTGCTTTGTTTTGGTGAAATGGGCCGGTCCCTCCTGCTCCATCTATGACAGCGAACAGATGAAGGGGCCGATTGTCATTCTGTTGCGGAACCCATCAGAGCTTGGCAAGGGCAGCTGCTCAACAAACTCTGTGGTCGACTTTGACTTTGAGGTACCCATTGTGTTTGGTGTCATCTGTTCATCTGAGTTCAATGTTTCCGAAATGCTGAATTGTAAATATCATCAAGGGAAGCAGTCATACACACATACACATGCTCAGCCATGCATGCACGCTCACACATCCCCACACATGCACACACAAACACACACACACACAAACACACACACACACACACAATGACACTGGTGATGTTCATCATGTGCAGTGTCTGATTAGGGCCCATGTGGGAATCAAACCCCTCCGCTGTCTTCCGAGGTCCGGAATCTCGTCTCAGAAATCCAACACTTGCCCCATTGTTACACTGTCTCATTAGGCTAGTGTAGATAGAGAGAGAGAGAATTGAGGGAGCAAGACAGGCTGGTATTGAGAAATGTATCCCTGCCTGTACTCACATAGACACTGTCTCTCTTTCTTCCTCTGACTCTCTCTCTCTCTTCTCTCTCCGTCTCTCTGACTCTTTCTCCCTCTTTCTCTCTCACTCCCTCCGCCATTCTCGCCTGCTGCCTTGCTGTGAAGAGATGGCTTTATCCTGCCTCCCTCACACTGCTCCTTTGAAGAAAAGGCTCTCTTTCTTTCCTCTGTCTGTTTCATTCTCAGGGAGCTGCAGGTGGATGAAATAGGCCATGCCCAATACGAGAGGAGAGGTTGAACAGTGACTGAAAGGGCTGGAGCAGCTCACAGTCACATCACAATGATGGCTGACATGGTGGAAAAGATATACAAAAATAGCCCACTATCCCAACCACCATTTTCTGCTGTCTAGCCACATCACAGCACCTGATGTAAACACCCACATCATAGCACCTACAATCACAGACGCGTCATCTTGCGCTTTTCAAATATAGCCTAGTCTTCCAAAGCAGCTGAGTCAGACTAAAAACCAGATATATCATCTGAAGAGAGGTGAGCCAGTCTAGTTGTCTCCTCACGTCTCCACCCCATCTTCTTCTCCGGCTGCTTCCTCCCGCAGATGTCGGGCACCTCGGCGGTTCTCTGCCCTATTGCGGCGTCCTGGCCTGCTTTTATTTATGGCCCCTGAAGGAAGATCATCTGTTCAAATAAACCGGGAGACTGTTCCGCAAATAGGATTCAGGTGTTTCTTAAACTTTCTGCTTTTTTACTGGAATTCCTACAGGCTGCTAGGTAAACCTGCTGTTATTTTAGCTGGAGTCACTGAAAAGGGGTGTGCGGGTGTGTGTGTGGGTATTTATGTGTGTGGGTGTGCCTGGGTGTGTGCATGTGAGTGTGCATGCGTATGCTAAATGACAGCCTTAAGTCGTTTGGAAGAGTGGGCGCTTTCCATAAAGAATCTTTCCCTGGGGAAATAAACATGCCAGGGTAGAGCGCATCCCTGACCCCACAGCATTCAAATGTATCCTCTCCTGTAGCTTGTACAGGACATTTAATATAAGCCAAAGACAATAATCTGTACAGAGCTCTCCTTCATAAATTAAACCTCTCCTCTCATGTGGATTACAATATTTCTGAAGATGCTAGGGGTTTTCAATATATATCTGGGAAACTTCCCGGCCAAGACCTGCATGTAACCAAATTCCACAGATTATATACATTAGGGAAAAGGTCTTCCAACTGTGTGATCTCAAGTTCTTTTTCTGAAGACATCCATAGAGCACATCCAATTGAAAACCCAGGTCAGTGCCTGTGTCCTCTGAGGTTGTAGTACAGAGAACGTCCTATAGGGCACAGTGTTGCCATAGTTTACAGTCAACGGGGAGGCTGGAAAAGAAAAATCGATGAGGAGACTGGACCCAGACCCAGGTGCCTTTATGAAAGTGACATTATATGTTAGTGCAATGCTATTTGTTTTAGTGCAGCTATTTGTTTTAGTGCTCATGCATTGTATGGCCCCTCTAATGCTTTCTGCCTCTGTGTGCGCTTTGGGCTTGAATACTGATTACCGGATCATTGTGTTCTGATCCAAAACATCCCGCGGAGATTAACCTGGGTGACCTTGCCGTCGGCACTAATCCAGCCCATCATTATGACTTACTATCCTTAATATGGCCCCTGCACCTTCCATCCCCTCCGCCCTCTGACATTACTGACCACTGTCTGAGGGCAGGGTAGGGGGAGGGAGGTGCCAGGGATGGGGCCAAGGGTCACACTCACCATGATAAAGTAGTACCAGCAAGATGAAAGAATCTCACGCTTGCTTTCCTAGAATCCACTGCTGCGGGGCTGACACACAGCTAACATACAGTTCCACGTAGGCTGAACGTTGTCCTATTGGACAACTTTTATGTTGTTAAAATATTGCGTTCGCAGGACAGAGGTGAGAGGTGAGGGGCATATAGGAGGGGATAGGCAGTTGGAGGTCTGACTGTAGGAAGCCTTGTGTCAAACTCAAGATAAACGTATAGGGGATTTGTTTTCTTTTTAGTGCTGTCCCTCTCTTTTAATTTGGACTTTCAAAACATTCCTTATGTTCTTAATTTCTTACAATTCAAAATGGTGTCCTGCATTGCATGTCTTTTCAATTGATCCCGAATCTCAATGCCTCATGTCATCTCGCTTTATCTCAGTAGAACATAAAAAACATGTTTAGGACTTTTCTCCTATTGCTAAAGCTGTGCAAGAGGATGGTCATTTGATTAAAGCCACTGCCTTCGGCGCATATACAATCCCTTGGCTGCATGGGATCGAATCCTGACCCCACTGCTCTTCTACACTGTTTCCCCTCATATCTGTCTCCTCTTGGCCTACATTCAAGTCTATCCCTGTCGATAAAACAATAAAAATACCTAAGGAGAGTACAGTCGTGGTCAAAAGTTTTGAGAATGACACAAATACTAATTTTCACAAAGTCTGCTGCCTCAGTTTTGATAATGGCAATTTGCATATACTCCAGAATGTCATGAAGAGTGATCAGATGAATTGCAATTAATTGCAAAGTCCCTCTTTGCCATGAAAATGAACTTAATCCTAAAAAAACATTTCCACTGTATTTCAGCCCTGCCACAAAAGGACCAGCTGCCATCATGTCAGTGATTCTCTCGTTAACACAGGTGAGAGTGTTGACGAGGACAAGGCTGGAGATCACTCTGTCATGCTGATTGAGTTAGAATAACAGACTGGAAGCTTTAAAAGGAGGGTGGTGCTTGAAATCATTGTTCTCCCTCTGTTAACCATGGTTACCTGCAAGGAAACACGTGCCGTCATCATTGCTTTGGACAAAAAGGGCTTCACAGGCAAGGATATTGCTGCTAGTAAGATTGCACCTAAATCAACCCTTTATCGGATAATCAAGAACTTCAAGGAGAGAGGTTCAATTGTTGTGAAGAAGGCGTCAGGGCGCCCAAGAAAGTCCAGCAAGCGCCAGGATCGTCTCCTAAAGTTGATTCAGCTGCGGGATCGGGGCACCACCAGTGCAGAGCTTGCTCAGGAATGGCAGCAGGCAGGTGTGAGTGCATCTGCACGCACAGTGAGGCGAAGACTTTTGGGGGATGGCCTGGTGTCAAGAAGGGCAGCAAAGAAGCCACTTCTCTCCAGGAAAAACATCAGGGACAGACTGATATTCTTCAAAAGATACAGGGATTGGACTGCTGAGGACTGGGGTAAAGTCATTTCTCTGATGAATCCCCTTTCCAATTGTTTGGGGCATCCGGAAAACACCTTGTCCGGAGAAGACAAGGTGAGCGCTACCATCAGTCCTGTGTCATGCCAACAGTAAAGCATCCTGAGACCATTCATGTGTGGGGTTGCTTCTAAGCCAAGGGAGTGGGCTCACTCACAATTTTGCCTACGAACACAGCCATGAATAAAGAATGGTACCAACACATCCTCCGAGAGCAACTTCTCCCAACCATCCAAGAACAGTTTGGTGATGACCAATGCCTTTTCCAGCATGATGGAGCACCTTGCCATAAGGCAAAAGTGATAACTAAGTGGCTCTGGGAACAAAACATCGACATTTTGGGTCCATTGCCAGGAAACTCTCCTGACCTTAATCCCATTGAGAATTTGTGGTCGATCCTCAAGAGGCGGGTGGACAAACAAAAACCCACAAATTCTGACAAACTCCAAGCATTGATTATGCAAGAATGTGCTGCCGTCAGTCAGGATGTGGCCCAGAAGTTAATTGACAGCATGCCAGGGCGGATTGCATAGGTCTTGAAAAAGAATTGTCATGATCGTCTATGTCGTCCAAGTATGACCAAGGCGCAACGTGTCCAAGAAACATGACTTTATTAATCAAAGTAACCAAATACAAAACAAAAGACGACTCAAATGAAGTCCACGGTACAACAGACCGAAAACGGAACAAAAACCCACAAACACACAGTGAAACCACAACAGTTAAATATGGCTCCCAATCAGAGATAACGAGCCGACAGCTGTCACTCGTTACCTCCGATTGGGAGTCACATGAATAATCAAGAACCACCACAACATAGAAATGAACACCTAGAAACCAACATAGAAATACACCCAAAAGAAAATGAACAACCCTGGCTCAATAATCAAAGTCCATGGAGCCAGAGTGTCACAGTACCCCCCTAAAGGTGCGAACTCCGGGCGCACCCAGCATACAGTCTAGGGGAGGGTCTGGGTGGGCGTCTGTCCATGGTGGCGGCTCTGGCACTGGTCGTGGTCCCCACCCCACCATAGTCACTACCCGCTACGTAGCCTCCTCCAAATGACCACCCCCAACTAAACCCCCACAGGATTAAGGGGCAGCACTGGACTAAGAGGCATCACCGGACTCAGGGGCAGCACCGGACTAAGGGGCAGCACCGGGCTAAGGGGCAGCACCGGGCTAAGGGGCAGCACCGGACTAAGGGGCAGCACCGGGCTAAGGGGCAGCTCCGGACTGAATGGCGGATCCTGGCTGGTTGGCTCTGGCTGATCCTGGCTGGCTGGCGGATCCGGGCTGGACGGCTCTGGCGGATCCTGGCTGGACGGCTCTGGCGGATCCTTGCTGGACGGCTCTGGCGGATCCTGGCTGGACGGCTCTGGCGGATCCTGGCTGGACGGCTCTGGCGGATCCTGGCTGGACGGCTCTGGCGGATCCTGGCTAGACGGCTCTGGCGGATCCTGGCTAGACGGCTCTGGCGGATCCTGGCAGGGACGGCTCTGGCGGATCCTGGCTGGACGGCTCTGGCGGATCCTGGCTGGGACGGCTCTGGCGGATCCCTGGCTGGACGGCTCATGGCTGGCTGACGGATCTGGCTGCTCATGGCTGGCTGACGGATCTGGCTGCTCGTGGCTGGCTGACGGATCTGGCTGCTCATGGCTGGCTGACGGATCTGGCTGCTCATGGCTGGCTGACGGGTCTGGCTGCTCATGGCTGGCTGACGGATCTGGCTGCTCGTGGCTGGCTGACGGATCTGGCTGCTCATGGCTGGCTGACGGGTCTGGCTGCTCGTGGCTGGCTGACGGATCTGGCTGCTCGCTGGCTGGCTGACGGATCTGGCTGCTCATGGCTGGCTGACGGATCTGGCTGCTCATGGCTGGCTGACGGATCTGGCTGCTCATGGCTGGCTGACGGATCTGGCTGCTCATGGCTGGTTGACAGATCTGGCTGCTCATGGCTGGCTGATGGTGCTGGCTGGGCGGCTGGCGGTGGAGGCGGACCCCAGCCTCGGATTGCGGTCATCACCTCCAGCAGGGCGGCTCCCATCTGCAGGAGCTGCTCTTGCTGGCCCCGAACCTGGGCTTCCAGTCTAGTATGGGCTGCGTCGGCTCCTGCTGATTCCATAGCTGGTGTATGATTCTGTCTGGCGGAAGGCTCTAGCGGCTCCTGTCTGGCGGAAGGCTCTAGCGGCCCGGTCTGGCGGACGGCTCTGAAGGCTCATGGCAGACGGGCGGCTTTGCAGGCTCAGTACAGACGGGCGGCTTATGCAGCGCTTGGCAGACGGGCAGTTCAGACGCCATAGGGCAGACGGGCAGTTCAAGCGCCGTTGGGCAGACGGGCAGTTCAGGCGCCGTTGGGCAGACGGCCAGTTCAGGCGCCATTGGGCAGACGGCAGACTCTGGCCGGCTGGCGACGCACCCCGTAGGCTTCGTGCGTGGAGCAGGAACAGGCCGGGCTGGACTGGTGACGCACCCCGTAGGGATTCGTGCGTGGAGCAGGAACAGGCCGGGCTGGACTGGTGACGCACCCGTAGGATTCGTGCGTGGAGCAGGAACAGGCCGGGCTGGGCTGGTGACGCACCCGTAGGATTCGTGCGTGGAGCAGGAACAGGCCGGGCTGGGCTGGCGACGTGCACCGTATCCCTGGTGCGAGTGGCCGGAACAGGCCGGGCCGGGCTGGCGACGCACATCGTGGACCTGGTGCGTGGAGTAGGAACAGGCCGGTCCGTACCGGGAACACACACCACTGGCCTTAACTGGGGATCAGGAACGGGCCGGACCGGACTGGTAACACACTTCAGTCTCTCACGCCGTGCCACAACAACTTCCCTCCCTCTACTCGCCAATGGCTCCCCGTAATCCGATAGCCTTCTCTCCACATCTCCCTGTGGCAGCCTCCTGCTGCCCAGGCGCCCGCCATGTGCCCCCCCCCAAATTTTTTTTTGGGTTGCCTCTCGTCCTTCCGACGATGGCCCTGCTGATGCCGTTGCTCCTCTCCTGCCAGGTTCTCCCCCTTCATCGCCCTCCGGTACCGGACGGCCTCCTCCTGCGTAATATGTCCCCAGCCGAGGAGGACATCCACCAGCGTTCTCTCCATACCTGGCGCTTCCTCCCCAAGAAATTCTTGGGTAGTACTCTCGGGCTTCCAGCCTTGCCTCCGTGCTGCCTCCTCATATCGCCGCCTCTCGGCTTTAGCTGCCTCCCGCTCTTCACGAGGACGGCGATATTCTCCCGGTTGATCCCAAGGCCCCTTACCATCCAGAATCTCCTCCCATGTCCATGAATCCTTTATGGGAGTCCATAAATCCTGTGTAGGTAGGTCCTGTTGCCGCTTGACACGCTGCTTGGTCTTTTTGTGGTGGGTTTTTCTGTCCATGATCGTCTATGTCGTCCAAGTATGACCAAGGCGCAACGTGTCCAAGAAACATGACTTTATTAATCAAAGTAACCAAATACAAAACAAAAGACGACTCAAATGAAGTCCACGGTACAACAGACCGAAAACGGAACAAAAACCCACAAACACACAGTGAAACCACAACAGTTAAATATGGCTCCCAATCAGAGATAACGAGCCGACAGCTGTCACTCGTTACCTCCGATTGGGAGTCACATGAATAATCAAGAACCACCACAACATAGAAATGAACACCTAGAAACCAACATAGAAATACACCCAAAAGAAAATGAACAACCCTGGCTCAATAATCAAAGTCCATGGAGCCAGAGTGTCACAAGAATAGTCAACACTGCAAATATTGACTCTTTGCATAAACTTAATGTAATTGTCAATAAAAAGCCTTTGACACTTATGGAATGCTTGTAATTATATGTCAGGTTCTTGTGGCCTGGTTGTTGCCATTTACACTGTCATGTTTAGATATTGATGTCATACTGGAGATCAGCAGGGAGGGTGAGAAGGTGGTGTTGTGGCATTTCTGGTTCCTATTTTGTGACAAATGCTTTGCCAAAACTCTGTGTCCTTCACCATTATGATCAGGCCTGGTGGCACTCGTGCCACCCCGTCCTGGCACTAGAGCACTGCAAATAGGACCCAGTGATGCAGATTGACACTCTGGACCCAACTGCCGGCACGTACAACCAAACCAATTAACAACCTCAAATGACCCATTATATAACCAATTACAACACACAATACAGTCCTCACACTTGGGTGAACCCAACACAACCACACAGCCACAATAAATACCATGCTGAAGTAACTCCATTACATTTAACCTCTGGTGAAGCAGGACGTCACTCTGGGTCTCTGGGTTTGCCCAGCAGTGGCTTGTCTTGACCTGTGAGGACAGATTTGGTTAACGCCCCCACCACTCCACCCCACCCCCCTCCCTTTCACACCCCAGCCAAGCCTCTTCCCTGAGCTTGTGCCCAGGCATCTACATGGCCGGCTGCACGTTGCAGCAGCATAAGTCCCTTGGTGGCAGAGGGCCAGCCTGTCAGCTGCCTTCTGGCAGGAGAGAGTAGGTCAAAGTCAGAGCCACCTGCCAGTAACCGGCTCAGAGAGCAGTGCAGAGTGGAGCAGGCTAGCAAAACCAAACCACACAGAGCCTGCTTGGTAACCCTAGCCTAGAGCATGCTAACAAAGTAGGGCATACAGTAGCATGCTAGCAAAGTAGCATAATGTAGATCAGGCAGCATAGAGTGCACCCAGCAAACCATGTAGGCTGCCAACATTGGGCCAATGCACCTTTGCTCATCGGCACCACATTGGCTCCCAAGGCATTTGCCCAGTGTGGCCCAGTGTGGGCAGCCCATATCCGGTGAAGGCAGCCCTTACTTTGCCTGAAATAAGCCCATCTTTTCCCAGCATTAGCACGATGTGGGCCCAATGCAGGCAAAAATATTGGCCCCATGTAGGCTGCTCACATTGGGCCGATGCACCTTTGCCATTTATTAGGAATGTATTTATTAAAATGTATGAATTACAGTTTAATTCAATGCATACATTTCATAATTTTCAAGCCGTAATTAGGGAACGTGATACATTGTATCAGAAAGACAACTAAGTTGTTGCTATCATACATATATTGTTTTACAAGAGAAACTTTTAAGTTTCTCATATGTAATATGCACTTATTTACAGTGCATTCATAAAGTATTCAGACCCCTTCCCCTTTTCCACATTTTGTTACGTTACAGCCTTATTCTAAAATTGCTGAAATTATTTTTTTCTTCAATACTCACTCAATACCCCATAATGACAAAGTGAAAACAGGTTTGTAGAAATGTTTGCAAATAAATAAAACAGAAATACCTCATTTACATAAGTATTCAGACCCTTTGCTATGAGACTCGAAATTGATCACAGGTGCATCCTGTTTCCATTGATCATCCCTTATATGTTTCTACAACTTGATTGGAGTCCACCTGTGGTAAATTCAATTGCTTGGACTTGATTTGGAAAGGCACACACCTGTCTATATAAGGTCCACAGTTGACAGTGCATGTCAGAGCAAAAACCAAGCCATGAGGTCAAAGGAATTGTCCGTAGAGCTCCGAGACAGGATTGTGTGGAGGCACAGATCTGGGGAAGGGTGCCAAAAAAATTCTGCAACATTGAAGGTCCCCAAGAACACAGTGGCCTCCATCATTCTTAAATTGAAGAAGTTTGGAACCACAAAGACTCTTCCTAGAGTTGGCCGCCCGGCCAAACGGAGCAATCGGGGGAGAAAGACCTTGACAGTGCTCCAGAGTTCCTCTGTGGAGATGGAAGAACCATCCAGAAGGACAACCATCTCTGTAGCACTCCACCAATCAGGCCTTTATAGTAGAGTGGCCAGACAAAAGCCACTCCTCAGTAAAAGGCACATGACAGCCCGCTTGGAGTTGCCAAAAGGCACCTAAAGGACTCTCAGACCATGAGAAACAACATTCTCTGGTCTGATGAAACCTAGATTGAATACCAAGCGTCAAGTCTGGAGGAAACCTGGCACCATCCCTACGGTGAAGCATGGTGGTGGCAGCATCATGCTGTGGGGATGTTCTTCAGTGTCAGGGACTGGGAGACTAGTCAGGATCGAGGGAAAGGTGAATGGAGCAAAGTACAGAGAGATCCTTGATGAAAACCTACTCCAGAGCGCTCAGGACTTCAAACTGGGGCGAAGGTTCATCTTCCAACAGGACAAACTCCCATTCTTCTCAACCTGTTTTTGCTTTGTCATTATAGGGCTTTGTGTGTAGAATGATGAGGAAAAACAAACAATTTAATCAATTTTAGAATAAGGCTGTAACGTAACAATATGTGGAAAAGTCAAGGGGTCTGAATACTTTCCGAGTCTTTTCAAATATCATTGACAGTGTGGGTTGGCCTATCTTGGGCTGGTGTGGGTTGGCCCATCTTGGGCTGTTGTGGGCTGGCCCGTGTTGGGCTGGTGTAGGCTAGCCCTTGTTGGGCTGGTGTGGGCTTGGTGTTGGATAGCCCATGTTGGGCTTGGTGTGGGCTGGCCCGTGTTGGCCCGTCTTGGGTTGGTGTGGGCTAGCATGTGTTGAGCTGTTGTAGGCCAGCCCGTGTCGAGCTGGTGTGGGCTAGCCTGTGTTGGATTGGTGTAGGCTAGCCCATGTTGGGCTGGTGTGGGCTTGGTGTGGGATAGCCCATGTTGGGCTTGGTGTGGGCTGGCCCGTGTTTGGCTGGTGTGGGCTAGCCTGTGTTGGATTGGTGTAGGCTAGCCCATTTTGGCCTGATGTGGGATTGCTGTGGGCTAGCCCATGTCGGGCTGGTATGGGCTTGTTGTGGTCGTAGGAGCCCCGTGTTGGGCAGATGTGGGATTGCTGTGGGCTAGCCCGTGCCCACCTTGCCCACCAAATACCCACATAGGGCCAATCGGGTCATGTTTGCTGGGTGGCCTATACTAGCAAAGCAGCATAGATCATGATAGCAATGCAGCATAGAGCATGCTAACAAGCAGTGCAGATTTCAGTTTTGTCTCTTATCTGGTTATTGTAATGTTCTTAGGGATGAAGTGACAAAATACAGTGGGGGAAAAAAGTATTTGATCCCCTGCTGATTTTGTACGTTTGCCCACTGAAAAAGAAATGATCAGTCTATAATTGTAATGGTAGGTGTATTTGAACAGTGAGAGACAGAATAACAACAAAAAAATCCAGAAAAACGCATGTCAAAAATGTTATAAATTGATTTGCATTTTAATGAGGGAAATACGTATTTGACCCCCTCTCAATCAGAAAGATTTCTGGCTCCCAGGTGTCTTTTATACAGGTAACGAGCTGAGATTAGGAGCACACTCTTAAAGGGAGTGCTCCTAATCTCAGCTTGTTACCTGTATAAAAGACACCTGTCCACAGAAGCAATCAATCAATCAGATTCCAAACTCTCCACCATGGCCAAGACCAAAGAGCTCTCCAAGGATGTCAGGGACAAGATTGTAGACCTACACAAGGCTGGAATGGGCTACAAGACCTTGGTGAGAAGGTGACAACAGTTGGTGCGATTATTCGCAAATGGAAGAAACACAAAAGAACTGTCAATCTACCTCTGCCTGGGGCTCCATGCAAGATCTCACCTCGTGGAGTTGCAATGATCATGAGAACGGTGAGGAATCAGCCCAGAACTACACGGGAGGATCTTGTCAATGATCTCAAGGTAGCTGGGAACATAGTCACCAAGAAAACAATTGGTAACACACTACGCCTGTCACGAGTTACAAAGCCAGAACCCAGAAGCAGACCAGGACAAGGTAAGTTGAAACGAAGGTGAGTGTTTATTTACAAATTCAAGAGTGATGCTGAATAATCCAGGGAACAGAGCGGGCGGCGTTGATTAGTTGTTGGGGGTGCAGTGGTTGATCCCGTCATGGCTCGGCAGCCGCCGACCACCAGGCAGAGGTTGGATGAAGGCTCCGGACGAGTGACTGCAGATGGAACAAAACGGAGGTAAGTAAACAACAAACCAACAAGGTGCAAAAACAACAAAACTACCGCTAGAGGCTCTAAGACTGATACTCTGGTAAACCTACTGTTCATGGCTAACGATCCGGCAGGGGAATGGATGTTAGGCCAGAGCCTAAGAAGGGTGATGATCAGGACCAGGTGTGCAGATTGCTGATGGGATGCAGGTGCGGAAATCAAGAGAGCTCCCGGAGCGTTCCAGAACCCTCGGGAAACTGGAGATCACGAACAGAAAAACTAGTCCACAGACAGGACCCGACTCAGACTGCCGGGATCGTTACAGTACCCCCCTCCGACGCAAACGCCACCGGGCGGACTCCCGGAGCGCCAGGATGGAGGCGGTAGAAGTCACGGATGAGGTCAGCATCTAGGATCTGTCGCCGCGGAATCCAACTCCTCTCTTCCGGACCATACCCCTCCCAGTCCACGAGATACTGGAAACCCCGGCCCCGCCGTCTGGAATCCATAATGCGTCGCACCGTGTAGGCAGGACCACCTCCGATCATCCGAGGAGGAGGAGGAGGAGGCGGAGGAGGCAACAGAGGACTGAGGAAAACAGGCTTGAGGCAGGAGACATGAAAGGTGGGATGGACTCTGAGCGTCCTCGGGAGTTTGAGTCGAACTGCCACCGGATTGATCACCTTCTCCACCACAAACGGACCAATGAACTTCGGTAACAACTTCCTAGACTCAGTCCGTAAAGGAAGATCCCGTGTAGGCCAACCAGACCCTATCTCCGATGGTATAGGTGGGAGCGGGGATCCGGCGACGATTCGCCTGGAGCTGATACCGGTCCGAAACTCTAAGGAGTGCCTTTCTGGCCCGATGCCAGGTCCGGTGGCAACGACGAATATGGGCCTGAACAGAAGGCACTGAGAGCTCCTTCTCCTGAGAAGGGAACAAGGGAGGTTGGTAGCCATACAGGCACTGGAAGGGAGACATCCCAGTGGCAGATGTAGGGGAGAGTATTGTGGGCATACTCAACCCAAGGCAACTGAGAGACCCAGGAGGTGGGGTTGGAAGAGGCCAGGCAGCGTAGCGTGGATTCCATCTTCTGGTTGGCTCTCTCCGCCTGACCATTAGATTGGGGGGTGAAAACCAGATGTGAGACTGACTGTAGCTCCAATGGCCAAACAGAAGGACTTCCAGACAGCAGAGAGTAAACTGAGGGCCACGGTCGGAAACGATATCACTGGGCAACCCGTGGACCCTGAAAACCTCCCTAACCAGGATCTCGGACGTCTCCGAGGCAGAGGGAAGCTTGGCAATTGGCACAAAGTGGGCGAACTTGCTGAATCTGTCCACGATAGTCAGAACGACCGTGTTCCCCTCAGAAGCGGGCAACCCAGTGACAAAGTCCAGGGCCAGATGCGACCATGGTCGCGGGGGAATAGGAAGGGGGGTGAAGTAGTCCAGAGCTGGGCCGATTGGTACCCTTATTCTGCGCACACACTGGACAGGCAGCAACATAACCCCCGAGTATCCTCGGCCATGGCAGGCCACCAAAAACGTCTGCGAAGAAACGCCATCGTCCGAGCCACGCCAGGGTGACAAGCCATCTTGCTGGCGTGGGACCATTTGAGGACCGCAGGACGAACCGACTCAGGCACAAACAACCGACCGGGTGGACCGTTACCGGGACCGGGCTGCGTCCGAAGAGCCGCCATCACCTCCTCCTCAATCTTCCACCTAACAGCTCCCACGACGCAGTTCCGGGGGAGAATTGTCTCGGTCTTGGACCCACTCTCCTCCGTCTTGGAGAACATCCGAGACAAGGCGTCCGCCTTGCCATTCTTAGATCCAGGTCGGAACGTCAGGGAAAAATTGAATCGTCCGAAAAACAACGACCACCTGGCCTGACGGGAGTTGAGACGTCTAGCCGATTGCACGTAAGCAAGATTCTTGTGGTCAGTCCAGACAATAAACGGTTGCTCCGCCCCCTCCAACCAGTGGCGCCACTCCTCCAAGGCAAGTTTCACCGCGAGAAGCTCCCGGTTACCCACATCGTAATTCCTCTCCGCAGGCGAAAGGCGACGAGAGTAGTAGGCGCAGGGATGGAGTTTACTGTCCGTGGAGCATCGCTGCGACAGGATGGCGCCAACTCCCACATCAGACGCGTCCCACTTCAACGACTGAACTGACGGGCCGTGTCCGGTTGAGAGAGAATCGGTGCGTTGGTGAATCGCCTCTTCAAATCCAGAAACGCTCGATCCGCCTCCGGATTCCACTTGAAGCTCCTGATACTGGAAGTCAAGGCAGTTAACGGAGCGGCCACACGGCTGTAATCCCGGATGAATCTGCGGTAGAAATTCGCAAACCCCAAAAATCTCTGGAGCTGCAATCTCGTACCGGGCTGGGCCCATTCCAGAACCGCTCTAACCTTCTCCTGGTCCATCCTAATCTCTCCCCTGGAGATGATGTACCCGAGAAAGGATGTCGTGTGGGCGTGAAACTCGCACTTCTCGGCCTTCACGAACAGGCGATTCTCCAACAATCGCTGCAGAACCTGCCGGACATGCTGGACGTGGTCGGGAAGGTTCCTTCGAGAAGATCAGAATGTCATCCAGGTAAACAAACACAAAGAGACCGATCATATCTCTCAGGACGTCGTTCACCATACTCTGGAATACCGCTGGAGCATTGGTCAGTCCAAACGGCATCACCTGATACTCGAAGTGACCCATCGGTGTATTGAAACCCGTCAACCACTCGTCTCCCTCTCTGATCCGGACCATGTGATACGCATTGCGTAGGTCTAGCTTGGTGAACACCGTAGCACCCTGTAAGGAGTCGAAGGCAGAACTCATCAAGGGCAGGGGATACTTGTTCTTGACCGTGATGTCATTCAACCCCCGATAATCAATACACGGTCGAGAGAGAGCCATCCTTCTTACCCACAAAGAAGAATCCTGCCCCCAGGGGGTGATGACGAGGACGAACGAGACCCGCAGCTAGGGACTCCTTGATGTAGGTCTCCAAAGCCTCACGTTCAGGGCGGGAGATACTGTATAACCTTCCCTTGGGGTAGACAGCTCCAGGGAACAGGTTGATGGCACAATCATATGGTCGGTGGGGAGGGAGTGACAGAGCCTTCTGCTTACTGAACACTTCCCCCAAATCGTGATATGTCTCGGGAACCAGGGACAAATCTGGGGGGTTTAGCCTCAATCACCTGACTGGGGAACCGAATGGGGACAGGCAGTCTTGAGACAGTTAGCATGACAATCAAGGCTCCAACTCGTTACCTTGCCCGTCACCCAATCGAACGTGGGATTGTGTTCCTTCAGCCAGGGGTATCCAAGGACCAGAGGAACATGGGAAGACGGCAGAATGAAGAATGAAATCATCTCCGAATGATTCCCCGACAACAGCATCTTAACCGGTTCAGTCCTCATCGTGATACGTGCCAGACTACTGCCGTTCAGAGTGGTCGCTTCAATGGCTTCCGGCAATTGCTCCTTGGAAAGCCCCAGCTGTTCCACCAACTCGGCATCAAGAAAGCTTCCATCGGCACCTGAATCGATAAAAGCGTTAATCGCTAAGCTCTGATTCCTGTTCACAAGGGTAGCCGGAAACGGGGTCTGACAGAGGTACTGAGAGGTTGAAACTGGCTCGCTAAAAGTCCTCCCAACTTTAGCGAGCCGGGCAGTTTGACGACCGCCGGGAACAAGTGGAGATGTAATGTCCCGAGCTACCACAGTAGAGGCAGCAGTTGGTCTTACGTCTATGTTGACGCTCCTCCTTGGTTAACCCGTGCCGCCCCCCACTTGCATGGGTTCAGAATCGGGAGAGAGGACCTCTCCACTAATCCTTTGTGGTGGAGAATGATCGACGGGTTCTGGTCCACCACCCGACCCGACTGGGAACTGAGAAGCTGATCGACTGGACGGACCCCATTGCTTCTCCCTCCTTCGCTCTCGGACTCGATTATCCACCCGAATAGACAAGGCTACCAAGCTGTCCAGGTCACTAGGCTCCGGATAGGAGATCAGCTCATCCTTGAGCTGCTCCGACAGACCCTGGTAAAAGGCCGCTTGCAGAGACTCCTCATTCCACCCACTCTCCACAGCCAACGTCTTGAACTCGATCACGAAGTCGGCCACGCTGCAGAGTTCCTTGGTGGAGCGAAAACAGGCGCCTAGCTGCGTCCCTCCCTCGGACGGAATGGTCGAAGAGCTTCCTCATCTCGGCCGTGAACCCCTGGTATGAAGCCATGCAGGGGTCTTGTCGTTCCCAAACGGCTGAAGCCCACTCCAGCGCTCGACCACGCAGCAACTCAATCACAAAGGCTATCCTAGCCTTGTCTGTGGCATAAGAGTAGGGCTGTAGATCGAACACTAACCCACACTGCATAAGGAAAGAACGGCATCTTCCCAGCTCCCCCTCATATTTATCCGGCGTCGGAACCTTGGGCTCACGGAAGGACACCGCTTCAGACGCGGCAGGCGAGATGGGTGAAACCGGTAGTGGATCCTCCACCGGAAACTTGCGCTGGTTCTGGACCTCCGTCAGACCGGTAGAAAGGTTCCGAACTGCCAACGCGATCTCCTGTAGCTCCGTGCTATGATGGCCCAACATCTTCTCCTGATGGGTAATGGCATGGCGAACAGAGTCCAGGTCCGCTGGGTTCATTACTGGCCGGATCGTTCTGTCACGAGTTACAAAGCCAGAACCCAGAAGCAGACCAGGACAAGGTAAGTTGAAACGAAGGTGAGTGTTTATTTACAAATTCAAGAGTGATGCTGAATAATCCAGGGAACAGAGCGGGCGGCGTTGATTAGTTGTTGGGGGTGCAGTGGTTGATCCCGTCATGGCTCGGCGGCCGCCGACCACCAGGCAGAGGTTGGATGAAGGCTCCCGGACGAGTGACTGCAGATGGAACAAAACGGAGGTAAGTAAACAACAAACCAACAAGGTGCAAAAACAACAAAACTACCGCTAGAGGCTCTAAGACTGATACTCTGGTAAACCTACTGTTCATGGCTAACGATCCGGCAGGGAATGGATGTTAGGCCAGAGCCTAAGAAGGGTGATGATCAGGACCAGGTGTGCAGATTGCTGATGGGATGCAGGTGCGGAAATCAAGAGAGCTCCCCGGAGCGTTCCAGAACCCTCGGGAAACTGGAGATCACGAACAGAAAAACTAGTCCACAGACAGGACCCGACTCAGACTGCCGGGATCGTTACAACGCCGTGAAGGACTGAAATCCTGCAGCGCCCCCAAGGTCCCCCTGCTCAAGAAAGCACATATACATGCCCGTCTGAAGTTTGCCAATGAACATCTGAATGATTCAGAGGAGAACTGGGTGAAAGTGTTGTGGTCAGATGAGACCAAAATTGAGCTCTTTGGCATCAACTCAACTCGCCCTGTTTGGAGGAGGAGGAATGCTGCCTATGACCCCAAGAACACCATCCCCACCATCAAACATGGAGGTGGAAACATTATGCTTTGAGGGTGTTTTTCTGCTAAGGGGACAGGACAACTTCACCGCATCAAAGGGATGATGGACGGGGCCATGTACCGTCAAATCTTGGGTGAGAACCTCCTTCCCTCAGCCAGGGCATTGAAAATGGGTCGTGGATGGGTATTCCAGCATGACAATGACCCAAAACACACGGCCAAGGCAACAAAGGAGTGGCTCAAGAAGAAGCACATTAAGGTCCTGGAGTGACCTAGCCAGTCTCCAGACCTTAATCCCATAGAAAATCTGTGGAGGGAGCTGAAGGTTCGAGTTGCCAAACGTCAGGCTCGAAACCTTAATGACTTGGAGAAGATCTGCAAAGAGGAGTGGGACAAAATCCCTCCTGAGATGTGTGCAAACTTGGTGGCCAACTGCAAGAAACGTCTGACCTCTGTGAATGCCAACAAGGGTTTTGCCACCAAGTACTAAGTCATGTTTTGCAGAGGGGTCAAATACTTATTTCCCTCATTAAAATGCAAATCAATTCATAACATTTTTGACATGCGTTTTTCTGGATTTTTTTGTTGTTATTCTGTCTCTCACTGTTCAAATAAACCTACCATTAAAATTATAGACTGATCATGTCTTTGTCAGTGGGCAAACGTACAAAATCAGCAGGGGATCAAATACTTTTTTCCCTCACTGTAACTATTGGATCTGATCTGAAGAAGTGGAAGCAATTGCAGCATTTCACCATTCAACCATTCATAAAATGACTTTGTAGGCTCACAGGAGTACAAACAGCACATTGATATGGTGCATGGAAGTTAAATTACACCTATGGAACAGACCTTGAACTTACTGTATTATGTCATCCACCGTCAGACTGAGACTGGGACCTCAGGTTCCAGCTGGCAATGAAGGAAGGGTGTGGACATGCAAGGCTGATAGTTGCGGTTTCGAGATTTCACACTGAACTCTGAATTACCATAACCAGGAAGTAAGGTGATGTGACACACTAAGCAATAAGACAGAACTGAAGCGAAAATAATTATGAGGATCAGATAATCAGATTGTACACTTGGGGTTTCTGGGCTAGTGTGTCCTAGGTCAGGGTAGTGGGCGTACTTTTGTGTACAGAGTCCGGGGGTAGACTATTGGGGAGAGGGGGTGCAAGGCCCATTAGTGCAGAGGACGTGCAGTGCAGCACTGCTGCCACCCGCAATATTGTACGCTTCATGCTTCGCCTCAATACCACAATCATCCCCTTGTTTAGTAGAAATGTTCACAGTGGTCAGCTTCTACAGGGGCTTTCCTATATGCCAACTTCACGTATAAAATACTTTTTTTAGTGGTGGTTGGTGTTTATCAATCACTATCACTTCATACTGTGCAATGCTTCGTAAATACATTGTACATATGTAGCTACACTGAGTGTACAAAACATTAGGTACACCTTCCTAATATTGCTTTGCACCCCCTTCTGCCCTCAGAACAGCCTCAATTCGTCAGGGCCTGAACTCTACATCGATTTTGTATTGTAGATATGTGGTAGTAGAGTAGTGTCCTGAGGGCACACACTTAATGTGTTGTGAAAAGTGTTATGAAATGTAATGTCATGTAATATATTTTATTGTATATAACTGCCTTAATGTTGCTGGACCCCAGCAAGAGTAGCTGCTGCCTTGGCAGCAGCTAATTGGGATCCTTAATAAATATAAATATAATGTGTTGAAAGCATTCCACAGGGATGCTGGCTCATGTTGACTCCAATGCTTCCCACAGTTGTTAAGTTGGCTGGATGTCCTTCGGGTGGTGGACCATTCTTGATACACATAGGAAACTGTTGAGCGTGAAAAACCCAGCAGCGTTGCAGTTCTTGATCCACTCAAACTGGTGTGCCTGGCACCTACTACCATACCCCATTCAAAAGCACTTATTTTGTCTTGTCCATTCACCCTCTGAATGGCACACATACACAATCCATGTCTCAATTGTCTCAAGGCTTAAAAATCCTTCTTTAACCTGTCTCTTCCCCTTCATCTACACTGATTGAAGTGGATTTAACAGGTGACATCAATAAGGGATCATGGCTTACACCTGGATTCACCTGGTCAGTTTGTCATGGAAAGAGCAGGTGTTCCTAATATTTTGTACACTCAGTGTACATTTTTACATTTACATTTTTGTCATTTAGCAGATGCTCTTATCCAGAGCGACTTACAGTTAGTGAGTGCATACATAAAAAAAAATAAAAATCATACTGGCCCCCCGTGGGAATCGAACCCACAACCCTGGCGTTGCAAGCACCATGCTCTACCAACTGAGCTACACAGGACTAAATCACATCCCGAATGGTAGAATGAAGTCAAAATAAGGAATAAAGGTTACCTTCTCCCCAAGCTGCCTCCACTACTGTACCTCTCACTCTTCTTTCTCTTTCCTCTTACTCCCCTCTCTTTTTTCTCTCTCTGTCCTCTCCGTTCTTCATAGGTTGATAAGATTATCCTCCTGGTCGAGGCTAGTTTATACTTCCAACCTGTAATGGGCTCCCATATCACTAATGAAAACTGCTGTGTCATACTGCCCTCGCCACTGCTGGCTGATCTGACCACACTGTTGTGTGCACCCTCATCACTGATCATTGCTAGAGTAGAATAGCTCTACTGTATACTGTCATCTCTGCTCATGGCTTTGCCATCAGCCATAAGGTATCTATGGGCAACCTATCTATGATTCATTTTAAATGACATTATAGTGAATGGAGTTACAAACTCATCAGAATCGTGAACTGTTAATTTGATCACAGATATTGGATGTGATTCCTATTTGCTAGCAGGGATGACTGATACTGGTAAATTGATAATGGTAAGAGTCTAATGCCATGAACATCCGTTATGCAGTGCCCAATGTCATCAGAGTGCTGATGCTAATGCTGTGAGAGCACAGTGGACTTGGCGGCTCATATAATATATTTAAAAGAAAAACCAGAGGCAGTGGCTATGATTCCTTTTTGCTGGTAGGGATGCCTAAAACAGTGCAAAGTGCACCTCCTTGGTAGTACTGGTAAATTGATGGGTGGAGTGGACGGTTCAAATTCAGGTCCAGACAAGAGTCTCTATGCCATAGGAATTACGTAAACTATAAAGTGCCAAATGATATCAGAGTGCTGATCACAGAGTTCTGATGCTAGTGCTGTAAGGTTCAGTGGAATGACAGTGGACTAGGTGTCAAGGACGGGCGTAGGTGTGGTGTGGAATCAAATGCTGCTCCTTCTCCTTGTGACACTAGGATGCTCAAGTCCCTAGTAATTGCACCCTTAGGTCATCACAGTGATGAATCATTCTAACCAGAGCTTTGCCACGCTGACATTAGTGTCCTACTGCAGCTTTGACGTGGGTGTTTATAAAGTTATACAGTAGAGTTTATAAATCTTTGAGGCATCCAATAAAAATAACAGCTGATGTAATAATAACATCTGATTTTAAACGGCTGCATACAGAATTGTATGTGTGGGGCCAGGTGTGTGTGTGCATGTGTGTGTGTAGGTGTGTGCGTATATGCGTGTGAGTGTGGTTTAATGATTTAATGACTATATATTTCCACATTGCTTCTATCACAGGCCACACACATACCTCTCCTGACTCATCACTTATCCTTTTCGTGCAGAGGTCCAGTGACCTTACTGACGTCCGTCCGTCTGACGTCCAGTGACCACAAGTGCCACTGTGAGACAGGAACTAGTCTACAAGCCATCAGGGATCAACCACTATTCATAAAGAACAAGTGAGATCATACCAATAAAATGTCTAATACACTTTCTAA
The DNA here is from genome assembly GCF_020615455.1 of Coregonus clupeaformis. Classification (NCBI taxonomy): domain Eukaryota; kingdom Metazoa; phylum Chordata; class Actinopteri; order Salmoniformes; family Salmonidae; genus Coregonus; species Coregonus clupeaformis. The sequence goes on along the minus strand of NW_025533889.1, from coordinate 126,914 downwards.
AGGCATCAAACCTACATTGAACATGTTCAGAAGGGAAAATGGGAGAAAAGAAAGATCCCAGTGAGCATTATTGTTTCCTCTCAGTCAATTCACTCATCTCAAGTTATGTCATAGGCCTTACCCAGGGAGTAGCAATTATTTCAGGGGCACAATGACTTCACTTTGAGCTCATTTGGCCAGAGTTAAAGAGGGAATCCACTATACATCGTAAACCCCTCCTTTAGGACGGGGTATGAGCATTTGGATGACTCACACATTGACTCACCTTACAGCCAAAGGTCTTGATTGACATGATGGCTGTCATAGAAACCAATGGACAGAGGCCAAAGCTTCTCACAATAATGTCTGATGATGCCTGCTCTGGCCGCCTTATGTCTGCACGATGACAGAGTCAATATTGGAAAGTTGGCCGTTCTGCCAAATAGGAGACATGTCCACTTTACAGCCAGAGATAAACAGTTACCAATTCAGCTATGGTCTCACACATAACAAATACTGTATTCAAACAGTTGATGTATACAGTATAACGACGGGAACAAATGTGCATTTTTGGCTCCTGATTATGTGATCTTTTTTTGTCTGAATGCTATTATGGATCCTCGTTTATAAAACGGATTTAAACATTCTAAAATATAGCGATGTAAACGTTTGATATCCGTGTGATATTTAACTACACATTTGTAAAGTAATTCACAGACACTGAAATTCACACACTCACTCAAATACGAACGTGAATGCCCTCGTTCACCACAATGTATCTGCACCGTGAGATTCTTGTGCTTTGGCGCTTGGCCAGCAGATACTGACAAGTGTTGATCACTTTTCAACATTTCACCTGAGCGTCCCTGTTGCTTATTGAGGAAAGGGTAGCAGACATGGTAATAATTCCAGTCAAGACACAGAAAGGTTAATGAAAAGTTTGATTCTAATTGGTTAAACTTCCCAGAGAGTGGCAGTTGGAAAGGTCAGTGATTGGTTAAGAGGAGAAGTGTAAAACAAAGAGAATGACACCCCCTGTAACTGTGGCAGACAGGGATGCAGGGCAGAATTTTGTTCTGTGATAGCCACTTTGGATACCCTCCAGTGTCACATGTCAAAGCCCAAACATTGTCCTAATGCTGTATCAACCCCCCAGCTCACATTTCTGACAGGGTTCTGAGATAAAGGCAGATAGTGCTTGGTTAATGTTTAAAGGCAGAGGATATCAACTTCATGGGGACTGATATGGGTGATATACAGTGCATTTGGAAAGTATTCAGACCCCTACGTTACAGCCTTATTCTAAAATTGATTAAATAGTTTTTTTCCCCCTCATCAATCTACACACAGTACCCCATAATAACAAAGGAAAAACAGGTTTTTAGACATTTTTACACATTTCTTAAAAATTAAAAACAGAAATATGACATTTACATAAGTATTCAGACCCTTTACTCAGTAATATGTTGAAGCACCTTTGGCAGCGATTACAGCCTCAAGTCTTCTTGGGTATGACGCTACAAGCTTGGCACACCTGTATTTGGGGTGTTTGTCCCATTCTTCTCTGCAGATCCTCTCAAGCTCTGTCAGGTTGGATGCACAGCTATTTTCATGTCTCTCCAGAGATGTTCGATCGGGTTCAAGTCTGGGCTCTGACTGGGCCACTCAAGGACATTCAGAGACTTGTCCCGAAGCCACTCCTGCGTTGTCTTGGCTGTGTGCTTAGGGTCGTTGTCCTGTTGGAAGGTGAACCTTCACCCCCAGTCTGAGGTCCTGAGCGCTCTGGAGCAGGTCTTCATCAAGGATCGCTCCGTTCATCTTTTGCTCGATCCTGCGCAAACTCCAAGCGGGCTGTCTTGTGTCTTTTACTGAGGAGTAGCTTCCGTCTGGCCACTCTACCATAAAGGCCTGATTGGTGGAGTGCTGCAGAGATGGTTGTCCTTCTGGATGGTTCTCCCATCTCCACTGAGGAACTCTGGAGTTCTGCCAGAGTGACCATCGAGTTCTTAGTCACCTCCCTGACCAAGGCCTTTCTCCCCCGATTGCTCAGTTTGGCCAGGCGGCCAGCTCTAGGAAGAGTCTTGGTGGTTCCAAACTTCTTCCATTTAATAATGATGGAGGACACTGTGTTCTTGGGGACCTTCAATGTTGCAGAATTTGTTTTGTACCCTTCCCCAGATCTGTGCCTCGACACAATCCTGTCTCGGAGCTCTACAGAGAATTACTTCGACCCCATGGCTTGGTTTTTGCTCTGACATGCACTGTCAACTGTGGGACCTTATATAGACAGGTGTGTGCCTTTCCAAATCATGTCCTGTTATGTTCTCCCCTCGGGTGTAGTTCGTCTGAGGAGGAGACGTAAATGCCAGTGCCTGCGCACACAATGTAAAATAGATGGATGGGGAAGAAATGTGGGGTGTAACTAACTAAAATAACCAGACACAACAACCAGAACTCAATGTTAGCCTTCTGGGGAAGTTTAGTAAGCTACTAAACAAAATAATATACAACACCCATATAGAAACAGTAATAAAACAAAGACCAATCAAACAAACCAGGGATGGTAAGAGAAGGGAATGTTTGGGAACGGGGTCCAATTAATGAAAATAAACAAAAGGTCCCTCCTCTTCTACACACCTAATCCTTCGCAAAGTAATCCAAGATGGCATAGCAGTGCGGTCGTGTTCTTTGTTGTGTGTCCATGTAAATAGCCAGTTTTTTGTATTTTTTGGTATTTTTCATACATATTTCCCTATCACACTTTTAATCTTTCTACAAAAAACCCGCCTCACTCAATGTGGAACGGATTCTATTATTGATTTACCTTTTATCTCCAGTTGAAACTAGCTATCCAGCTAACTAGCTACTTGCTATTAGCCACCGTTAGCAGTTTTCACCCAGAACATCGGATTTTCGGCCAGAATAACTGAATCACTGGACATTAACACCGGATCGCAACTAGCTAGCCGCAACCGAATGGATGTTGCTGTTGGCTAATCACCACTGCCCCCGAAGCAAGCACCAGTTAGCCTTGAGCTAGCCTCGAGCCAGGCCCATATCCCGGCTATCTACCTCTCTGTCTACCGGACGCAAATAGCCGGCTAATTAGCTACTTGCTATCAGCCACCGTTAGCGGTTTTTCACCATTGTCCGTGGCCTGCACTACCTACCAGCCAGCTCTAGCCTGGACTATTATCGGCCAGTCAGCACTGTCTGCACAGCGCGTTATCGACCCAGAACATATCGGTTTTTCTTCCGGAATCACTGAATCACTGGACCTTTAACACCGGATCATCGCAACTAGCTAGCTGCAACCAAATAGATGTTGTTGTTGGCTAATCAGCCTTGAGCTAGCCTCGAGCCAATCCCATCTCCTGGCTATCTACCTCTCTGTCAACCGGACGGGACCTCTTAGTGTTGACACGGAGCCCCGCCGATCCAACACGACTGGTCTGTCGATGAAATCGTCTGATGTGGTTTCAACAGGCTTCCTGTTACGACGTCGACCACGAAGATCCATCTGCTAGCCACGGCCCGCTAGCACACGCAAGCTGTGGCCTCTTGCTCGCCAGTGCTGTAGCATCCCCCAAACTACCTCCGAACTCTCCTATTGCTGTTCACCGGACCTTATGATAACTCAGCTATACAGCTGATGCCTGCTGGACTGTTCCTTTATACGGTACCGCATCCTGTTTATGTTTAGCCTCAGCCCAAACTTTGTCGCCATTACCAGCTGTTGTCTTAGCTCTCTCGAATAACACCTGTGATTGCTTTATGCCTCTCTCCCATGTCAATATGCCTTGCTTATTGCTGTTTCGGTTATTTCTTATTGTACTATTTCACTGTAGATCCCCCAGCCCAGCTCAACCTGCCTTAGATAGCTCCTTTGTCCCACCCCCCATACACGCGGAGACCGACTCAATCGGTGCCTCCAGTGATGCTATCTCTTTCATTGTTACACACCGCTTAGGTTTACCTCCACTGTACTCATATCCTTCTTCTACTCCTCCTCTGTTCCTCTGGTGATGTAGAGGGTAACCCAGGGCCTGTAGCCCCCAGTATCACTCCTACTCCCCAGGCGTTATCATTTGTTGACTTCTGTAACCGTAAAAGCCTTGGTTTCTTGCATGTTAACATCAGAAGCCTCCTTCACTGCGTTAGCACAGTCCGCCAACCCTGATGTTCTAGCAGTGTCTGAATCCTGGCTTAGGAAGGCCAACAAAAACTCGGAAATGTCCATCCCCAACTACAACATTTTCCGTCTAGATAGAACTGCCAAAGGGGGCAGAGTTGCAATCTACTGTAGAGATAGCCTGCAGAGCTCTATCATACTATCCAGGTCTGTGCCCAAACAGTTTGAGCTTCTACTTCTAAAAATCCACCTTTCCAGAAATAAGTCTCTCACTGTTGCCGCTTGCTACAGACCCCCCTCAGCCCCGAGCTGTGCCCTGGACACCATATGTGAACTGATTGCCCCCCCATCTATCCTCAGAGTTCGTACTGCTTGGTGACCTAAACTGGGATATGCTTAACACCCCGGCCAACCTACAATCTAAACTAGATGCCCTCAATCTCACACAAATTATCAACAAACCTACCAGGTACAACCCTAAATCTGTAAACATGGGCACCCTCATAGATATAATCCTGACAAATTTACCCTCTAAAACACCTCCGCTGTCTTCAACCAGGATCTCAGCGATCACTGCATTATTGCCTGCGTCCGTAATGGGTCCGTGGTCAAACGACCACCCCTCATCACTGTCAAACGCTCCCTAAAACACTTTAGCGAGCAGGCCTTTCTAATTGACCTGGCCCGGGTATACTGGATGGATATTGACCTCATTCTGTCAGTAGAGGATGCCTGGTTGTTCTTTAAAAGTGCTTTCCTCTCAATCTTAAATAAGCATGCCCCATTCAAAGAATTCAGAACTAAGGACAGATATAGCCCCAGGTTCTCCTCAGACTTGACTGCCCTTGACCAGCACAAAAACATCCTGTGGCGTACTGCATTAGGATCGAACAGCCCCCGCGATATGCAACTTTTCAGGGAAGTCAGGAACCAATATACACAATCAGTTAGGAAAGCAAAGGCTAGCTTTTTCAAACAGAAATGTGCATCCTGTAGCACTAACTCCAAAAAGTTTTGGGACACTGTAAAATCCATGTAAAATAAGAGCACCTCCTCCCAGCTGCCCACTGCACTGAGGCTAGGAAACACTGTCACCACCGATAAATCTACAATAATCGAGAATTTCAACAAGCATTTTGCTACGGCTGGCCATGCTTTCCACCTGGCTACCACTACCCCGGCCACCAGCTCTGCACCATTTGCTGCAACTTGCCCATGCCCCCCAGCTTCTCCTTCACACAAATTCAGACAGCTGATGTTCTGAAAGAGCTGAAAAATCTGGACCCCTACAAATCAGCTGGGCTAGACAATCTGGACGCTTTCTTTCTAAAATTAGCCGCCGAAATTGTCGCAACCCCTATTACTAGCCTGTTCAACCTCTCTTTCGTAACGTCTGAGATCCCCAGAGATTGGAAAGCTGCCGCGGTCATCCCCCTCTTCAAAGGAGGTGACACTCTAGATCCAAACTGTTACAGACCTATATCCATCCTGCCCTGCCTTTTCAAAAGTATTTGAAAGCCAAGTTAACAAACAGATCACCAACCATTTCGAATCCCACCGTACCTTCTCTGCTATGCAATCCGGTTTCCGAGCTGGTCATTGGTGCACCTCAGCCACGCTCAAGGTCCTAAACGATATTATAACCACGATCGATAAAAGACAGTACTGCACAGCCGTCTTCATCGACCTGGCCAAGGCTTTCGACTCTGTCAACCACCGCATTCTTATTGGCAGACTAAATAGCCTTGGTTTCTCTAATGACTGCCTCGCCTGGTTCACCAACTACTTCTCAGATAGAGTACAATGTGTCAAATCGGAGGGCCTGTTGTCTGGACCTCTGGCCGTCTCTATAGGGGTGCCACAGGGTTCAATTATTGGGCCGACTCTATTCTCTGTGTATATCAATGATGTCGCTCTTGCTGCTGGTGACGCTGGGAACCACCTCTATGCGGACGACACCATTTTGTATACATCTGGCCCTTCATTGGACACTGTGGTAACAAACCTCCAAACAAGCTTCAACGCCATAGAACACTCCTTCCGTAGCTTCCAACTGCTCTTAAACACTAGTAAAACTAAATGCATGCTCTTCAACCGAACGCTGCTTGCACCCGCCCACCCGACTAGAATCACTACTCTCAGCGGGTCTGACCTAGAGTATGTGGACAACTACAAATACCTAGGTGTCTGGTTAGACTGTAAACTCTCCTTCCAGACTCACATTAAGCATCTCCAATCAAAAGTTAGATCTAGACTCGGCTTCCTATTTCGCAACAAAGCCTCCTTCACTCATGCTGCCAAACATGCCCTCATAAAACTGACTATCCTACCGATCCTTGACTTCGGCGATGTCATTTACAAAATAGCCTCCAACACTCTACTCAGCAAATTGGATGTAGTCTATCACAGTGCCATCCGTTTTGTCACCAAAGCCCCATATACTACCCACCTTTCTGACCTGTACGCTCTTGTTGGCTGGCCCTCACTACATATTCGTCGCCAAACTCACTGGCTCCAGGTCATCTATAAATCACTGCTAGGCAAATCTCTGTCTTATCTTAGCTCACTGGTCACCATAGCAACACCCACCCGTAGTCTGCTCTCCAGCAGGTATATCTCACTGGTCATCCCCAAAGCCAACACCTCCTTTGGCCGCCATTCCTTCCAGTTCTCTGCTGCCAATGACTGGAACGAACTGCAAAAATCTCTGAAGCTGGAGACTCTTATCTCCCTCACAAACTTTAAGCGTCAGTTGTCAGAGCAGCTTACCGATCACTGCACCTGTACACAGCCATTCTGAAATTAGCCCACCCAACTACCTCATCCCCATATTGTTATTTATTTTGCTAATTTGCACCCCAGTATCTCTATTTGCACATCATCTTTTGCACATCTATCATTCCAGTGTTAATACGAAATTGTAACTATCTTGCACTATGGGCTATTTATTGCCTTACCTCCATAACTTACTACATTCGCACACACTGTATATATATTTTCTGTTGTATTTTTGACTTTATGTTTTGTTTACCCCATATGTAACTCTGTGTTGTTGTTTTTATCGCACTGCTTTGCTTTATCTTGGCCAGGTCGCAGTTGTAAATGAGAACTTGTTCTCAACTCGCTTATCTGGTTAAATAAAGGTGAAATAAAAAAATAAAAAATAAAAACACACTCTAAGCCTTAACCCGCTTTCCTACCAGTTACCACAAATACAGGGGTGACACCCGCCCGGCTAACCTAGTGTGCAAAACAGTAGATTATCTACGTGTGAATGTACACCCATGGGCAAAACTACCTTTCCCTTCTCCAGGACCTAGGTAGGGTGGAATACAGCAGGAGGACAGGCTGGAACACAAACAAAGATAAATCAAAACAACCAATAAGCAAATCCTCAGACAAACAGCCAAACAAAAAGTGCCCTCTCTCTCCTCTTGAGCTCACACGGCAAACAGTTTATATACTCTAGTCAATCAGTCATTCAACCACAGCTGGCAGGACTCCGGACAGAAGCCACGCCCACCATCGTCAGCCGCAACTCAGCACACCTGTAATAACCAGAACACTCAAACAGAACAACCACTCTGAACCACACACATACACTACAAACACACACCCTACAAAGGAAGATTGGGAGAAAGAAAAACATGTCACACGTAACATGTCCAATCAATTGAATATACCACAGGTGGACTCCAATCAAGTTGTAGAAACATCTCAAGGATGATCAATGGAAACAGGATGCTCCTGAGCTCAATTTCGAGTCTCATAGCAAAGGGTCTGAATATTTATGTAAATAAGGTATTTCTGTTTTTTATTTCTAAAGACCTATTTTCGCTTTGTCATTATGGGGTATTGTGTGTAGATTGATGAGGAAAATTATTTATTTAATCAATTTTAGAATAAGGCTGTTACGTAACAAAGTGTGGAAAAGGTCAAGGGGTCTGAATACTTTCCGAATGCACTGTATGACTGGAGAGTGCAACAAGCTCTGTTGTCCTCCATGGTCCCAGTCACGGGATTGAGAACCATTATGACTACCTTTAATGACCGCATTATTAAGGGTCAGCAGGATGGCCTCTGAGACCCGAGGGACACTTCAAGTTTTGTGGATCATATTTACATTTACTGTGGGTGAACTCCATTCCTGAAAGGCTCATCAGATTCAATTTCAGCCTCAGAGGCTGATAAGTCAGGATGCTTCCTTGGTGGCTGTTTCATAGGTAAGGCTCCTTGCGGGCAGATTAGCTGTCAAAGTGCTTTATATGCAGATGCATATCTGATCCAGGGGGTGAGCTATATTCCTGGCAGATTGATCAGATTCAATAGCAGCCTCAGAGGCTGATAGATCAGGATGCTGCCTTGTAGGCTGTTTCATATGTAAGGCTCCTTGCAAACAGCCTACAAGGCAGTATCCTGACTTATCAGCCTCTGAGACTGCTATTGAATCTGATCAGCCTGACAGGAATAGAGCGCATCCAGTCTTGATCATATACATAATGCACTGACTTCTAATCTGCCTGCAATGACCTTTCCCTATGAAACAGCCTATAAGGCAGAATCCTGACTTATCAGCCTCTGAGGCTGCTATTGAATCTGATCAAGCTCTGAGGCTGAAATTGAATCTGATCAGCCTGTCAGGAATGGAGCTCACCCACTCTGTAAATGTAAGTATTATCCATAAAACATGAAGTGTCCCTTACAATTATACACATATAAGTTATGCAAGCTAATAACCAGCATAGATTTCAAGCTAGCTATCTAGCTAACAAGACTACCTAGCTAACTAGCTAGCTAGCTTGCTTGTTCACAAGACTAGCCAAACTGGCTGCGTTGTTGCTTGCATGCGATTGGCTGTGGTCTTGTCAAGCATCGCTCAGGGCTTAAATGCCCCACGAGGGCTTAGATGCCCCAAGAGCTCTTAGCTCAAGGTAAGGGACAATTAGCTTGCTAACATTCTAATTTATAAAATGATAATGAGCTCCAAACACAAATGAAGCATGATATTAGCATGAAATGTACCATCCCTTAGTGTAGCAATCAATAAAAACATATGCGTTTCATAATATTGAAACTTTGTATTTAACAAGTTTACCAAGGTCTTAGTTTTGTCCTTAATTTAACTTTTTCACCCCTGACGCTTTATCTGTGTCAGCGTGCTGTGTGTGGATGAGTGAAGGGAATCAAGTGCAGGAACAAGGATGACTTCAACAGACTTTAGTAATATCCAACACAGGAATGAGTCGCCAACCCAACCGGGCGGCGCGAACAATTACGCACAACACACAGTGCGGAAAACAAGAAAAAGCGCACGCAGTGCGAACTCTCGAAAATACAACAAACGAGAGAGAAAAACTCCTCGGAGGCAAGCTGACAATAACAATCACACATAACACCTGACCCAAACAAACGAAACTAAATAGGGAACACAATCAAACACAAACAAGGGACAGGTGTTACAAAGAGACAAAACCAAACGAACATGAAACATAGAACGGTGGCAGCTAGTACTCCGGAGACGACGACCGCCGAAGCCTGCCCGAACAAGGAGGAGGAGCAGCCTCGGCCGAAACCGTGACAGTACCCCCCCCTTGACGCGCGGCTCCAGCCGTGCGCCGACCCGGGGCTCGGGGACGACCCGGACGACGCGGAGCAGGGCGCGCAGGATGACCCCGATGGAACTCGGTCAGCAGGGACTGGTCCAATATGTCCCTCCTTGGCACCCAGCACCGCTCCTCCGGGCCGTACCCCTCCCACTCCACGAGATATTGAAGACCCCCCATCCGGCGTCTCGAATCAAGGATGGACCTCACAGTGTACGCCGGAGCCCCCTCGATGTCCAACGGGGGCGGAGGAGTCTCCTCTATCTCATACTCCTGGAGTGGACCAGCTACCACCGGCCTGAGGAGAGACACATGGAACGAGGGGTTAATATTCCTATAGTCAATAGGCAGTTCTAACCTGTAACACACCTCGTTCAACCTCCTCAGGACTTTGAATGGCCCCACAAACCGCCGACCCAGCTTCCGGCAGGGCAGGCGGAGGGGCAGGTTTCTGGTCGAGAGCTAGACTCGATCTCCAGGTGCGTACACAGGCCCCTCACTGCGGTGGAGATCGGCGCTCGTTTTCTGCCGACGGATGGCCCGCTGCAGATGTACGTGGGCAGCGTTCCATGTTTCCTCCGAGCGCCCGTACCCATTCATCCACCGCAGGGGCCTCGATCTGGCTCTCGTGCCAAGGTGCCAGAACCGGCTGGTACCCTAACACACACTGGAAAGGGGTTAGTTGGGTGGAGGAGTGGCGGAGAGAGTTCTGCGCCATTTCGGCCCACGGAACGTATCTCGCCCACTCCTCCGGCCGGCCCTGGCAATAAGACCTCAGAAACCTACCCACCTCCTGGTTAACACGTTCAACCTGCCCATTACTCTCCGGGTGGTAACCCGAGGTAAGGCTTACCGAAACCCCCAACCGTTCCATAAACGCTCTCCACACTCTGGAGGTGAACTGGGGGCCTCGGTCAGACACTATATCCTCGGGTACCCCGTAATGCCGGAAGACATGGGTAAACAGAGCCTCAGCGGTCTGTAGGGCAGTGGGTAGACCCGGCATGGGAAGGAGACGACAGGCCTTCGAGAACCGATCCACAATGACCAGGATGGTAGTATTCCCCTGTGAGGGGGGAAGGTCGGTAACAAAATCCACCGAGAGGTGGGACCAGGGTCGTTGTGGAATAGGCAGGGGTTGTAGCTTACCCCTGGGCAAATGTCTGGGCGCCTTACACTGGGCACACACCGAACAGGAGGAGACATAAATCCTCACATCCCTAGCTAACGTTGGCCACCAGTACTTCGTGCTAAGGCAGTGCACTGTCCGGCCGATACCCGGATGGCCAGAGGAGGGGGACGTATGAGCCCAACAAATGAGGCGATCGCGTACCTCGAGCGAAACGTACGTCCGACCCACTGGACACTGTGGAGGACTTGGGTCGGTGCGTAACGCCCGCTCGATCTCGGCATCAACCTCCCACACCACCGGTGCAACCAGACAAGACTCTGGTAGTATGGGCGTGGGCTCAACGGACCTCTCCTCCCGCGTCATACCGCCGAGACAGAGCATCTGCCTTCCCGTTCTGGGACCCAGGGATGTAAGTGATTTTAAACACAAACCGGGCTAGAAACATAGTCCAGCGGGCCTGGCGAGGATTCAGTCTCCTAGCTGCCCGGATGTATTCCAGGTTACGATGGTCAGTTAGAATGAGGAAAGGGTGTTGAGCCCCCTCGAGCCAATGCCGCCACACCTTTAGGGCCTGTACCACGGCTAACAGCTCCCTGTCTCCTACGTCATAATTCCGCTCCGCCGGACTGAGCTTTTTAGAATAAAACGCACAGGGACGGAGTTTAGGTGGTGTGCCAGAACGTTGGGAAAGAACGGCCCCTATACCGGCCTCTGACGCGTCCACCTCTACCTGGAAAGGTAAAGAGGGATCCGGATGCGCCAACACCGGCGCCGAGGTAAACAGGTCCTTCAGTTTCCCAAAAGCCCTGTCCGCCTCAGCTGACCACCCGAGCGCACCGCCCCCCCTTCAACAGAGACGTTATGGGAGCTGCCACCTGTCCAAAACCCCGGATAAACCTCCGGTAATAATTTGCAAAACCCAAGAACTGTTGCACCTCCTTCACAGTGGTTGGGGTCTGCCAATTACGCACAGCTGACACCCGGTCTACCTCCATCTTCACCCCTGACTCAGACAACTGATAACCCAGAAAGGAGACCGACTTCTGAAAAAACAGACATTTCTCTGCCTTGACATATAGGTCATGCTCCAACAGCCTCCTCAATACTCGGCGCACCAGGGCTACATGCTCTGCTCGGGTAGGACTGTACACCAGAATATCAGTCGATGTACACGACTACTCCCTGTCCCTGCATGTCCCGGAAAATCTCATCGACGAAGGATTGGAAGACTGAGGGAGCATTCATTAACCCATATGGCATGACTAGATACTCGTAGTGTCCGGAAGTCGTGCTAAACGCTGTCTTCCATTCATCGCCCTCTCTAATGCGCACCAAGTTATATGCGCTCCTGAGATCCAATTTTGTAAAGAACTGTGCACCGTGCAGTGACTCCGTCATATTCGCAATCAGAGGAAGTGGATAGCTGTACTTCACCGTAATCTGATTGAGACCGCGGTAGTCAATACACGGGCGCAGACCTCCATCCTTTTTCTTCACAAAAAATAAACTTGAGGAAGCGGGTGAAGTGGAGGCCCGTATGTATCCCTGTCTCAGAGACTCAGCGATGTACGTCTCCATTGCCTTCCTCTCCTCTTGAGACAAGGGATACACATGGCTCCGCGGGAGAGCTGCTCCTGACTGGAGATCTATCGCACAATCCCCCCGTCTATGAGGCGGCAGCTGCGCCGCCCTAGTTTTACTAAACACCAGTTTCAAATCCTCATACTCGGGGGGAATATGCAGTGCTGTCATTAGATTCGGACTTTCCACCGAGGTCGCCCCTATGGAAACACCCAGACACCGCCCCTCACACTGGGCAGACCACCCTTTAAGAGCTTTCTCTCGCCACATAATAGTAGGGTCATGGGTCATCAACCAGGGAAGGCCCAGCACTACCGGATACGCAGGAGAGTCAATCAGATAGAGCTGAATCGTCTCCTCATGACCCTCCTGCGCCATCATTTGAAGGGGTGCTGTGACCTCCCCTAATCAACCCAGACCCTAACGGACGGCTATCTAGGGCATGAACAGGGAAAGGCTTATCAACTGGAAGGAGGGGAATCCCTAACTCTATACAAAACTGGCGATCTACAAAATTCCCAGCTGCGCCTGAATCTACCAGCGCCTTATGCTGGGAACGAGGTGCAACCTGTGGAAAACAAACAGGCAAGGTTAGGTGAACGACAGAAAGCTCTGGGTAAGTAGGGCGCCTACTCACCTGGGGGGACCCCCCAATGCGTGACCTGCCTTCTCCTCCACCGGGGGACCCTCCCCAACACCTAGCCGCGGTGTGCCCTCCACGGCCACAGTTAGTGCAGGGAACGGCCCCCTCGGGTTCCTACTCCTCCGTTCTCTAGCGCCAGCACCCCGAGCTCCATAGGGCTCGGCTCGGAGATGCTGGAGAGTGGAATGGGCGAACCCCACCCGGGACGTCCACGGGTGGCGAGCAGGGTATCCAGCCGAATGGCCATGTCGACAAGTTGGTCAAAGGTCAACGAGGTGTCCCTGCACGCCAACTCTCGCTGGACGTCCTCCCGGAGGCTGCAACGGAAGTGGTCTATAAGGGCCCGCTCATTCCACCCTGCATCGGCCGCTAGAGTCCGGAATTCCAAGGCAAAGTCCTGGGCGCTCCTCATCCCCTGTCGGAGGTAGAACAGACGCTCCCCCGCCGCCTTCCCCTCTGGTGGATGGTCAAACACAGCACGGAAGCGGCGGGAGAACTCCGCATAGGTAGTGGTAGCGGCGTCCATTCTCCTCCATTCGGCGTTGGCCCACTCCAACGCCTTGCCGGTGAGACAGGAGATGAGGGCTGAGACGCTCTCGTGTCCCGAGGGCGCCGGGTGTACGGTGGCGAGGTAGAGCTCCACTTGCAGCAGGAACCCTTGACACCCGGCAGCGGAGCCGTCGTACGCCCTCGGGAGCGAGAGCCGAATCCCACTGGGTTCCGGAGATGGGACAGGAGGACTGACCGATGGGGATGGTTCGGTAGGTGGGGTCGTGGGTACCCCGCTGGTTTCCCATCGGTGGAGAGTGTTCATCACCCCCTCCAGGGCATGACAGACCTGGTTAATCCGGTCCTCCTGCCCACGAAGACGTTCCTCCATACTTGCTGTTGGCGCGGTCGCTCCTGCTGATTCCATGGTCGATGTGTGATTCTGTCAGCGTGCTGTGTGTGGATGAGTGAAGGGAATCAAGCGCAGGAACAAGGATGACTTCAACAGACTTTAGTAATATCCAACACAGGAATGAGTCGCCAACCCAACCGGGCGGCGCGAACAATTACGCACAACACAGTGCGGAAAACAAGAAAAAGCGCACGCAGTGCGAACTCTCGAAAATACAACAAACGAGAGAGACAAACTCCTCGGAGGCAAGCTGACAATAACAATCACACATAACACCTGACCCAAACAAACGAAACTAAATAGGGAACACAATCAAACACAAACAAGGGACAGGTGTTACAAAGAGACAAAACCAAACGAACATGAAACATAGAACGGTGGCAGCTAGTACTCCGGAGACGACGACCGCCGAAGCCTGCCCGAACAAGGAGGAGGAGCAGCCTTCGCCGTAACCGTGACAATCTGGACATAGATCTGCAGGACCTCCTCCGCCCCCCCCCCCAAAAAAGCTAAGTAACATTATGCCTTCTCATTGCAGTCTCTGTACTCTTAATATACAGTAGAACTATCGCCTTATGGTGAGGATAGCCGAGTTGCAAGCTCGACTTCAGACGCAATCGTTAGGCAATTTAAGTGTAGGAAAGGATGATACAGTGTCTGTGCCACCAGTAAATACAGGTAGTTGTGTTAATCCCCCTGCACAGTCCCAGCAGCCGGACAATTTTCTCATGGCTTTTGGAAAGAAATGCTTTCGGCGGCATGCTCAACCGGTGTCACTCATTCAGCCGATAGAAACGTTCAACTGGTTTTCCCCACTAAGCAATGAGTCAGTCAGAGCCCAAGCTTTCTCAGGTCTCTCCTCCACCCATTTCGGGATCTGAGCCACCGAAGCCTCCCACCATTAGCTCTGACAATTTGAAAACCCTAGTCATTGGCGACTCCATTACCCACAATATTAGACTAAATAATCATCCAGCGATCATACATTGTTTACCAGAGGTCAAGGGTACCGACATAAAGGCTAAATCTGAAGATGGTGCTGGCTGAGGCTAAAACCCATGTAGCTCAGTGGGTAGAGCATGGCGCTTGCAACGCCAGGGTTGTGGGTTCGTTTCCCACGGGGGGCCAGTATGAAAAAAATAAATGTATGCACTCACTAATTGTAAGTCGCTCTGGATAAGAGCGTCTGCTAAATGACTAAAATGTAAAACTGCCGATTGTAGATGGTATAGGGATATTCTTATCCACGTCGACACCAACAATGTTAGGATGAAACAGTCAGAGGTCACCAAGCTCAACATACATAACTTCAGCGTTTAACATAGCTAGAAAGATGTGTTGGCATCGAGTAATTGTCTCTGGCCCCCTCACAGTTAGGGGAAGTGATGAGCTCTACAGCACTCGCACAACTCAATCGCTGGTTGAAAACTGTTTTCTGCCCCTCCCAAAATATAGAATTTGTAGATAACTGGCCCTCTTTCTGGGACTCCCCCACAAACAGGACCAAGCCTGGCCTGCTAAGGAGTGATGGACTCCATCCAAGCTGGAGGGGTGCTCTCATCTTATCTATCAACATAGACAGGGCTCTAACTCTAGATCCACAATGAGATAGGGTGCTGGCCAGGTAGCAGGCTGTTAGCCAGCCTACCAGCTTAGTGGACTCTGCCACTAGCACAGTCAGTGTAGTCAGCACAGCTTTCCCCATTGAGTTTGTGCCTCGAACTAGGTGGGCAAAACTAAACATGGTGTTGTTCACCTTAGCAATCTCACTGGAATAAAGACCTCCTCCATTCCTGTCATTATTGAAAGAGATTGTGATCTCAAAATAGGACTACTTAACGTTAGATCTCTCACTTCCAAGGCATTCATAGTCAATGAACTAATCATTGAAACATGGCTCAAGCCTGATGAATTGACTGTGTTAAATGAGGCCTCTCCTTATGGTTACACAAGTGACCATATCCCCCGCGCATCCCGCAAAGGCGGAGGTGTTGCTAACATTTTCGACAGCAAATTTCAATTAACGAGAAAAAAAAGACAGTGTTTTCGTCTTTTGAGCTTCTAGTAATGAAATCTATGCAGCCTACTCAATCACTTTGTATAGCTACTGTTTACAAGCCTCCTGGGCCGTATACAGAGTTCCTCACTGAGTTCCCTGAATTCCTATCGGACCTTGTAGTCATGGCACGTAATATTAAATGTTTTGGTGACTTCAATATTCACATGGAAAAGTCCACAGACCAACTCCAAAATCATCGACTCAGTCGGTTTTATCCAACATGTCTCCGGACCTAGGCATTGTCACAGTCATACCCTGGATCTAGTTTTGTCCCGTGGAATAAATATTGTGGATCTAAATGTTTTTCCTCATAATCCTGGACTATATGACATCCATCTTATTATGTTTGCAATCGCAACAAATAATCTGCTCTGACCCGAAACAAGGATTATCAAAAGCCGCGCTATAAATTCTCGGACAACCCAAAGATTTCTAGATGCCCTTCCAGACTCCCTCCATCTACCCAAGGACGTCGTACTACAAAAATCAACCTAACCACCTAACCGAGGATGTAAATTTAACCTTGCGTAATACCCTAGATGCAGTCGCACCTCTAAAAACAAAAAACATTTGTCGCAAGAAATTAGCTCCCTGGTATACAGAAAATACCTGAGCCCTGAAGCAAGCTTCCAGAAAATTGGAAAGGAAATGGCGCTCCACCAAACTGGAAGTCTTCTTACTAGATTGGAAAGACAGTACCGTGCAATATCGAAGAGCCCTTAGTGCTGCTCGATCAGCCTACTTTTCCAACCTAATTTAGGAGAATAAAATCATGGCAGGCTTTTTTCGCTATACTCAACTTGAGTGGGTTGAGTCACTGACGTGATCTACCTGTTCAGTTTTGCGCCCCCTCGGGCTCGTGCGGTGGAGGAGATCTTCATGGGCTATACTCAGCCTTGTCTCAGGGTAGTAAGTTGGTGGTCTGTTGATATCCCTCTAGTGGTGTGGGGGCTGTGCTTTGGGAAAGTGGGTGGGGTTATACCCTGCCTGGTTGGCCCTGTCCGGGGGTATCGTCGGACAGGGCCACAGGGCCACAGTGTCCCCCGACCCCCCTGTCTCAGATTCCAGTATCTATACTGCAATAGTCTATGTGCCGGGGGGCTAGGGTCAGTCTGTCCTATCTGGTGAAATTATCCTGTCTTATCTGGTGTCCCATGTTAACTTAAGTATGCTCCCTCTAATACTCCCATCTCTCTCTCTCTCTCTCTCTCTCTCTCTCTCTCTCTCTCTCTCTCTCTCTCTCTCTCTCTCTCTCTCTCTCTCTCTCTCTCTCTCTCTCTCTCTCTCTCTCTCTCCCCCCCTCCCCTCCCGGAGGAACTGAGCCCCAGGACCATGCCTCAGGACTAACTGGCCTGATGACTCCTGGCTGTCCCCGTCCACCTGGTCATACTGCTGATCCAGTTTCTTCTGTTTTGCCTGTGACTATGGAACCCTGACCTGTTCACCAGACGTGGTAGCTTGTCGTGCTGCTGCTCCAGTTTAATCTGTTCTGCCTGCGGCTATGGAACCCTGACCTGTTCACCGGACATGCTACCTTGTCCCGGACCTGCTGTTTTCGACCCTCCCTCTCCCTCTCCCTCTCCCTCTCCCTCTCCCTCTCTCTCTCTCTCTCTCTCTCTCCCTCCCTCTCTCTCTTCCTCTCTACCGCACCTGCTGTCTCGACCTCTGAATGCTCAGCTATGAAAAGCCAACTGACATTTACTCCTGAGGTGCTGACCTGTTGCACCCTCTACAACCACTGTGATTATTATTTGACCCTGCTGATCATCTATGAACATTTGAACATCTTGAAGAACCATCTGGCCTTAATGGCCATGTACTCTTATAATCTCCATCCGGCACAGCCAGAAGAGGACTGGCCACCCATCAGAGCCTGGTTCCTCTCTAGATTTCTTCCTAGGTTGCTGCCTTTCTAGGGAGTTTTTCCTAGCCACCATGCTTCTACATCTGCATTGCTTGCTGTTTGGGGTTTTAGGCTGGGTTTCTGTATAAGCACTTTGTGACATCTGCTGATGTAAAAAGGGCTTTATGAATACATTTTATTTTATTTTATTTTATTTATGAAGGATAATGTGAAACTAGCTTTCAGTGCCTGTGACATTCCACATGTATTCAATTAAATTGATCACAAGTTTTTTTTCTGCTAGTGAGCGATTTATTGCCCTGTTAAGAGCCTGATAATTGTACTGTAAACCTAGTTATACATGTTTTATTACTTGAGGAAATAAAATAATAATAATATGCCATTTAGCAGACGCTTTTATCCAAAGCGACTTACAGTCATGCGTGCATACAATTTATTTATTTATTTTTTTGTGTATGGGTGGTCCCGGGGATCGAACCCACTACCTTGGCGTTACAAGCGCCGTGCTCTACCAGCTGAGCTACAGAGGACCACAAATGATAACATGCTTGTCTTGCCATGCACTGGTTGTTGAATGTTTTTATGCTAACACTTGAGTTACGGGTACGTCGGCACATTTCAAGTCAAGGAAATATGTTTCCTTACACAATTCCATTAACTTTATCTGAGGACTTTCCAGGTTGTTTTCCAAAAATATCAAACACTTTTGACCTTCAGTGTGCAGTGTAACAGCCAACAGGAGCGTCTATACTACTTATCTCTCCTGGTGGCTACGTTTAATCATGGTAAATAAATAAAGACTAAATATGGTATGGAGGGAAAGGCTTGTTTTATGTAATCTGCAGCCTGCTTTATTTCACTAAATTATTGGGATGTGAGAGTTCAGGAGGAGAAGGTGTCCTCCTCACTCTTCACAAGAGGCAATTGCTTCCCCTCTCCCTCCATCTGCCTTTCATTTGGGCCTATTTACCGCAACTCAAGTTTCAAATCATCTTTTCAGCTTCACTTTAGCCAACTGGCCATTATAGTATAGACCCGAATTCAGAGGAGATCGGGGTCCTGTGGACAATTAAGAGGAAAGACAATACCATATGTTATGCTGTAGGCTATTGTGTTTATTAGCAGAATTGAGTGTGGACGTCATATTGCATTGCTCTAAAAACTCGCTCCCAATTGCGCCAATGTCACTGTAGGATAGTATGTGCACAGTCATTACTTGAGAGATAGAGAGAGAGAGAGAGCGAGAGAGATGCATAAATATCCAACCTTGATAAACAATATAAACTCATTCAGCTATTCAGAGGCAGCTGACATTCATGGTGAGGCTTGCCAGGGCTGGAACCTTCTGCTTTGTCATCTGTTCTTTCCCCCTCCTCACTCATACCTTCCCTCTGCTCCCGTCCAGGAATGACAGGCAGTTTGACGTTTATTGTCATGAATCTTGCCTTGGAGCTGAACTGAGTGATTTCCCTTTAGATGGGCCAGCTGCAATGTCAAAATTGGCTATATTGTAAAATGTTATGAAAACATAAATAGCTTTTTGTTCTTCATTTAAGGTTATGTATTAGGGTTAGCAGTGTGGTTAAGGTTAGGTTTAAAAAAAAAAATGCTAACCTGCGAATCAGAGGTGAAATGGAAACACTCTAACCACCACACTCTCATCAGTGCCTTCATTGTCTTGCTGGTGTGACAGTTTCCTGTCCTCTTGTGGTTAAGTCATACAGAATACAAGAAAGAACAGACAAAGAAAATTGAGAACTGTCTTTTTCACAGTGAAAAATACAAGTCTAGTTACAGTATAAGGCATGGCAAAGTTTGCCAGTGCAGGTGATGATGAAATCCACGAGGTCTATGAAAACCCTATGGATATGACAATGGGTGTAGAAATGAAGACCAACACATCCAAAAATGCTCTGGATAAGAGCGTTTGCTAAATGACTAAAATGTAAATGTAAAATGTTACTGCAACTGCATGTGTACATAATCTCTACTGAGGTGAACCACTGGAATTAGGCCCAAGAGGACTGTCTGAGGAGAGGAGCACACCTGGTGATCATAAACAGCAGAGAACAACAGGTCTTTATTCAGATTTTATACAAGGAAAGCAAAGTCTGGATTGGTCTGACTGACAGAGATGAAGAGTGGACCTGGAAATGAGCGGATGGCACCCAACTGACCACAGAGTTCTGGAAAAATGATGAGCCTAACAACCATAATGGTGATGAGAAGTGTGCTGATTTAGATCCTAATAGTCCTGACCCATTGAAGAGCTGTTCACTCTGCTATCGTCCGGCAAATGGTACAGGAGCATCGTCTCTTGTACCAATAGGCTCCGAGACAGCTTTTACCCCCAAGCCATAAGACTGCTAAATAGTCAATTAATGGTACCCAAACTATCTGCACTGACCCTACACACACTCACTAAACTATATATATATATATATATATATATATATATATATATATATATATATATATATTTATATATATATATACATACTGAGTGTACAAAACATTAAGAACACCTGCTATTTCCATGACATAGACTGACCAGATGAATGCAGGTGAAAGTAGATTCCCTTATTGATGTCACTTGTTAAATCCACTTCAATCAGTGTAGGAGAGGAGAGGTTAAAGAAGGATTTTTAAGCCTTGAGACAATTGAGACATGGATTGTGTATGTGTGCCATTCAGAGAGTGAATAGGCAAGACAAAATATTTAAGTGTCTTTGAACGGGTGTAACAATTACGCTGGGAGTCAGGAAGCAGGTGCAGTTGGTGAGTTGAATAATAAAGAACATAGCGATACAAAACAAGAAAAGCATCTGGACATGAACACATAACCAATACTGTCTGAAGAGTAATGCTAGGGAGTGCAAGATAAAGGGGAAGTAATCAGGGTAGTGATGATGTCCAGGTGTGCATAATGATGGGTTGCCAGGTTCTGTGGTTAGTAAACCGGCGACGTCGAGCGCCGGAGCGGGAGTAGACGTGACAGCATCCCCCACCCGACGTGTGGCTCCAGCTGCAGGACGATGCCGGCAAGGGGACGGCCCCGAGGGCGAGGAGCGGGCCGGGCTGGTCGGCAAAGGTGGAAATATCGGATGATGTTGGGATCTAGAATGTCGTCCACCGGAACCCAACAGCGCTCCTCTGGACCATACCCCTGCTAGTCCACCAGGTACTGGAGCCGACCCCCACGACGTTGGGAGTCCAGGAGGGATCTGACGGCATAGGCGGGTTTCCCTCGATGTCCAGGGGAGTCAGAGGGCTGTCGTGGGGGACGGCCTCAGCCAGGGGACCAGGAAGCACCAGCCTGAGGAGGGAAACATGAAAAGAGGGTGAGATCCGGTAGTTAGTGGGGAGCTGTAATCTACGTATATGTCACCTAATTTACCCTCCGGAGGACCTTTAACGGCCCCACAAATCGGGGGCTCAGCTTCTTACAGGACAGGCGGAATGCGAGGTTCCAGGTGGAGAGCCAGACGCGATCACCAGGATCGAACATGGGAGCCTCACTGTGGTGGCGATCCACCTGCTCCTTCTGGCGGCGGACGGTACGCTGGAGCCTCACGTGGGCATTATTCCAAGCCTCTTCTGCATGCTTGAACCACTCGTCCAGCGCAGGAGCTTTGGTCTGGCTCGGGGTCCATGGAGCCAGGGCTGGCTGATAACCCAGAGCACACTGGAAGGGAGTCAGCCTGGTGGAGGAGTGACGCAATGAATTCTGAGCGTACCCCGCCCAGGGAAGGAATCGGTTCCACTCCCCCTGCCGGTCCTGGCAGTGACTCCTCAGGAACCTCCCCAGCTCCTGGTTCATCCTCTCCACCTGCCAGTTAGACTGAGGCCGGTACCCAGAAGTGAGGCTGGGACCTCCAGCTTCTCTATGAAGGCTTTCCATACCCGTGACGTTAATTGGGGGCCACGGTCAGAGATGATGTCCTCTGGAAGCCATAATGCCGGAAGACCTGCTGGAACAGTGCCTCAGCGACCTAGAGAGCGGTAGGGAGACCAGAGAGAGGGATAAAACGGCAGGATTTAGAGAATCTGTCCACAACCACCAAAGTGGTTGTGAAACCATCAGAGGAGAGGAGAGCAGTGACAAAATCAATGGACAGATGAGACCAGGGACGTTGAGGCACGGGAAGGGGAAGGAGTTGCCCTGCTGGAGCGTGCCGGGGAGATTTAGTTTGGGCACATACGGAACATAAGTTGATGTAGCAATTGACGTCCTGCATCCACCTCGAAGGGCAGCATAGGATCTGGGTGTTTGAGCAACAGGACGGAGGTGAAATGTCCCTTCAGTAGGCGGAAGGCTTCGTCGGCTGCAGGACTCCATCCCAACTTACGGGGACCACCCTTGAGGAGAGAAGAGAGGTGATAGAGCTAGTGTTTTCACTTAACGCGTGGAATCTGACTGTTGAATGTAATGAATGAATGAGGTAGTCAGACCTTTATTATATTCACTGTCTAAACACCCCTCACTGGCAAATAAGAGGCCTCTACTAACCCTTTTTAATATTAGAAAGGAATATATTTGGAAATGTGGTATTTTCCTCTTGAACCAAAAAGTTAAGAAACTCAGATGTTTACCATGATTTGAACCAGAGTCACACTGAGGGTGAGATTGAATCATGTGATCGTGAGAAAGAGCAAATGACACAACAAGACCTCTTGACTTGCAGGTGGTTATGTTATGTATGTCCCACATGTTTTAAGACAAATGGAAAAAAAACGGGGAAAAACGTTGACAAGTTCAGAAATGTCCAATCATTTTCCGATCATTCAGTTTTCCATTCACGTTCTCTCCAGACATTTGATAAGGGAACTGCAGTGATCCGCTCTGGCTAATTATAGAGGCTGGTTGGGGAAGAAACAGCTCTGAAAGGGAACATTTCAAGGTTGTGGAAAAATTCATTGTGGGATTCTGCACACTGAGGAACTCGGCCTTGAGGTGATACAAGTTAGCCCATCTGTGGTGTGTAACACATTGGTCACCCCATGTTCCACTGGAAAGACAGATAATAATTACTTGAATTCCTCTTGCACTCAGACAAGTGACAAAAAAGTCAGTTTGAGAAAAGGTTTCTGATTTTAAACTTAATTTCTAGGTTAATGGGTCCAACTTGAAGAACAAGTGTAAGATGCTTGATCTGTACTAACAAACACATGCCAAAGAAGTTCTTATGTGGATTTCATGAGATCTAGGGAAATATGATTGTATACAGTGGGGAAAAAAAGTATTTAGTCAGCCACCAATTGTGCAAGTTCTCCCACTTAAAGAGATGAGAGAGGCCTGTAATTTTCATCATAGGTACACGTCAACTATGACAGACAAAATGAGAAAAAAAATTCCAGAAAATCACATTGTAGGATTTTTAATGAATTTATTTGCAAATTATGGTGGAAAATAAGTATTTGGTCAATAACAAAAGTTTCTCAATACTTTGTTATATACCCTTTGTTGGCAATGACACAGGTCAAACGTTTTCTGTAAGTCTTCACAAGGTTTTCACACACTGTTGCTGGTATTTTGGCCCATTCCTCCATGCAGATCTCCTCTAGAGCAATGATGTTTTGGGGCTGTCGCTGGGCAACACGGACTTTCAACTCCCTCCAAAGATTTTCTATGGGGTTGAGATCTGGAGACTGGCAAGGCCACTACAGGACCTTGAAATGCTTCTTACGAAGCCACTCCTTCGTTGCCCGGGCGGTGTGTTTGGGATCATTGTCATGCTGAAAGACCCAGCCACGTTTCATCTTCAATGCCCTTGCTGATGGAAGGAGGTTTTCACTAAAAAATCTCACGATACATGGCCCCATTCATTCTTTCCTTTACACGGATCAGTCGTCCTGGTCCCTTTGCAGAAAAACAGCCCCAAAGCATGATGTTTCCACCCCCATGCTTCACAGTAGGTATGGTGTTCTTTGGATGCAACTCAGCATTCTTTGTCCTCCAAACACGACGAGTTGAGTTTTTACCAAAAAGTTCTATTTTGGTTTCATCTGACCATATGACATTCTCCCAATCCTCTTCTGGATCATCCAAATGCACTCTAGCAAACTTCAGACGGGCCTGGACATGTACTGGCTTAAGCAGGGGACACGTCTGGCACTGCAGGATTTGAGTCCCTGGCGGCGTAGTGTGTTACTGATGGTAGGCTTTGTTACTTTGGTCCCAGCTCTCTGCAGGTCATTCACTATGTCCCCCCGTGTGGTTCTGGGATTTTTGCTCACCGTTCTTGTGATCATTTTGACCCCACGGGGTGAGATCTTACGTGGAGCCCCAGATCGAGGGAGATTATCAGTGGTCTTGTATGTCTTCCATTTCCTAATAATTGCTCCCACAGTTGATTTCTTCAAACCAAGCTGCTTACCTATTGCAGATTCAGTCTTCCCAGCCTGGTGCAGGTCTACAATTTTGTTTCTGGTGTCCTTTGACAGCTCTTTGGTCTTGACCATAGTGGAGTTTGGAGTGTGACTGTTTGAGGTTGTGGACAGGTGTCTTTTATACTGATAACAAGTTCAAACAGGTGCCATTAATACAGGTAACGAGTGGAGGACAGAGGAGCCTCTTAAAGAAGAAGTTACAGGTCTGTGAGAGCCAGAAATCTTGCTTGTTTGTAGGTGACCAAATACTTATTTTCCACCATAATTTGCAAATAAATTCATTAAAAATCCTACAATGTGATTTTCTGGATTTTTTTCTCTCAATTTGTCTGTCATAGTTGACGTGTACCTATGATGAAAATTACAGGCCTCTCTCATCTTTTTAAGTGGGAGAACTTGCACAATTGGTGGCTGACTAAATACTTTTTTTCCCCACTGTATATCTCTTAGTCTCTCTCTCTGTCTCTCTCTCTCTCTCTCTTTTTGCTCTCTCCGCTCTCTCCTGTGAAACGTGTCTGTGTGAATGGTTTGTCAGTTATTTGGACGAAACTCTAGCCTGTGCTGGATTACCTGCTGATGAAAGTGTGCTCGTACTCCCTAATCCTGCAGACGACTCCCGCATGCACAGGATCTCTGCACATTTACCCCCATCCTTTACCCCTCTGATCTCCCTGTCTGGACTGTAAACTCAATCACTGGGATTTTACTCTCCTCCAGTTGCCGCTCATTTTCTCACAAGCCCACCGAAAAGTCTGCCTTCATGATTCTTATTAGTTATCTCATATACATACAGAATGCACATCAACCATATAATCTGTCTGGAGGGGAAGTACCAGTCAAAGGTTTGGACACACCTACTCGTTCCAGGGTTTTTCTTTATTTTTACTATTTTCTACATTGTAGAATAATAGTGAAGACATCAAAACTATGAAATAACACATATGGAATCATGTAGTATCTCAAAAAGTGTTCAACAAATCAAAATATATTTGAGATTCTTCAAATAGCCACCCTTTGCCTTAATGACAGCTTTGCACACTCTTGGCATTCTCTCAACCAGTTTCACATGGAATGCTTTTCCAACAGTCTTGAAGGAGTTCCCACATATGCTGAGCACTTGTTGGCTGCTTTTTCTCCACTCTGCGGTCCGACTCATCCCAAACCATCTCAATTGGGTTGTCGGGGGATTGTGGAGGCCAGGTCAACTGATGCAGCACTCCATCACTCTCCTGCTTGGTAAAATAGCCCTTAGACAGCCTGGAGGTGTGTTGGGTCATTGTCCTGTTGAAAAATAAATGATAGTCGAACTAAGCCCAACCAGATGGGATGGTGTATCACTGCAGAATGCTGTGGTAGCCATGCTGGTTAAGTGTGCCTTGAATTCTAAATAAATCACAGACAGTGTCACCAGCAAAGCACCCCCACACCATAACACCTCCTCCTCCATGCTTTACGGTGGGAAATACACATGTGGAGATCATCCGTTCACCCAAATCGCGTCTCACAAAGCCACGGCAGTTAGAACCAAAAATCTCCTATTTGGAATCCAGACCAAAGGACACATTTCCACTGGTCTAATGTCCATTTCTCGTGTTTCTTGGCCCAAGCAAGTCTCTTCTTCTTATTGGTGTTCCGGACGACTGTGATCACGCTCTCCGTAGCCAATGTGAGGAAGACCTTTAAACAGGTCAACATTCACAAGGCCACAGGGCCAGACGAATTACCAGGACATGTACTCTGAGCATGCGCTGACCAACTGGCAAGTGTCTTCAATGACATTTTCAACCTGTCCCTGACTGAGTCTGTAATACCAACATGTTGCAAGCAGACCACCATAGTCCCTGTGCCCAAGAACACTAAGGTAACCTGCCTAAATGACTACCGACCCGTAGCACTCACGTCTGTAGCCATGAAGTGCTTTGAAAGGCTGGTCATGGCTCACATCGACACCATTATCCAAGAAACCCTAGACTCACTCCAATTTGTATACCGCCCCAACAGATCCACAGATGATGCAATCTCTATTGCACTCCACACTGCCCTTTCCCACCTGGACAAAAGGAACACCTACGTGAGAATGCTATTCATTGACTACAGCTCAGCGTTCAACACCAAAGTGCCCCCAAATCTCATCACTAAGCTAAGGACCCTGGGACTAAACACCTCCCTCTGCAAATGGATCTTGGACTTCCTGACGGGCCATCCCCAGGTGGTAAGGGTAGGTAACAACACTTCTGCCACACTGATCCTCAACACGGGGGCCCCTCAGGGGTGCGTTCTCAGTCCCTTCCTGTACTCCCTGTTCACCCATGACTGCATGGCCAAGCACGACTCCGACACCATCATTAAGTTTGCCGACGACACAACAGCGACAACGATGAGAGAGCCTATAGGGAGGAGGTCAGAGACCTGGCTGTGTGGTGCCAGGATAACAACCTCTCCCTCAACGTGATCAAGACAAAGGAGATGATTGTGGACTACAGGAAAAGGAGGACCGAGCACGCCACCATTCTCATCGACGGGGCTGTAGTGGAGCAGGTTGAGAGCTTCAAGTTTGTTGGTGTCCACATCACCAACAAACTATCATTGTCCAAACACACCAAGACAGTTGTGAAGAGGGCACGACAAAGGCTATTCCCCCTCAGGAGACTGAAAAGATTTGGCATGGGTCCTCAGATCCTCAAAAAGTTCTACAGCTGCACCATCGAGAGCATCCTGACTGTTTGCATCACCGCCTGCTGCTACTCTGTGTTTATTATCTATGCATAGTCACTTTACCTCTACCCACATGTACATATTACCTCAATTACCTCGACTAACCTGTGCCCCCGCACATTGACTCTGTACCGATACCCCCTGTATATAGCCTCGCTACTGTTATTTTACTGCTGCTCTTTAATTATTTGTTATTTTTCTATTTCAAATTTTTCTTCTTTTTCTATTTTTACTCATCTATTTTTTGCTTAACACTTATGTTTCTTAAAACTGCATTGTTGGTTAAGGGCTTGTAAGTAAGCATTGTAAGGTCTACACCTGTTGTATTCTGCGCATGTGGAATATAAAATATGATATGATTTGATTTGATTAAGATGACTGGAGCGAAACAATATAACAGTGGTTTTCAATGAGTTCTGGGTATTTGCCAGTATAAGCTTATCGCGACATTCCACTGTGTAGCCCCGTGTAGCTCAGTTGGTAGAGCATGGCGCATGCAACGCCAGGGTTGTGGGTTTGTGTCACGCCCTGGCTCTGGGGACTCTTATATGTTGAGCCAGGGTGTTAGTTTCTATGTGTAGTGTCTATGTTTTGTTTTCTATGTGTTCTTTTCTAGATTGTGTATTTCTGTGTTGGCCGGGGTGGTTCCCAATCCCAGTCTTGTTGTCTCTGATTGGGAACATACTTAGGCAGCCTGTTGTGCACTTGTCATTTGTGGGATCTTGTTCCGTGTAGGTTTGTGTTTATGACCGAGGACTTCACGTTTCGTTTTGTTGTTTTGTTATTGTTATAGTACTCAATAAAAGATGTACGCATTTCACGCTGCGCCTTGGTCCACTCATTACGACGATCGTGACAGAAGATCCCACCAAAACAGGACCAAGCAGCGTTTCCAGGAGCAAACGCCGGAGGTAACGTTGGTTGATGTCCTACTCGGTTG
This sequence comes from Coregonus clupeaformis, assembly GCF_020615455.1. NCBI lineage: Eukaryota > Metazoa > Chordata > Actinopteri > Salmoniformes > Salmonidae > Coregonus > Coregonus clupeaformis. The sequence goes on along the minus strand of NW_025533889.1, from coordinate 98,975 downwards.
GGGGAGGATAACGGAGGAGGAGGCCGTCCGTTACCAGAGGGCGATGAAGGGGGAGACCCAGGCAGGAGAGGAGAAGCGGCGCCAACCGGGCCGTCGTCGGACAGGCGAGAGGCAACCCCAAGAAATTTTTTGGGGGGGGCACACGGCATGGACGACGGGGCTGCTGGAGGCAGCTACAGGGCGAGATTGTGGACTAGGAGAGAAGGCCACCAGGTTACGGGGGCCATTGGTAATTAGAGGGAAGGAGAGTGTAGAGGCACGGCGAGAGGTACTGGGGTGTGTTACCAGTCCGGTCCGGCCCGTTCCTGATCCCCGCACAAGGCCAGTGGTGTGTGTTCCCAGTACGGTCCGGCCTGTTCCTGTCCCTCGCACCAAGCCTGTGATGCGCGTCGCCAGCCCGGCCCGGCCTGTTCCTGCCCCTCGCACCAAGCCTGTGGTGCGCGTCGCCAGCCCGGCCTGTTCCTGCCCCTCGCACCAAGCCTGTGGTGCGCGTCGCCAGCCCGGCCCGGCTTGTTCCTGCCCCTCGCACCAAGCCTGTGGTGCGCGTCGCCAGCCGGCCCGGCCTGTTCCTGCCCCTCGCACCAAGCCTGGGGTGCGCGTCGCCAGCCCGGCCCGGCCTGTTCCTGCCCCTCGCACCAAGCCTGTGGTGCGCGTAGCCAGCCTGGCCCGGCCTGTTCCTGCCCCTCGCACCAAGCCTGTGGTGCGCGTCGCCTGCCCGGCCCGGCCTGTTCCTGCCCCTCGCACCAAGCCTGTGGTGCGCGTCGCCAGCCCGGCCCGGCCTGTTCCTGTCCCTCGCACCAAGCCTGTGGTGCGCGTCGCCAGCCCGGCCCGGCCTGTTCCTGCCCCTCGCACCAAGCCTGTGGTGCGCGTCGCCAGCCCGGCCCGGCCTGTTCCTGCCCCTCGCACCAAGCCTGTGGTGCGCGTCGCCAGCCCGGCCCGGCCTGTTCCTGTGCCCCCGCACATTAACTCTGTACCGATACCCCCTGTATATAGCCTCGCTACTGTTATTTTACTGCTGCTCTTTAATTATTTGTTATTTTTCTATTTCTAATTTTTCTTCTTTTTCTATTTTTACTCATCTATTTTTTGCTTAACACTTATGTTTCTTAAAACTGCATTGTTGGGTAAGGGCTTGTAAGTAAGCATTGTAAGGTCTACACCTGTTGTATTCTGCGCATGTGGAATATAAAATATGATATGATTTGATTTGATTAAGATGATTGGAGCGAAACAATATAACAGTGGTTTTCAATAAGTTCTGGGTATTTGCCAGTATAAGCTTATCACAACATTCTACAGTGTAGCCCCGTGTAGCTCAGTTGGTAGAGCATGGCGCATGCAACGCCAGGGTTGTGGGTTTGTGTCACGCCCTGGCTCTGGGGACTCTTATATGTTGAGCCAGGGTGTTAGTTTCTATGTGTAGTGTCTATGTTTTGTTTTCTATGTGTTCTTTTCTAGATTGTGTATTTCTGTGTTGGCCGGGGTGGTTCCCAATCGGAGGCAGCTGTGTCTTGTTGTCTCTGATTGGGAACCATACTTAGGCAGCCTGTTGTGCACTTGTCATTTGTGGGATCTTGTTCCGTGTAGGTTTGTGTTTATGACCGAGGACTTCACATTTCGTTTTGTTGTTTTGTTATTGTTATAGTACTCAATAAAAGATGTACGCATTTCACGCTGCGCCTTGGTCCACTCATTACGACGATCGTGACAGTTTGTTTCCCACGGGGGGCCAGTATGAAAATGTATGCACTCACTAACTGTAAGTCGCTCTGGATAAGAGCGTCTGCTAAATGACTAAAATGTAAATCTGTCCAACCAAACCGTTGATGTTGTCCGAAGAGATGAATGGGAATTTAAACCTTCATTGACTGATCTGGAGCAGACCAAATACCTTAACAAGACAGGTCACAGCAACAGAGAATACTTATTTACAGCATTCATATGATGGAGTTAAACCTGATATGTGTGTCATCTATTAAATCAATTAACGTTCCAAAGGTTCATCCTTCTTTTTTTTGCAGAAGAGAGTTAACCTCGGGACCAGTAGGAGGAGCTGTGGTCCCATTGAATGTCGTGGATGTAGCCTCCATAGTTCCCCCTGCGATGCACTTAGTTGTGACCTCAAGAGGGACTGGCCAATAAAGGCATAAACTCTATGACTGTAGTGAAACGCTGCATGACACCAACCAATCCATAGGAACTTCTTAACAGTCTGATTCTAAAATGTAGGTGCCACCTGGAATCTTTTGTAATTGTATATGAGAAACCAATATGGGACTTCGTTTTGGACTCTTGGCGGACATACCAAGAGTCCAATACCAGTCAAAAGTTTGGACACACCTACTCATTCAAGAGTTTGTCTATATTTTTACTATTTTCTACATTGTAGAATAACAGTGAAGACACAAAACTATGAAATAACACATATGGAATCATGTAGTAACCAAAAAAGTGTTAAACAAATCAAAATGTATTTTTTATATTTTATATTCTTCAAAGTAGCCACCCTTTGCCTTGATGACTGCTTTGCACACTCTTGGCATTCCCTCAGCCAGCTTCATGAGGAATGCTTTTCCAACAGTTAAAGGAGATCCCACATACCTAGAGCACCTGATGTCACAGGAAGGCCAAAAAGATCATCAAGGACGACAACCACACGAGCCACTGCCTGTTCACACAGCTATCATCCAGAAGGCGAGGTCAGTACTGGTGCATCAAAGCTGGGACCAAGAGACTGAAAAACTGCTTCTATCTCATGGCCATCAGATTGTTAAATAGCCTTCACTAGCACATTAGAGGCTGCTGCCTGTATACATAGATTAGAAATCACTGGCCACTTTAATAAATGGAACACTAGTCATTTTATTAATGTTTACATATCTTGCATTACTCATCTCATATACTTTATTCTATACTATTCTACTGTATCTTAGTGTATGCCGCTCTGACATTGCTCGTCAATATATTAGTTTTTATATTCTTAATTCCATTGCTTTACTTAGATTTGTGTGTATTGGGTATATGTTGTATTTGTATTTGTATTTATTATGGATCCCGATTAGCTGCTGCCAAGGCAGCAGTTACTCTTCCTGGGGTCCAGCAAAATTAAGGCTGTTCATACAATTTTAAAAACATTACAATACATTCACAGATTTCACAACACACTGTGTGCCCTCAGGCCCCTACTCCTCCACCACCACCACATATCTACAGTACAGAAATCCATGTGTACGTGTGTGTATAGTGCGTATGTTATCGTGTGTGTGTATGCATGGTTCTGCGCCTATGTTTGTGTTGCTTCACAGTCCCTGCTGTTCCATAAGGTGGTTTTTTTTATCTGTTTTTAAATCTAATTTTACTTGCATCAGTTACTTGATGTGGAATAGAGTTCCATGCAGTCATGGCTCTATGTAGTACTGTGCGCCTCCCATAGTCTGTTCTGGACTTGGGGACTGTGAAGAGACCTCTGGTGGCATGTCTTGTGGGGTATGCATGGGTGACCGAGCTGTGCCCAGTGGCTCAAACAGACAGCTGTTGGTGCACCCAAATGTCAACACCTCTCATAAACACAAGTAGTGATGAAGTCAATCTCTCCTCCACTTTGAGCAAGGAGAGATCAACATGCATATTATTAATATTAGCTCTCTGTGTACATCCAAGGGCCAGCCGTGCTGCCCTTGTCTGAGCCAAGTCCTTTTTTGTGGCACCTGACCACACGACTGAGCAGTAGTCCAGGTGTGTCAAAACTAGGGACTGTAGGACCTACCTTGTTGATAGTGCTGATAAGAAGGTAGAGCAAGGCTTTATTATGGACATACTTCTCCCCATCTTAGCTACTGTTGTATCAATATGTTTTGACCATGACAGTTTACAATCCAGGGTTACTCCAAACAGTTTAGTCACCTCAACTTGCTCAATTTCCACATGATTTATTACAAGATTTAGTTGAGGTTTAGGGTTTAGTGAATGATTTGTCCCAAATACAATGCTTTTAGTTTTAGAAATATTTAGGACTAACTTATACCTTGCCACCCACTCTCAAACTAACTGCAACTCGTTGTTAAGTGTTGCAGTCATTTCAGTCGCTGTAGTAGCTGGCATGTATAGTGTTGAGTCATCTGCATACATAGACACTCTGGCTTTACTCAAAGCCAGTGACATGTCATTAGTAAAGGTTGAAAAAAGTAATGGACCTAGACAGCTGCCCTGGGGAATTCCTGATTCTACCTAGATTATGTTGGAGAGGCTTCCATTAAAGAACACCCTCTGTGTTCTGTTTGACAGGTAACTCTGTATCCACAATATAGCAAGTGGAGTAAAGCCATAACACATACGTTTTTCCAGCAGCAGACTACGATCGATAATGTCAAAAGCCGCACTGAAGTCTAACAAAACAGCCCCCACAATCTTTTTATCATCAATTTCTCTTAGCCAATCATCAGTCATTTGTGTAAGTGCTGTGCTTGTTGAATGTCCATCTCTATAAGCATGCTGAAAGTTTGTTGTCAATTTGTTTACTGTAAAATAGCATTTTATCTGGTCAAACACAATTTTTTCCAATAGTTTACTAAGGGTTGGTAACAGGCTAATTGGTCGGCTATTTGAGCCAGTAAAGGGGGCTATTTTTAGGAAGCGGAAAGACTTTTGCTTCCCTCCAAGCCTGGGGGCACATATTCTAGTAAGCTTAAATTTAAAATATGGCAAATAGGAGTGGCAATAGCGCTATTATCCTCAGTAATTTTCCATCCAAGTTGTCAGACCCCAGTGGCTTGTCATTGTTGATAGACAACAACCATTTTTTCACCTCTTCCACACTCACTTTACGGAATTCAACATTACAATGCTTGTCCTAAAGCTAACTCTCTCTCCTCTGCTCTTGTCCTTCTAGACCTGTCTGCTGCCTTTGATACTGTGAACCATCAGATCCTCCTCTCCACCCTCTCCGAGCTGGGCATCTCCGGCGCGGCTCACTCCTGGATTGCGTCCTACCTGACCGGTCGCTCCTACCAAGTGGCGTGGCGAGAAGCTGTCTCCGCACCACGTGCTCTCACCACTGGTGTCCCCCAGGGCTCAGTTCTAGGCCCTCTCCTTTTCTCCCTATACACCAAGTCACTTGGCTCTGTCATATCCTCACATGGCCTCTCCTATCATTGCTACGCTGACGATACACAACTAATCTTCTCCTTTCCCCCTTCTGATAACCAGGTGGCGAATCGCATCTCTGCATGTCTGGCAGACATATCAGTATGGATGACGGATCACCACCTCAAGCTGAACCCTGGCAAGACGGAGCTGCTCTTCCTCCCGGGAAGGACTGCCCGTTCCATGATCTCGCCATCACGGTTGACAACTCCGCTGTGTCCTCCTCCCAGAGTGCGAAGAGCCTAGGCGTGACCCTGGACAACACCCTGTCGTTCTCCGCCAACATCAAGGCGGTGACCCGCTCCTGCAGGTTCATGCTCTACAACATTCGGAGAGTACGACCCTGCCTTACACAGGAAGCGGCACAGGTCCTAATCCAGGCACTTGTCATCTCCCGTCTGGACTACTGCAACTCGCTGTTGGCTGGCCTCCCTGCCTGTGCCATTAAACCCCTACAACTCATCCAGAATGCCGCAGCCCGTCTGGTGTTCAACCTTCCCAAGTTCTCTCACGTCACCCCCTCCTCCGCACACTCCACTGGCTTCCAGTTGAAGCTCGCATCCGCTACAAGACCATGGTGCTTGCCTATGGAGCAGTGAGGGGAACGGCACCTCTGTACCTTCGGGCTCTGATCAGTCCCTACACCCAAACGAGGGCATTGCGTTCATCCACCTCTGGCCTGCTGGCTCCCCTTCCTCTGCGGAAGCATAGTTCCCGCTCAGCCCAGTCAAAACTGTTCGCTGCTCTGGCACCCCAATGGTGGAACAAGCTCCCTCACGACGCCAGGACAGCGGAGTCACTCACCACCTTCCGGAGGCATTTGAAACCCCACCTCTTTAAGGAATACCTGGGATAGGATAAAGTAATCCTTCTACCCCCCCCCCCCCCCAAAATTGTAAAGTGGTTATCCCACTGGCTATAGGGTGAACGCACCAATTGGTGAGTCGCTCTGGATAAGAGCGTCTGCTAAATGACGTAAATGTGCCCTTGAGCAAGGCACTTAACCCTAATTGCTCCTGTAAGTCGCTCTGGATAAGAGCGTCTGCTAAATGACTAAAATGTAAATGTATGTAAATGTCTTTCATAATTTGGTCAGATATACTTGGATGTGTAGTGTCAGCAATTGTTGCTGGCATGTCATGCCTAAGTTTGCTAATCTTGCCAATGAAAAAATCATTAAAGTAGTTGGCAATATCAGTTGGTTTTGTGATGAATGAGCCATCTGATTCAATTAATGATTGAGCTGAGTTTGCCTTTTTTCCCAAAATTTCATTTAAGGAGCTCCAAAGCTTTTTACTATAATAATAATATAATATGCCATTTAGCAGACGCTTTTATCCAAAGCGACTTACAGTCATGCGTGCATACATTTTTTTTTTTGTGTATGGGTAGTCCCGGGGATCGAACCCACTACCTTAGCGTTACAAGCGCCGTGCTCTACCAGCTGAGCTACAGAGAACCACATCATTCTTTATGTCATTTACAGTGGGGAAAAAAGTATTTAGTCAGCCACCAATTGTGCAAGTTCTCCCACTTAAAAAGATGAGAGAGGCCTGTAATTTTCATCATAGGTACACGTCAACTATGACAGACAAAATGAGAAAAAAAAATCCAGAAAATCACATTGTAGGATTTTTAATGAATTTATTTGCAAATTATGGTGGAAAATAAGTATTTGGTCAATAACAAACGTTTCTCAATACTTTGTTATATACCCTTTGTTGGCAATGACACAGGTCAAACATTTTCTGTGAGTCTTCACAAGGTTTTCACACACTGTTGCTGGTATTTTGGCCCATTCTTCCATGCAGATCTCCTCTAGAGCAGTGATGTTTTGGGGCTGTCGCTGGGCAACACAGACTTTCAACTCCCTCCAAAGATTTTCTATGGGGTTGAGATCTGGAGACTGGCTAGGCCACTCCAGGACCTTGAAATGCTTCTTATGAAGCCACTCCTTCGTTGCCCGGGCGGTGTGTTTGGGATCATTGTCATGCTGAAAGACCCAGCCACGTTTCATCTTCAATGCCCTTGCTGATGAAGGAGGTTTTCACTCAAAATCTCACGATACATGGCCCCATTCATTCTTTCCTTTACACGGATCAGTCGTCCTGGTCCCTTTGCAGAAAAACAGCCCCAAAGCATGATGTTTCCACCCCCATGCTTCACAGTAGGTATGGTGTTCTTTGGATGCAACTCAGCATTCTTTGTCCTCCAAACACGACGAGTTGAGTTTTTACCAAAAAGTTCTATTTTGGTTTCATCTGACCATATGACATTCTCCCAATCCTCTTCTGGATCATCCAAATGCACTCTAGCAAACTTCAGACGGGCCTGGACATGTACTGGCTTAAGCAGGGGGACACGTCTGGTACTGCAGGATTTGAGTCCCTGGCGGCGTAGTGTGTTACTGATGGTAGGCTTTGCTCACCGTTCTTGTGATCATTTTGACCCCACGGGGTGAGATCTTGCGTGGAGCCCCAGATCGAGGGAGATTATCAGTGGTCTTGTATGTCTTCCATTTCCAAATAATTGCTCCCACAGTTGATTTCTTCAAACCAAGCTGCTTACCTATTGCAGATTCAGTCTTCCCAGCCTGGTGCAGGTCTACAATTTTGTTTCTGGTGTCCTTTGACAGCTCTTTGGTCTTGGCCATAGTGGAGTTTGGAGTGTGACTGTTTGAGGTTGTGGACAGGTGTATTTTATACTGATAACAAGTTCAAACAGGTGCCATTAATACAGGTAATGTTTCCACCCCCATGCTTCACAGTAGGTATGGTGTTCTTTGGATGCAATTCAGCATTCTTTGTCCTCCAAACACGACGAGTTGAGTTTTTACCAAAAAGTTCTATTTTGGTTTCATCTGACCATATGACATTCTCCCAATCCTCTTCTGGATCATCCAAATGCACTCTAGCAAACTTCAGACGGGCCTGGACATGTACTGGCTTAAGCAGGGGGACACGTCTGGCACTGCAGAATTTGAGTCCCTGGCGGCGTAGTGTGTTACTGATAGTAGGCTTTGTTACTTTGGTCCCAGCTCTCTGCAGGTCATTCACTAGGTCCCCCCGTGTGGTTCTGGGATTTTTGCTCACCGTTCTTGTGATCATTTTGACCCCACGGGGTGAGATCTTGCGTGGAGCCCCAGATTGAGGGAGATTATCAGTGGTCTTGTATGTCTTCCATTTCCTAATAATTGCTCCCACAGTTGATTTCTTCAAACCAAGCTGCTTACCTATTACAGATTCAGTCTTCCCAGCCTGGTGCAGGTCTACAACTCCTACAATGTGATTTTCTGGAGTTTTTTTTCTTCATTTTGTCTGTCATAGTTGACGTGTACCTATGATGAAAATTACAGGCCTCTCTCATCTTTTTAAGTGGGAGAACTTGCACAATTGGTGGCTAACTAAATACTTTTTTTCCCCACTGTATATATATATTTCTAAAGTATAAAAATGCGCTGCAATTTTTCAATAAAATAAACTGCTGTTCCAATTGCGTCCACTGGATGGCGCAATAGCAATTGTGTTAAGCAAGCAAACTGTTTATTCCGGGGCAGAGCAAGTAGGTCAAGCACGTGCAGCCAATGAGCTACTTTGTTTTGCCCGCAATATTTATTACGGCTTCTACTTTTAACATTATGTGCTTTGGCACCCTCATTGCCCCAATATGTCTCTGTCAAAAACGAGAAAAGTGGACGCAGAGTGCAGAGTGTTCCAAGAAAAATGGTAATCCTATTTATTCACGGAATTGAATGGGAAAGCTGTATGTTTGGTGTGTTCAGAGCATGTTGCAGTGCTGAAAGAATATAACCTTCGTCGCCACTATGTGAGTCTTCATGCCGACAAATATGACAACTTTCAAGGACAGCGGAGATGAGAGAAGGTGAATGAACTGTTGGCGGGTCTGAAGAAACAGCAGTCTGTGTTTACTCACAGCCGAGACATCAGTGACGCTGCAGTGAAAGCTAGCTACCTCATTGCTAATGAAATCGCAGTGGCTTCAAAACCATTTAGTGAGGGTGAATTTGTAAAAACATGCATGATGAAGGCAGCGGAGATTGTGTGCCCTGAAAAGCGGCAGGCTTTTGCAAATATCAGCCTGACAAGAAACACAGTTGCAGACAGGATTTCCAATCTTTCAGTGGATTTGGACAGCCAGTTGAAGCGAAAAGTAAAGTCATTTATTGCGTTTTCGGTTGCAATTGATGAAAGCACGGACATTACAGATGTTGCACAACTGGCCATTTTCATCCGCGGAGTTGATGACACTGACCGTCAACGAGGAGTTCGTGGAGTTGGTGCCGATGACAGATACAACGACAGCAGCTGATATTTTTACCGCACTCGTCGGCGCGCTGGACAGCGTCGGAGTGGACTGGTCCCGCGCTGTCAGCCTGGCTACAGATGGTGCGCCCTCAATGATCTGGAAAAAAGCAGGCGTTGTGACAAAGTTCAGAGAGAAAGTGCAATCTGCAAATGGAGGACGTGATTTTTTGACTTTTCACTGTATTTTGCACCAGGAGGCTTTGTGTTGCAAGTCATTAAAGATGGATAACGTCATGAAGGTGGTCACCCAAACTGTTAATTTCATCCGATCCAGAAGCCTGAATCACCGTCAGTTTGACAGCCTTCTCAGAGAGAAAGACCACATCTATGGCCTGCCATACCACACTGAGGTAAGATGGTTAAGCCGAGGTGCTGAGGCGTTTCTTTGATTTACGAGAAGAAATTGAACAGTTCATGGAAGAAAAGGGCAAACCAGTGTTAGAATTTCATTCCGCAGAATGGATGCAGGACCTTGCATTTATGATGGATGTTACAGAGCACCTGAATAACTTGAACAAACAGCTGCAAGGGCGCAACAAAGTTGTCACGCAGTATTATGACAGCATACGTTCTTTCAAGTTGAAGCTGTCATTGTGGGAGACGCAACTTGCCGGTGGTGATGCAGCTCACTTCCCCTGTCTGAAAAATGTGTGCGCGACCCAACATGTGGCAGACATGAAGCGGTTCAAAGATAAAATAACGGGACTGTTACGGGAGTTTGAGCAACGCTTTCAGATTTATGTTTATATGTTTTTATGTTGATGTGCTATTGTTTTTAATTGATTTTATTTTATTTGTATATTTAACCTATTCTTGACTCTGTGGTTCTTGCACTTGTTTGGGGAACAGGATTTCATTATTTTTATCTACATTTCTGCCTGAGAAATGACACCCTGATATAGTTCTGTGATCTGTGATATACTTCTGTGAATCACTGAGGCATTGTGTGTTTGTGTGTTCTTTGTCCTCAGAACTTTCAAATAACTTGAGGTGTTTTATGATTAATAGTGATGTTGTGCTTTTGGACACTGTCCTCAGGCTCCAGCTTTATGTTTATATGTTTTTATGTTGATGTGCTATTGTTTTTAATTGATTTTATTTTATTTGTCTATTTAACCTATTCTTGACTCTGTGGTTCTTGCACTTGTTTGGGGAACAGGATTTCATTATTTTTATCTACATTTCTGCCTGAGAAATGACACCCTGATATAGTTCTGTGATCTGTGAAACAATTATGTTAATCACTGAGGCATTGTGTGTTTGTGTGTTCTTTGTCCTCAGAACTTTCAAATAACTTGAGGTGTTTTATGATTAATAGTGATGTTGTGCTTTTGGACACTGTCCTCAGGCTCCAGCTTTATGTTTATATGTTTTTATGTTGATGTGCTATTGTTTTTAATTGATTTTATTTTATTTGTATATTTAACCTATTCTTGACTCTGTGGTTCTTGCACTTGTTTGGGGAACAGGATTTCATTATTTTTATCTACATTTCTGCCTGAGAAATGACACCCTGATATAGTTCTGTGATCTGTGAAACAGTTCTGTTAATCACTGAGGCATTGTGTGTTTGTGTGTTCTTTTTCTTTAGAATTTTCAAATAAACTTGACGTGTTTTATGATTAATAGTGATGTTGTGCTTGTACTATTTTGGACACACTCTCCTCAGGCTCCAGCTTTATGTTGTATGTTGATCGTATTAAAACAAAGAAAACAATCTGAAGTTGTTGTTTTTAAGTTATATATACCATGATTTTTCCGGTCCGGCCCACTTGGGAATAGATTTTCCTCCATGTGGCCCCTGAGCTAAAATGAGGTTGACACCCCTGCTTTACATCAACAACATAGGAATCACTACAAAACTTATTGTTTGACCTCTTATACACAATATTAGGCCCAGCCTTTGGAACTTTGGTTTTCCTAGATATGGCTACTCTATTGTGATCACTACATCCAATGGATTTGGATATTGCTTTCAAACAAATCTCTGCAGCATTAGTAAAGATATGATCAAGACATGTTGATGATTTAATTCCTGTACTGTTTGTAACCACCCTGGTAGGTTGACTGATAACCTGAACCAGGTTACAGGCACTGGTTACAGTTTGAAGCTTTCTCTTGAGTGGGCAGCCTGATGAAAGCCAGTCAATATTTAAATCACCCAGAAAGTATACCTCTCTATTGATACCGCATACATTATCAAGCATTTCACACATGTTATCCAGATACTTACTGTTAGCACTTGGTGGTCTCTAGCGGCTTCCCACCAGAATGGGCTTTAGGTGAGGCAGATGAACTTGTAGCCATATTACTTCAACAGTATTTAACATGAGATCCTCTCTAATCTTCACAGGAATGTGGTTCTGAATATAAACAGCAACACCTCCCCTATTGGCATTTCTATATTTTCTGTAAATGTTATAACCTTGTATTGCTACCACTGTATCATCAAAGGTATTATCTAAGTCAGTTTCAGAATATGAATGTCATCTGGTACTAGCAAATTATTGATTTCATAAACCTTGTTTCTTAAGCTACGTATGTTAACATGGGCTATTTTGAGCACTTTTCTTCTGGGATGCTTACTTGTTTTATTGCTTTACTGGGAAGCTTAGCAGCAGTAGATGTGTTCATGTTCTTTATGTTAGTGCAGGTTAAGCTGCACACAGTGGACTTCCTCCTCGGGCACACCGGCTCAGTGCTAACAGTATAAATCTGGTTCTTAGGCACATGATTACTGCATACAATGTAGGATCATCAGAGGCATTCAGGGCAGTTAGAGGGACATAAATTAGGTTACTTATATTGTGTCTACCGACGCCCCTGGTGTAATCCTGGTGTAATATACATTTGCTGAAGCATTTTGACAACTCTGCGTCACAATGGTAGGGATTAGCTGAGCTGGGCATGGGTCATTGCTAAGTCATTGTCTCAACGCAGCCTTATAATGCTGTGAAAGGATCCAGGAACCCAAATGATTTCCATGTCCTGACTTAGTACATTTGGGAGCAGCCTAGTAATGTCATTTACTCGAGCTCCTGGATAGGACATTGTTTTTGCACCAGGAACGGTCACATTTCTTACCATGGAGCTGCCCAAAATCACGGCTGGCGAGAAGGACGAGGAAATCTGCCCACTCCCACGCTTCACAGGATGCAGGCCTCTGACAGATGGAGAAGCCCCGCTCAATCCAAAGCAGGGACAGAAGGTTGCCGACGTCGACTTCGAAATCGTAGTAGTAGGCACTGCGGCCGCAGACACTCCCAGCGACGAAGGTGCAGGAAGATCAGGCTCCAGGACGGCGAAACTATTCATTGTTTGTATCCGCTCCGGGCCTCTCGTTGGGATTGTAGACTGCTTTGCGGGAGGTCGCCGTCTTCGGCTTCCAAGGCTCGTGACATGCGACCATTGTTGATTGCCTTTCTTCTCATGCTGTGCTCCTTCGACGGCACTATCAGATGGGGGAGCTCCGGGCAACACCGGCCAGTCGGATAACGACAAACGACAAGGTGGAGATGCATCCAACAAGCGTGAATGCCGTCCAGCCACCGGTGTAGAAAATATAAACATTCCACTCTGCGTTTTCCCCAGTTTCTTACGTAGGCTGGCGATCTGCGTGATCAAGGAAGCCACCTCAAGCCTATAATCCTCGGCAAGTAAACATTTGCCACATTGGAACTCTGAGTGATCCGGTTTGTCCCGAAACAAAGCGTAATATATACAGCTCCTACAGTGCTGGAACTGTTCATTTAGTTCTGCAGACAAAGAGGGCTCCATTGCAAAACTCATCTGGTACCAACTTCGTTAGCTTGATGGCTAGCAGCTTAGCGTCTCTGTCAAGCAGGCTTCAACCTGCCTCTTAAGCGGGATTCCGGGACAATAAATAGCAGTCCTAGCTGTTAAAAGCTAACCGCGTCGTGGAATCCACGCAAAAACAAGTTCTGTATTCATATTTATGAATAGTGTTTTTGTTTTAATCAACAACAAAAAACGGAGTGTTTTCCAGCATACCATGTTCAGCTGCACACTCTGATGACGTCAGTAGTTGTGAAATTGTTAGATATCACTTGTTAGATATTACTGCACTGTCGGAGCTAGAAACACAAGCATTTCGCTACACCCGTAATAACTTCTGCTAAACACGTGTATGTGACCAATAACATTTTATTTTATTTGACATATGCTGAGCACTTGTTGGCTGCTTTTCCGTCACTCTGCGGTCCAGCTCACCCCAAACCATCTCGATTGGGTTGAGGTCGGGTGATTGTGGAGGCCAGGTCATCTGATGCAGCATTCCATCACTCTCCTTGGTCAAATAGCCCTTACACAGCCTGGAGGTGTGTTTTGGGTCAATGTCCTGTTGAAAAACAAATGACAGTCCCACTAAGCGCAAACCAGATGGGATGGCGTATCGCTGCATAATGCTGTGTTAGCCATGCTGGTTAAGTGTGCCTTGAATTCTAAATAAATCACAGACAGTGTCACCAGCAAAGCACCCCCACACCCCCCACACCCCCCACACCATTATACCTCCTCATCCATGCTTCACATGGATGAACGGATGATCTCCACACATGCGGAGATCATCCGTTCACCTACTCTGCATCTCACATGGCGGTTGGAACCAAAAATCTCAAATTTGGACTCATCAGACCAAAGGACAGGTTTCCACCGGTCTAATGTCAATTGCTCGTGTTTCTTGGCCCAAGCAAGTCTTTTCTTATTATTGGTGTCCTTTAGTAGGGTTTTCCTTGCAGCAATTCAACCATGAAGGCCTAATTCATGCAGTCTCCTCTGAACAGTTGATGTTGAGATGTGTCTGTTACTTGAACTCTGTGAAGCATTTATTTGGGCTGCAATCTGAGGTGCAGTTAACTCTAATGAACTTATCCTCTGCGGCAGAGGTAACTCTGGGTCTTCCTTTCCTGTGGCGGTCCTCATGAGAGCCAGTTTCATCATAGCGCTTGATGGTTTTTGCGACTGCACTTGAAGAAACTTTCAAAGTTGTTGAACATTTCCGGATTGACTGACCTTCATGTCTTAAAGTAACGATGGACTGTCGTTTCTCTTTGCTTATTTGAGCTGTTCTTGCCATAATATGGACTTGGTCTTTTACCAAATAGGGCTATCTTCTGTATACCACCCTACCTTGTCACAACACAACTGATTGGCTCAAAGGAAAGGAAATAAACACCTGTTAATTGAAATGCATCCCAGGTGACTACCTCATGAAGCTGGTTGAGAGAATGCCAAGAGTGTGCAAAGCTGTCATGAAGACAAAGGGTGGCTACTTTGAAGAATCTGAAATATAAAATATGTTTAACACTTTTTTGGTTACTACATGATTCCATGTGTTATTTCATAGTTTTGATGTCTTCTGCAATGTAGAAAAAAAAAATATATTTTTTAAAACAAACACTTGAATGAGTAGTGTCCAAACTTTTGACTGGTACTTTATCTTGTAAGGTAGATTTGGATGCTTTCCGGGATACCACTGTTAACAGCCAATTATGTTATTGTCAGTACTGTTATATAGCAGTTATAATGATCAGGTGCTTATAGGACTTTTAACTCAGGTCCTATTTAAAGGTCAGAGCCTCTGCCACACAGGGGCTCTATCTGTGCACTGGGTCATTGGTTTCCACAGAAGCGAGAAAACAACGCCAATGGAGGGGTGCCAATTGGCACAAATATGGCAATTCTAAAATACCATTGTCATCAAGCGTTGTGCAGTGTCCACATTTTAGCCTCATGACACAAATATCCTATGCATTGTGTTATACTGTATACACTTCTTCATATAATGGTTTAATTTACCCATGCATTGAAATAGTTGCCTTGTAGCAAAATTATTTTAGGGAACATACACATACACATAGGGGAGACCGGGGTTGGTTGTCACTCTTTTTACTAATTAGTGTATTTCTCAGTACCAGTATATCTATTTTCAATATTAGGAGAAGAAGATCTTAGGTTGAAATAGGGGCCCTTTTTATCCTCATATCTTATTCCAACATCGAGTTATAAGCCATTGAACACATTCTGTCCACTTAAGACAACCAGCCCCATCCTGGGGTTGGTTGTCACACATTATACAACTTTTGGGTCTAATCCTGAATGCTGATTGGTTAAAACCGCATTCCTGCCGGTGTCTATTCCACAAGTTACCACCAGCTAAATCTATTACGTTAAAATGCCTATTTACTCTGTTCCATCTGACTGCGCAATCCACTGTCTCATCAGCACAGCCAGGCAATTTATAATCTTGATCTCCACTATAAAAAGCACCTAGTCATTATCTCACATTTCTTTTAGACTAACATTTAGTTTTCAACAGCAGAGATTTGTATAAAACTTGCTATCTGTCGCTCCGACATTTGCACCATTGTTTCAATATTCAAATTTGATCTCCAGCTGTCGCATAGTAATGAACGTGTTGGGAGTCGGGATGAGACAGACAGGCAGGCAGCTTTTCTCAGCCAGTCGAAATCATGAATCAGCATAATTTTTAAAATCTCAATAGAAAACAGGTAAAAGACGAAATGAAGTGCAGCTAGTTTGCAGTCTTTACAGCTTCAGTTTGACGTCATTGTGTTAGCTGTGTTGTTGGCTAGCTCCTCTGAACAACAGTGTCCTGACGAGAGAGCATATGCTCTATGTCAGGTGAAATCGTGCATCATTAGCTCATTGTTATGGATGTATCCAAATAAATGTCACTAGAAAACAGCTTAAACAAATGCAAATGCAGATACTTTGTTTTTATTCTGGCTGCACTGTTTGACGTGACTGTAAGTTAGCCGTAGTTGGCTAGCTAGCAAACAAGGGATAAGAACGCTGCCAGCCAGTATGGCAATAGAACATTTAGAACGAACAAACAGAATAAAAATACTTAACGACTGGGTCGAGTCTCTGGCAACCGAAACGACAGAACAAACAACCAGCCGGCTTGTGTAGCAACCCTAGATTCGTGTCGGGACTACATCTTGTGGAAGGATGAAATAGTATGAATAAATTAATCAAAATAATGTTTTTAATGGAAATATGTAAATCATTATTTGAATATGTTGGTAACCCGTTGTATAAAAGTGATAATGCCCTCGAAGCCAGTGTTTGGAGGACTTCGTCTCGGGCCTAGAAAAAGTAAAGCCTTTATCAAAAATAAAAAAGTATTGAACAGTATTTATATCTAACATCATAAAAATAAATAAGTACAAATAAATTCAACTTAGTTGAATATTTGCTTTTGATGCAGTTCTTACGCCACTCAAATCGTCATATCAGTGCTTAATAAAACAAACAACAGCAACCATCTGATATTTGGATGAAAATTAAATGTTTTGATAAAGTAAAAATATTTGTGTTAACCATTTTTTTTTAGGGGGGGGGGACAAGGAATGCTTTTTCAAACAGGAGCAGGAGTGTGTGTGTGTGTGTGCGCATGTTCACGTGTGTGTGTGTGTGTATGTTGTAGACTCTCAGAAGGGTCGCATGACTCACAGTTTTGACAAGCAGGTCCGGACCGGACCAAATCTGAATCAATCATAGATGTCTATGTTTCACAAGTTTGGACAGCACAGTATACAGTAGAGTTCAGTAAAGCACAGTAAAGTAAAGTAAAGTAGAGTATAGTTCAGTTCAGTACAGATAATGGTATAGTTCAGTTCAGTACAGCACAGTAGAGTAGCGTACAGCACAGTAGGGTAGAGGACAATGTATTGCACTCTACTCTGCTCTACTGTACTATACTCTACTGAATTCAATTGTAATTTACTGCACTGTACTGTACTGCAATGTACTGTACTCTACTTTGCTCTACTGTACTGTCCTGCACTGTACTGTACACTTTACTGTACTCTGTACTGACTGTACTGTACTGTGCTGTACTGTGCTGTCCAAACTTGTGAAACATAGACGTCTTTTCAACGTCCGGAAAATAAGTATTCTAGGCGTCTTTTCAACGTCATTTAGCTTACTTGGTTCATTGTTACAATGGGGATGATTGTCAGATTGTAACAAGCAACACCAACATCAATGTGATAACCATCCCCAACCACTCCCCTAATGCTAACTAAGATGCTAGTTACCACATGACTTGACCTAGGAACTCACAAATAGACTTGAAATAAAGCTCTCCCTTTCCTCTTTTCGATAAAAGTAATTGTTTATGGATACGCTCATCATGCAACTACTGTATTTATTAAAGAAATAACAAGCATATAAATATTTACTTTCACCCATAAAAAATGCTAATATTCCTCTAAATTTGTTTTGTGATCTTGACCTATATTGACCACATGGATGACCTCTCCTATAAAGGACACACATTTATTGCACAGCACTGTGACAACCAACCCATGTGACAACCAACCCCGGTCTTCCCTACACTGGACTGGATTCAGAGTTCACATGACTTCTGCTGGACTGACGTGGACAACTGCTGTGGGGTCAGTGGGTGTGTGTTACATTGTGACTCTTTCAGAGAGGGTGTGTGAGGTTGTGGGTGGGTGTGCATGCATGTGTGTGTGAGGTCCCTTGTGGCATGGTGTGAGGTCTGTAGCATTTGACTTTGATGGGTTTGTGCTAGTGTCTGTGTGTGCTAGTGTGTGTGTGTGTGTGTGTGTGTGTGTGTGTGTGTTTGTGTGCAAGTGTGTAATTGTGAAGATGACAACATGAGGTCATTGGATCATATGAGGACATAGACAGTGGGTGTGGTTGCTGTTGGTAGGTTGATGGACAGTCCACATTCAGATCCTTCTCCCACCATGCGGTGACATGCACATAGAATGTAAACTTCACCAAAATAACCAGCAAAATTAACACACTCATGAGGGCAGCAGCCAGGTGAATGACAGTACTCATATCAACCTAGACTCACTAAGTGAAGCACATACTGAATGCTGCTTTACCTAAATAATTTTAGTGAAACAGGAAACAATACATCTTTAACTTTGCGAGTTAAACCAAATGCTCTATTTATAAAAGAATCAGCAATGATTTACTGAGCCACGCTCCTTCCTGGTATGAATGGTGTTGTATGACTGCATATTCATCTTTTGGTTGATTAACAACTGCACTTAATACCCCGTGGTGCCAAGGTCAAAAGATGAATAAATGAAATAACAAAACTGACGAAGGATTGATAAGAGCCGTTGGTATTGGTTCTCACAGTCCCTAAGGTTGATGTTTGATTGTAATGTATTTCCTTACGCTGAGTACAATGACAACAGGCAAATACCTCTGAGGGACTTCCAGGTTTGTCACAGTCACGACCTGCCTTGCCACCTGTGTCACGCCCTGGCTCTGGGGACTCTTATATGTTGAGCCAGGGTGTTAGTTTCTATGTTTAGTGTTCTATGTTCATGTTCTAGTTTTTGTGTTTCTATGTTGGCCGGGGTGGTTCCCAATCAGAGGCAGCTGTGGCTTGTTGTCTCTGATTGGGAACCATACTTAGGCAGCCTGTTTTGCACTTGTCATTTGTGGGATCTTGTTCCGGAGAGGTTTGTGTTTGTTAACCTTAGGACTTCACGTATCGTTTTGTTGTTTTGTGTTATTATGTAAGTACTCATTAAAAGATGTACGCATATCACGCTGCGCCTTGGTCCGTTGCTTACGACGATCGTGACAGAAGATCCCACCAAATAAGGACCAAGCAGCGTGTCCAGGAGCAAACGCCGGAGGTAACGCTAGTGGATGTCCTCCTCGGTTGGGGGAAGATCACCGAGGAGGAGGCCGTCCGCTACCGGAGGGCGATGAGGGAGGATGCCCAGGCAGGAAAGGAGAAGCGGCGCCAACCGGGCCGTCGTCGGACAGGCGAGAGGCAACCCCAATAAAAATTTTTGGGGGGGCACAAGGCATGGACGACGGGGCTGCTGGAGGCAGCTACAGGGCGAGTTTGTGGACTAGGAGAGGAGGCCACCAGGTTACGGGGGCCATTGGTCAGGAGGGAGAAGGAGGGTGTGGAGGCACGGCGAGAGGAACTGAGTAGGCAGCAGAGGGAGCGGAGGTTTATGAGGAAACCCAGTCCCGCTCCTCGCACCAAGCAAGTGGTGTGTGTCACCAGTCCGGTCCGGCCCGTTCCTGATTCCCGCACAAGGCCAGTGATGTGTGTTCCCAGTACGGTCAGGCCCGTTCCTGCTCCCCGCACTAAGTTAATGGTGCGTGTTCCCAGTACGGCCCAACCCGTTCCTGCTCCCCGCACTAAGTTAGTGGTGCATGTTCCCAGTCCGGCCCGACCCGTTCCTGCTCCCCGCACTAAGTTAGTGGTGCGTGTTCCCAGTACGGCCCAACCCGTTCCTGCTCCCCGCACTAAGTTAGTGGTGCGTGTTCCCAGTACGGCCCAACCCGTTCCTGCTCCCCGCAATAAGTTAGTGGTGCGTGTTCCCAGTACGGCCCAACCCGTTCCTGCTCCCCGCACTAAGTTAGTGGTGCGTGTTCCCAGTCCGGCCCGGCCTGTTCCTGCCCCTCGCACCAAGCCTGCGGTGCGCGTCGCCAGCCCGGCCCGGCCTGTTCCTGCCCCTCGCACCAAGCCTGTGGTGCGCGTCGCCAGCCCGGCCCGGCCTGTTCCTGCCCCTCGCACCAAGCCTGTGGTGCGCGTCGCCAGCCCGGCCCAGCCTGTTCCTGTTCCCCGCACCAAGCCTGTGGTGCGCGTCGCCAGCCCGGTCCGGCCTGTTCCTGCTCCCCGCACCAAGCCAGTGGTGCGCGTCGCCAGCCCGGTCCGGCCTGTTCCTGCTCCCCGCACCAAGCCTGTGGTGCGCGTCGTCAGCCCGGTCCAGCCTGTTCCTGCTCCCCGCACCAAGCCAGTGGTGCGCGTCGTCAGCCCAGTCCGGCCCGTTCCTGCTCCCCGCACCAAGCCAGTGGTGCGCGTCGTCAGCCCGGTCCGGCCCGTTCCTGCTCCCCGCACCAAGCCAGTGGTGTGCATCGCCAGCCCGGTCCGGCAGGATCCTGCTCCCCGCACCAAGCCAGTGATGCGCGTCGTCAGTCCGGCACAGCCCGTGCCTGTTCCACCGGTGCCTGGTCAGGTACCGGTCAGCTGCTCCACACCGGAGCCTAAGCAATCCGCTCCACCGATGTCCAGTCCAGCTCCAGCCAGCGGGGCCAGACCAGACCAGGGGCGCTACGGGGGGGTAGCTAGAGAGTGGTGGTCACGCCCGGAGCCGGATCCGCCTCCGAGGCGGAATGCCCACCCGGCCCCTCCCCTGTTGGGTTTAGTTGGCGCGGTCGCAGTCCGCGCCTTTGGGGGGGGTACTGTCACGCCCTGGCTCTGGGGACTCTTATATGTTGAGCCAGGGTGTTAGTTTCTATGTTTAGTGTTCTATGTTCATGTCTAGTTTTTGTCTTTCTATGTTGGCCGGGGTGGTTCCCAATCAGAGGCAGCTGTTGCTTGTTGTCTCTGATTGGGAACCATACTTAGGCAGCCTGTTTTGCACTTGTCATTTGTGGGATCTTGTTCCGGAGAGGTTTGTGTTTGTTAACCTTAGGACTTTACGTATCGTTTTGTTGTTTTGTGTTATTATGTAAGTACTCATTAAAAGATGTACGCATATCACGCTGCACCTTGGTCCGTTGCTTACGACGATCGTGACAACCTGTGCAGAAAGGCCCAACTATAAAAGCCACACAAAAAGGCCCAAAAAGCCAAAGCGAATAAAAAACGAGAAAATCAAAGACAAAAAAGAGAAGCGAAATAAATAAATACTTGTTTAAAATGTGTCCCCTTGTCCATCCAGTGGGGATATGTAGCACATATGTAGGGGGCCAAACCCCTCAGCATGATAAGACTAAAGACACAGGAAACAGGTTTCACCTCACACAGCACATTGTGTACTAAACCATGCCAATGTATTTTCTCCTGCCTTTCCTCTTTACTGCACGCATAGGCTAAATGTCGCAGTCAAGCCATTTGTCACGCTCCATGTATAAAAAGGCCATTTCCAGGCCTGGAATAGTAAGAAAGGAAAGACAAAGCGCAGAGCAGTCAAATGGTATGAGTCCCCCAAAATGCACCCTTCGCAAGTGCTTAAATGCAAACAATCCTGAATGCCTGTAATTGCACGTAAAAAAGTTTGTTACAGCTTTTGTTACGTGGATCATATGTCTGCCCAAGAAGTAGTGTTACGTGGCTCATATATCTGACCAAGAAGATTTGGCTGGCTTGGAGGGTGCTTGGCTGAGGTTGGCGTGCGACTCGGGTGACAGCTCCCCCCTCTTCTAGCTGAGCGGTCTGTCATTACCCTCCTCTGGAAAACAGGCATTTTCCCCAAATCCATGCTTTCATTTTTTTCTTGTAATAAAACGTGCCGCCCACGCAAATGCACTCAGATACATTTAGACTTAACTACATGTTTGCACTTTTAGCGATGCATGGGTCCTATTTTAGACATAGTCTCTGAGATCGTGGGGAGCTGTGAGGGACAGAGAGAGATACAGGCAGACACCAGAGACACCTAAAACCTAAGACTATACCACATTCAACATGACAATCCATATGATTTGTGCACAACAGTATGCATGTTTTATGTGCGTATGAGTTATGTGTGCATGTGCTTTTAAAGTGGAACTGACTGTAACGATCCCGGCAGTCTGAGTCGGGTCCTGTCTGGTGACTAGTTTTCTGTTCGTGATCTCCAGTTTCCCGAGGGTTCGGGAACGCTCCGGGGAGCTCTCTTGATTTCCGCACCTGCATCCCATCAGCAATCTGCACACCTGGTCCTGATCATCACCCTTCTTAGGCTCTGGCCTAACATCCATTCCCTGCCGGATCGTTAGCCATGAACAGTAGGTTTACCAGAGTATCAGTCTTAGAGCCTAGCGTTAGTTTTGTTGTTTTTGCACCTTGTTGGTTTGTTGCTTACTTACCCCCGTTTTGTTCCATCTGCAGTCACCCGTCCGGAACCTTCATCCAACCTCTGCCTGGTGGTCGGCGGCTGCCGACCCAGGATGGGATCAACCACTGCACCCCCAACAACTAATCAACGCCGCCCGCTCTGTTCCCTGGATTATTCAGCATCACTCTTGAACTTGTAAATAAACACTCACCTTCGTTTCAACTTACCTTGTCCTGGTCTGCTTCTGGGTTCTGGCTTAGCAACTCGTGACAGAACGATCCGGCCAGTAATGAACCCAGCGGACCTGGACTCTGTTCGCCATGCCATTACCCATCAGGAGAAGATGTTGGGCCATCATAGCACGGTACTACAGGAGATCGCGTTGTCAGTTCGGAACCTTTCTACCGGTCTGACGGAGGTCCAGAACCAACGCAAGTTTCCGGTGGAGGATCCACTACCGGTTTCACCCATCTCGCCTGCCGCTTCTGGAGCTGTGTCCTTCCGTGAGCCCAAGGTTCCGACGCCGGATAAATATGAGGGGGAGCTGGGAAGATGCCGTTCCTTCCTTATGCAGTGTGGATTAGTGTTCGATCTACAGCCCTACTCTTATGCCACAGACAAGGCTAGGATAGCCTTTGTGATTGCGTTGCTGCGTGGTCGAGCGCTGGAGTGGGCTTCAGCCGTTTGGGAACGACAAGACCCCTGCATGGCTTCATACCAGGGGTTCACGGCCGAGATGAGGAAGCTCTTCGACCATTCCGTCCGAGGGAGGGACGCAGCTAGGCGCCTGTTTTCGCTTCACCAAGGAACTCGCAGCGTGGCCGACTTCGTGATCGAGTTCAAGACGTTGGCTGTGGAGAGTGGGTGGAACGAGGAGTCTCTGCAAGCGGCCTTTTACCAGGGTCTGTCGGAGCAGCTCAAGGATGAGTTGATCTCCTATCCGGAGCCTAGTGACCTGGACAGCTTGGTAGCCTTGTCTATTCGGGTGGATAATCGAGTCCGAGAGCGAAGGAGGGAGAAGCAATGGGGTCCGTCCAATCGATCAGCTTTTCAGTTCCCAGTCGGTTCGGGTGGTGGACCAGAACACGTCGATCATTCTCCACCACAAAGGATTAGTGGAGAGGTCCTCTCTCCCGATTCTGAACCCATGCAAGTGGGGCGGCACGGGTTAACCAAGGAGGAGCGTCAACATAGACGTAAGACCAACTGCTGCCTCTACTGTGGTAGCTCGGGACATTACATCTCCACTTGTTCCCGGCGGTCGTCAAACTGCCCGGCTCGCTAAAGTTGGGAGGACTTTTAGCGAGCCAGTTTCAACCTCTCAGTACCTCTGTCAGACCCCGTTTCCCGGCTACCCTTGTGAACAGGAATCAGAGCTTAGCGATTAACGCTTTTATCGATTCAGGTGCCGAGGGAAGCTTTCTTGATGCCGAGTTGGTGGAACAGCTGGGGCTTTCCAAGGAGCAATTGCCGGAAGCCATTGAAGCGACCACTCTGAACGGCAGTAGTCTGGCACGTATCACGATGAGGACTGAACCGGTTAAGATGCGGTTGTCGGGGAATCATTCTGAGATGATTTCATTCTTCATTCTGCCGTCTTCCCATGTTCCTCTGGTCCTTGGATACCCCTGGCTGAAGGAGCACAATCCCACGTTCGATTGGGTGACGGGCAAGGTAACGAGTTGGAGCCTTGATTGTCATGCTAACTGTCTCAAGACTGCCTGCCCCCATTCGGTTCCCAGTCAGGTGATTGAGGCTAAACCCCCAGATTTGTCCCTGGTTCCCGAGACATATCACGATTTGGGGGAAGTTTTCAGTAAGCAGAAGGCTCTGTCACTCCCTCCCCACCGACCATATGATTGTGCCATCAACCTGTTCCCTGGAGCTGTCTACCCCAAGGGAAGGTTATACAGTATCTCCCGACCTGAACGTGAGGCTTTGGAGACCTACATCAAGGAGTCCCTAGCTGCTGGTCTCGTTCGTCCCTCGTCATCACCCCTGGGGGCAGGATTCTTCTTTGTGGGTAAGAAGGATGGCTCTCTTCGACCGTGTATTGATTATCGGGGGTTGAATGACATCACGGTCAAGAACAAGTATCCCCTGCCCTTGATGAGTTCTGCCTTCGACTCCTTACAGGGTGCTACGGTGTTCACCAAGCTAGACCCTACGCAATGCGTATCACATGGTCCGGATCAGAGAGGGGGACGAGTGGTTGACGGGTTTCAATACACCGATGGGTCACTTCGAGTATCAGGTGATGCCGTTTGGACTGACCAATGCTCCAGCGGTATTCCAGAGTATGGTGAACGACGTCCTGAGAGATATGATCGGTCTCTTTGTGTTTGTTTACCTGGATGACATTCTGATCTTCTCGAAGGAACCTTCCGACCACGTCCAGCATGTCCGGCAGGTTCTGCAGCGATTGTTGGAGAATCGCCTGTTCGTGAAGGCCGAGAAGTGCGAGTTTCACGCCCACACGACATCCTTTCTCGGGTACATCATCTCCAGGGGAGAGATTAGGATGGACCAGGAGAAGGTTAGAGCGGTTCTGGAATGGGCCCAGCCCGGTACGAGATTGCAGCTCCAGAGATTTTTGGGGTTTGCGAATTTCTACCGCAGATTCATCCGGGATTACAGCCGTGTGGCCGCTCCGTTAACTGCCTTGACTTCCAGTATCAGGACCTTCAAGTGGAATCCGGAGGCGGATCGAGCGTTTCTGGATTTGAAGAGGCGATTCACCAACGCACCGATTCTCTCTCAACCGGACACGGCCCGTCAGTTCGTCGTTGAAGTGGACGCGTCTGATGTGGGAGTTGGCGCCATCCTGTCGCAGCGATGCTCCACGGACAGTAAACTCCATCCCTGCGCCTACTACTCTCGTCGCCTTTCGCCTGCGGAGAGGAATTACGATGTGGGTAACCGGGAGCTTCTCGCGGTGAAACTTGCCTTGGAGGAGTGGCGCCACTGGTTGGAGGGGGCGGAGCAACCGTTTATTGTCTGGACTGACCACAAGAATCTTGCTTACGTGCAATCGGCTAAACGTCTCAACTCCCGTCAGGCCAGGTGGGCGTTGTTTTTCGGACGATTCAAGTTTTCCCTGACGTTCCGACCTGGATCTAAGAACGGCAAGGCGGACGCCTTGTCCCGGATGTTCTCCAAGACGGAGGAGAGTGGGTCCAAGA
Source organism: Coregonus clupeaformis (assembly GCF_020615455.1). NCBI lineage: Eukaryota > Metazoa > Chordata > Actinopteri > Salmoniformes > Salmonidae > Coregonus > Coregonus clupeaformis. The sequence continues at coordinate 73,502 of NW_025533889.1, read as the reverse complement.
CCGAGACAATTCTCCCCCGGAACTGCGTCGTGGGAGCAGTTATGTGGAAGATTGAGGAGGAGGTGCTGGCGGCCCTTCGGACTCAGCCCGGTCCCGGTAACGGTCCACCCGGTCGGTTGTTTGTGCCTGAGTCGGTTCGTCCTGCTGTCCTCAAATGGTCCCACGCCAGCAAGATGGCTTGTCACCCTGGCGTGGCTCGGACAATGGCGTTTCTTCGCAGACGTTTTTGGTGGCCTGCCATGGCCGAGGATACTCGGGGTTTTGTTGCTGCCTGTCCAGTGTGTGCGCAGAATAAGAGTACCAATCGGCCCAGCTCTGGACTACTTCACCCCCTTCCTATTCCCCGGCGACCATGGTCGCATCTGGCCCTGGACTTCGTCACTGGGCTGCCCGCTTCTGAGGGGAACACGGTCGTTCTGACTATCGTGGACAGATTCAGCAAGTTCGCCCACTTTGTGCCAATTGCCAAGCTTCCCTCTGCCTCGGAGACGTCCGAGATCCTGGTTAGGGAGGTTTTCAGGGTCCACGGTTTGCCCAGTGATATCGTTTCCGACCGTGGCCCTCAGTTTACCTCTGCTGTCTGGAAGTCCTTCTGTTTGGCCATTGGAGCTACAGTCCGTCTCACATCTGGTTTTCACCCCCAATCCAATGGTCAGGCGGAGAGAGCCAACCAGAAGATGGAATCCACGCTACGCTGCCTGGTCTCTTCCAACCCCACCTCCTGGGTCTCTCAGTTGCCTTGGGTTGAGTATGCCCACAATACTCTCCCTACATCTGCCACTGGGATGTCTCCCTTCCAGTGCCTGTATGGCTACCAACCTCCCCTGTTCCCTTCTCAGGAGAAGGAGCTCTCAGTGCCTTCTGTTCAGGCCCATATTCGGTCGTTGCCACCGGACCTGGCATCGGGCCAGAAAGGCACTCCTTAGAGTTTCGGACCGGTATCAGCTCCAGGCGAATCGTCGCCGGATCCCCGCTCCCACCTATTCCATCGGAGATAGGGTCTGGTTGGCCACACGGGATCTTCCGTTACGGACTGAGTCTAGGAAGTTGTTACCGAAGTTCATTGGTCCGTTTGTGGTGGAGAAGGTGATCAATCCGGTGGCAGTTCGACTCAAACTCCCGAGGACGCTCAGAGTCCATCCCACCTTTCATGTCTCCTGCCTCAAGCCTGTTTTCCTCAGTCCTCTGTTGCCTCCTCCGCCTCCTCCTCCTCCTCCTCGGATGATCGGAGGTGGTCCTGCCTACACGGTGCGTCGCATCATGGATTCCAGACGGCGGGGCCGGGGTTTCCAGTATCTCGTGGACTGGGAGGGGTATGGTCCTGAAGAGAGGAGTTGGATTCCGCGGCGACAGGTCCTAGATGCTGACCTCATCAGTGACTTCTACCGCCTCCATCCTGGCGCTCCGGGGAGTCCGCCCGGTGGCGTTCGTCGGAGGGGGGGTACTGTAACGATCCCGGCAGTCTGAGTCGGGTCCTGTCTGGTGACTAGTTTTCTGTTCGTGATCTCCAGTTTCCCGAGGGTTCGGGAACGCTCCGGGGAGCTCTCTTGATTTCCGCACCTGCATCCCATCAGCAATCTGCACACCTGGTCCTGATCATCACCCTTCTTAGGCTCTGGCCTAACATCCATTCCCTGCCGGATCGTTAGCCATGAACAGTAGGTTTACCAGAGTATCAGTCTTAGAGCCTAGCGTTAGTTTTGTTGTTTTTGCACCTTGTTGGTTTGTTGCTTACTTACCCCCGCTTTTGTTCCATCTGCAGTCACCCGTCCGGAACCTTCATCCAACCTCTGCCTGGTGGTCGGCGGCTGCCGACCCAGGATGGGATCAACCACTGCACCCCCAACAACTAATCAACGCCGCCCGCTCTGTTCCCTGGATTATTCAGCATCACTCTTGAACTTGTAAATAAACACTCACCTTCGTTTCAACTTACCTTGTCCTGGTCTGCTTCTGGGTTCTGGCTTAGCAACTCGTGACACTGACAGCATTTTAGCAACATGAAATCTGCTTAAAATCTGTTCATATACAGTACACTCCCAGGAAGAATATTACACTTTTTAAAAACCATTTTCTGACAAGCGAGCACTTAGATATGGTCATTTTCACATCTTCATAAATTCCTAGAATGTTTGGGAATTACGTATACCAAGGCATTTGTGAAAATTCTATAGCAATATAGAGTGGGAAGCGGCTGTGCGTTTGGACAATTGCAGTAAATAATAAAACCTAATAAAAACATCCCTCGTCCAGGACCGGAGTCTACGCAGACCGCTGCACCATAGCCAATCAGAGCTACAGTAGGCCTTTATGCAAACAAGCCATTTGCCACACAGGCCTGACATCATTCACTTTGAACTGGACTGTGTGTTTACAGGCAGTTGCAACAGCGCGACTTTAGCTTATTAGAACACATTCGCCAAAAGCCACAAAATACACCTGAATGGATTTCTGCAAATACCACGGGAGTCTCTTACATTTGGGATCTTTACAGTCCTATTGGTCAAACAACCATGAAAAGGTAGGCTATTTCTCCCTCAGTTATGCACATCAACAACAACAAGATCAACAACTAATGCTAGCCAGAGCAAGATGTGCTAAAATCTAACAAAGGAACATTAGAGAAACCCTCTCAAACTTTTTCAGCTAGTTGGCCGTCAAAATTGCACTGGTAAACGATGGGGAATTGGAGCCTAGTCGTCCTTCTGCAGCTTGCCTGCCAATGCATACCTGTCCCAACCAAGCACCCAAGCTAACTGGCTAAAGTTGGCTAGCTTGCTAGCTAGCTACTTCCAGACACAAATGAGAGAGCACCTCACTCTGACCATTTTACTCACCCTAGCAGAGTTGGTTAGGCTGTTTACATGTTATCTAGAGCGTTCGTGACTAACTATACAATCTATGTCTACTGACACTGGTCATATTCAGCGGGGGTTGCGCGTTCGTAAATTAATCAGTTATTCTGCTCCGAAATCAGAGTAGCTAGCTAGATAGCCAGAGTGAATTTGCGAAAGCGAAAGAGATATGCTAGCTAACTGGATAACAGTCGTTCAAGTTCTTGCTAGCTAGCTAACCAATGACACCTGCATCTCTAGCTGTTTATAGCCACCGGAAAATGATATGAGGGGAAAAAGTCAGTCACCCACCCACTCCTCCAAAGACATGATATCCTACTAGCAGCCAGCTAGCTATCTATCTAGCTAACGTTAGGCTCCGTGTTTTTAGATTGCTACATAAATAGATATTGTAGCCTATTAGCCACATTATGACTGACTTGTGATCATTTCCCTAGCTAGTCTGATTGTATCGACATTATAATATGTAATATAATATAATAATAATATAATAATAATATATTATGCCATTTAGCAGACGCTTTTATCCAAAGCGACTTACAGTCATGCGTGCATACATATATATATTTTTTTTGTGTATGGGTGGTCCCGGGGATCGAACCCACTACCTTGGCGTTACAAGCGCCGTGCTCTACCAGCTGAGCTACAGAGGACCACATTCCCAGCCTTTGTTACATTCGTCCGTTTTTGTCCAAAATATTGAGTCATGAAATTGAAACAGTGCATCCCGTATGGAGGCAGCAAACAATGTACCAAGTCAGCTGTGATTTACAACCTGATAGCAATATTTTTTGGACTTCCAAGAAATGTATTGGTGAATATATTAATCATGCATTGAACTGCATCCATCTATTCTGCCAACAATGCCTTAGTGTACGTCATGGAATGTTGAGTCAAATAGAACCTATTTTTTAAACCTCTTATAAAGTTGGTTTTGTAGCATAAGCTGGAATTATATATTTTTGACTGATATTATGATTGTCTGTTAGCCTCATATCTGCAAAGTAGTTAAAATGCTGTCAGTTCCACTTTAATGCTATAGCCTCTGCAATGACACAGTGAAATTGTGAGTAACATAAATGATCCAATCCTCTGGAGGTTTTTGGTTAGGGAGCATGGGTATCTAGACCACAGGTTGCAGCCACAGTCAAACTCCAACATGTCTCTCATGTTCCCAAACTTAAAGTGTTAACAGAGCTGATAGTCATACCACCCACCTTGAATTCCCATATGGACACTAGCTAGATGCCAGGTTATGGCCTGGACCTGAGTCTGCACTGTTCATGTCTTTCTCAATGTATCATGATTCCTTCTCTATGGAGTCCAGAGATACTAAACCACCTCTTTTCCCATTAGACCACTATAATATTACTATCTCCGTACATTATCTTACCCCCACACCAAAACCCATTCTCCACCACTGTATGTTTTGTGGAATCTCGGAAACTCAGATACAAAATCTTGCATAACTGTTACGATACATTTATGTTATGTACGTCTGTCCATGAGAGATGAGTTTTGTGTAATGCACTTAAGTTGATCCCCAAAATGACGGCCATCATGTATGGGGCCAGTGATCCCAGTGATGATACTGCACTGAGGGAGAAGATAGATGACTATGTAAAACCCCAGTGGTGAAGACAAAGACTTTACAACACAGCTCACATTTTACACTCCCTTGGTGGGATGTGATGCAATAAGTTTTAACTGGGGCTTGCTCAGGGGTCAAACTAGGCTTCACTAAATGCTATTATAGGTTCATGGTTGAAATTTACTCATATGCCACACGGGTATGTGTTTCAGTGATCACCATTTCATGTCTTCATGTTCTTGGAACAGTACTCATGACCAGACATCTCCAGTAAATCTCACAGTACTGTTTAATAAAGAATTGCCAGAGAATCTACCACAGAAAATATGTCCATAGTGTTAAAAACCCATTGTGGTGCACACTACATTTAATTAGCACTATTGATGAAAAAATCCCATCCAATAATCTGTGTCCTACCAGCCACACCTCCCCATATTGAGATTCCTCTCATTTTAGCACCCACAATATGGAACCCATGTATGGTCATCTTTCTCAGCCCCCACTCTCACCATTCAGTGTGACACCACTTTTCATCTGAATTACTCCTATCCTTTTTTTACCCCATCTCTCCATCTGTCCCCAAAGTAACAGTGTTGTGTACTCTAGCAGTGTCATCCCGTGGAGCAAACAGGACTCATCTTTAATGGGAGCCATTCGTCTTCCTGGATCAACAGGAGATGCACATCTACCTTCACATCGTCCCTGACAATGCTTCCTGTGTACCCGGGCCTCGACCACTAATATGCCATAATCAGGAGGAAATTAGACGTGGTTGATTCTGGAGACGGGCTGTCTCTACACTAATGCAGATAGGGATAAAGGGACCATGCCCCCGACCATGGACACTGCCACTCCTCTTTCACATGCTCAGCAGTTTACCCAGGGAGAGAGTGGAATCTGGGGTATGACGGTTTGTTTTCAGTGTCCTTTTATCTATTTTGGGGGTCTGTGATACATATAATGTCTCGAGACCATCATTGGCACTACTTTAGAGGATGTTCATACATCAAAAAATAGTATTAAATCTTACCTTTTTCATCTTTAAGGTAAACATTTAGTTGACTAATGCATTTATTTGAAAAGGACTTACTCGTTAGTGCTATAGTGCACTCCTTGCCAGTATGCAGGAGTTGATTTTTTATTCATTACCAAGTCAATTTCCCAAAGCACTTGAATTATGTAGGTGTGCAAAGGTTAAAATGATCTTACCAAAACTTTGTAACATACAATATCACACATTCACCTAGAGACAGAAAAATAAACAAAGCAACAAATGGAGGACTAAATATAACATGATGGATCAGGAGGTGTGGTAATATTTTTGAAAATGATAATGTTTATGTAAGCAAACACCAAGTATGAGCGACATGGTGTCATAAGTGTTGCTAAAGCATCTCTACTGAATTGGTAAGCAGGTCACTGCATGAAGACTATTCTCCACAGAAACAAACAACATGGATAGCAGTGAGACATCACTTCAGTCGCCTACAGTGAATACTATAGTATACTAAAGTCATGTATGCAAAACAACTACAGTAAATACTGCATTGTACTACAGTCATGTCTGCAAAAACATTACAGTGACTACAGTCATGTCTGCAAAATCACTATACTGAATACTATAGTATACTATAGTAATGTCTGCAAAATCACAACAGTAAAGACTACAGTAAAGTCCACAAAAAAATACAGTGAATACTATAGTATACTACAATCATGTCTACAAAAACACTACAGTGAATACAGTCATGTCCGTAAAAACACTACAGTGAATAATATAATATACTTGTAACGATCCCGGCAGTCTGAGTCGGGTCCTGTCTGGTGACTAGTGTTTCCTGTTCGTAGTCTCCAGTTTCCCGAGGGTTCGGGAACGCTCCGGGGAGCTCTCTTGTTTTCCGCACCTGCATCCCGTCAGCAATCTGCACACCTGGCCCTCATCATCACCCTTTTTAGGCTCTGGCCAAACATCCAGTTCCTGCCGGATCGGTAGCCATGAACAGTAGGTGTTCTGTGTATCAGTTTAGAGTGTTCTAGCGTGAGTTTTGTTATTTTGTACTTTGTTGAGTTTTTGTGTTCTTACCTCCGTTTTTGTTCCACCTGCAGTCACACGTCCGGAACCTTCACCCCACCTCTGCCTGATGGTCGGCGGCTGCCGAGCCATCACTGGACCCAGTACTGCACCCCCAACTACTCAACCACGCCGCCCGCTCTGTCCCTGGATTATTCTGCACCTTTTGTCGTATCTAATAAACCCTCACCTTCGTTCAACTCTCCTTGTCCTGGTCTGCTTTTGGGTTCTGGCTGAGGGAACTGTGACAGAACGATCCGGCCCAAATATGAACCCAGCGGACCTGGACTCTGTTCGCCATGCCATTACCCAGCAGGAGAAGATGTTGGGCCATCATAGCATGGTACTACAGGAGATCGCGTTGTCAGTTCGGAACCTTTCTACCGCCTGACGGAGGTCCAGAACCAACGCCAGTGTCCGGTGGAGGACTCACTACCGGTTTCACCCATCTCGCCTGCCGCTTCTGAAGTTGTGTCCCTCCGTGAGCCCAAGGTTCCGCGCCGGATAAATATGAGGGGGAGCTGGGAAGATGCCGTTCCTTCCTTATGCAGTGTGGATTAGTGTTCGATCTACAGCCCTACTCTTATGCCACTGACAAGGCTAGGATAGCCTTTTTGATTGAGTTGCTGCGTGGCCGAGCGCTGAGTGGGCTTCAGCCGTTTGGGAACGACAGGATCCCTGCATGGCTTCATACCAGGGGTTCACGGCCGAGATGAGGAAGCTCTTCGACCATTCCGTCCGAGGGAGGGACGCAGCTAGGCGTCTGTTTTCTCTTCACCAAGGAACTCGCAGCGTGGCCGACTTCGTGATCGAGTTCAAGACGTTGGCTGTGGAGAGTGGGTGGAACGAGGAGTCTTTGCAAGCGGCCTTTTACCAGGGCCTGTCGGAGCAGCTCAAGGATGAGTTGATCTCCTATCCGGAGCCTAGTGACCTGGACAGCTTGGTAGCCTTGTCTATTCGGGTGGATAATCGAGTCCGAGAGCGAAGGAGGGAGAAGCAATGGGGTCCGTCCAATCGATCAGCTTCTCAGTTCCCAGTCGGGTCGGGTGGTGGACCAGAACACGTCGATCATTCTCCACCACTAAGGATTAGTGGAGAGGACCTCTCTCCCGATTCTGAACCCATGCAAGTGGGGCGGCACGGGTTAACCAAGGAGGAGCGTCAACATAGACGTAAGACCAACTGCTGCCTCTACTGTGGTCGCTCGGGACATTACCTCTCCACTTGTTCCCGGCGGTCGTCAAACTGCCCGGCTCGCTAAAGTTGGGAGGACTTTTAGCGAGCCAGTTTCAACCTCTCAGTACCTCTGTCAGACCCCGCTTCCCGGCTACCCTTGTGAACAGGAATCAGAGCTTAGCGCTTAACGCTTTTATCGATTCAGGTGCCGATGGAAGCTTTCTTGATGCCGAGTTGGTGGAACAGCTGGGGCTTTCCAAGGAGCAATTGCCGGAAGCCATTGAAGCGACTACTCTGAACGGCAGTAGTCTGGCACGTATCACGATGAGGACTGAACCGGTTAAGATGCGGTTGTCGGGGAATCATTCTGAGATGATTTCATTTTTCATTCTGCCGTCTTCCCATGTTCCTCTGGTCCTTGGATACCCCTGGCTGAAGGAACACAATCCCACGTTCGATTGGGTGACGGGCAAGGTAACGAGTTGGAGCCTTGATTGTCATGCTAACTGTCTCAAGACTGCCTGCCCCCATTCGGTTCCCAGTCAGGTGATTGAGGCTAAACCCCCAGATTTGTCCCTGGTTCCCGAGACATATCACGATTTGGGGAAAGTTTTCAGTAAGCAGAAGGCTCTGTCACTTCCTCCCCACCGACCATATGATTGTGCCATCAACCTGGTTCCTGGAGCTGTCTACCCCAAGGGAAGGTTATACAGTATCTCCCGACCTGAACGTGAGGCGTTGGAGACCTACATCAAGGAGTCCCTAGCTGCTGGTCTCGTTCGGCCCTCGTCATCACCCCCTGGGGTCAGGATTCTTCTTTGTGGGAAAGAAGGATGGCTCTCTTCGACCGTGTATTGATTATCGGGGGTTGAATGACATCACGGTCAAGAACAAGTATCCCCTGCCCTTGATGAGTTCTGCCTTCGACTCCTTACAGGGTGCTACGGTGTTCACCAAGCTAGACCTACGCAATGCGTATCACCTGGTCCGGATCAGAGAGGGGGACGAGTGGTTGACGGGTTTCAATACACCGATGGGTCACTTCGAGTATCAGGTGATGCCGTTTGGACTGACCAATGCTCCAGCGGTATTCCAGAGTATGGTGAACGACGTCCTGAGAGATATGATCGGGTCTCTTCGTGTTTGTTTACCTGGATGACATTCTGATCTTCTCGAAGGAACCTTCCGACCACGTCCAGCATGTCCGGCAGGTTCTGCAGCGATTGTTGGAGAATCGCCTGTTCGTGAAGGCCGAGAAGTGCGAGTTTCACGCCCACACTACATCCTTTCTCGGGTACATCATCTCCAGGGGTGAGATTAGGATGGATCAGGAGAAGGTTAGAGCGGTTCTGGAATGGGTCCAGCCCGGTACGAGATTGCAACTCCAGAGATTTTTGGGGTTTGCGAATTTCTACCGCAGATTCATCCGGGATTACAGCCGTGTGGCCGCTCCATTAACTGCCTTGACTTCCAGTATCAGGACCTTCAAGTGGAATCCGGAGGCGGATCGAGCGTTTCTGGATTTGAAGAGGCGATTCACCAACGCACCGATTCTCTCTCAACCGGACACGGCCCGTCAGTTCGTCGTTGAAGTGGACGCGCTCTGATGTGGGAGTTGGCGCCATCCTGTCGCAGCGATGCTCCACGGACAGTAAACTCCATCCCTGCGCCTACTACTCGGCCGCCTTTCGCCTGCAGAGAGGAATTACGATGTGGGTAACCGGGAGCTTCTCGCGGTGAAACTTGCCTTGGAGGAGTGGCGCCACTGGTTGGAGGGCGGAGCAACCGTTTATTGTCTGGACTGACCACAAGAATCTTGCTTACGTGCAATCGGCTAAACGTCTCAACTCCCGTCAGGCCAGGTGGGCGTTGTTTTTCGGACGATTCAAGTTTGCCCTGACGTTCCGACCTGGATCTAAGAACGGCAAGGCGGACGCCTTGTCCCGGATGTTCTCCAAGACGGAGGAGAGTGGGTCCAAGACCGAGACTATTCTCCCCCGGAACTGCGTCGTGGGAGCAGTGATGTGGAAGATTGAGGAGGAGGTGCTGGCGGCCCTTCGGACTCAGCCCGGTCCCGGTAACGGTCCACCCGGTCGGTTGTTTGTGCCTGAGTCGGTTCGTCCCTGCTGTCCTCAAATGGTCCCACGCCAGCAAGATGGCTTGTCACCCCCGGCGTGGCTCGGACTATGGCGTTTCTTCGCAGACGCTTTTTGGTGGCCTGCCATGGCCGAGGATACTCGGGGTTTTGTTGCTGCCTGTCCAGTGTGTGCGCAGAATAAGAGTACCAATCGGCCCAGCTCTGGACTACTTCACCCCCTTCCTATTCCCCGGCGTCCATGGTCGCATCTGGCCCTGGACTTCGTCACGGGGTTGCCCGCTTCTGAGGGGAACACGGTCGTTCTGACTATCGTGGACAGATTCAGCAAGTTCGCCCACTTTGTGCCTATTGCCAAGCTTCCCTCTGCCTCGGAGACGTCCGAGATCCTGGTTAGGAGGTTTTCAGGGTCCACGGTTTGCCCAGTGATATCGTTTCCGACCGTGGTCCTCAGTTTACCTCTGCTGTCTGGAAGTCCTTCTGTTTGGCCATTGGAGCTACAGTCAGTCTCACATCTGGTTTTCACCCCCCAATCCAATGGTCAGGCGGAGAGAGCCAACCAGAAGATGGAATCCACGCTACGCTGTCTGGTCTCTTCCAACCCCACCTCCTGGGCCTCTCAGTTGCCTTGGGGTTGAGTATGCCCACAATACTCTCCCCTACATCTGCCACTGGGATGTCTCCTTCCAGTGCCTGTATGGCTACCAACCTCCCCTGTTCCTTTCTCAGAGAAGGAGCTATCAGTGCCTTCTGTTCAGGCTCATATTCGTCGTTGCCACCGGACCTGGCATCGGGCCAGAAAGGCACTCCTTAGAGGTTCGGATCGGTATCAGCTCCAGGCGAATCGTCGCCGGATCCCCGCTCCCACCTATACCATCGGAGATAGGGTTTGGTTGGCCACAGGGATCTTCCGTTACGGACTGAGTCTAGGAAGTTGTTACCGGAGTTCATTGGTCCGTTTGTGGTGGAGAAGGTGATCAATCCGGTGGCAGTTCGACTCAAACTACCGAGGACGCTCAGAGTCCATCCCACCTTTCATGTCTCCTGCCTCAAGCCTGTCTTCCTCAGTCCTCTGTTGCCTCCTCCGCCTCCTCCTCCTCCTCCTCGGATGATCGGAGGTGGTCCTGCCTACACGGTGCGTCGCATCATGGATTCCAGACGGCGGGGCCGGGGTTTCCAGTATCTCGTGGACTGGGAGGGGTATGGTCCTGAAGAGAGGAGTTGGATTCCGCGGCGACAGGTCCTAGATGCTGACCTCATCAGGGATTTCTACCGCCTCCATCCTGGCGCTCCGGGAGGTCCGCCCGGTGGCGTTCGTCGGAGGGTACTGTAACGATCCCGGCAGTCTGAGTCGGGTCCTGTCTGGTGACTAGTGTTTCCTGTTCGTAGTCTCCAGTTTCCCCGAGGGTTCGGGAACGCTCCGGGGAGCTCTCTTGTTTTCCGCACCTGCATCCCGTCAGCAATCTGCACACCTGGCCCTCATCATCACCCTTTTTAGGCTCTGGCCAAACATCCAGTTCCTGCCGGATCGTTAGCCATGAACAGTAGGTGTTCTGTGTATCAGTTTAGAGTGTTCTAGCGTGAGTTTTGTTATTTTGTACTTTGTTGAGTTTTTTGTGTTCTTACCTCCGTTTTTGTTCCACCTGCAGTCACACGTCCGGAACCTTCACCCCACCTCTGCCTGATGGTCGGCGGCTGCCGAGCCATCACTGGACCCAGTACTGCACCCCCAACTACTCAACCACGCCGCCCGCTCTGTCCCTGGATTATTCTGCACCTTTTGTCGTATCTAATAAACCCTCACCTTCGTTTCAACTCTCCTTGTCCTGGTCTGCTTTTGGGTTCTGGCTGAGGGAACTGTGACAATACTAAAGTAATATCCGCAAAAACACTACAGTGAATACTGTATACTACAGTCATATCCGCAAAAATACTATAGTGAATACTGTATACTACAGTCATGTCCGCACAAACACTACAGTGAGTACTATAGTCTACTACAGTCATGTCCGCAAAAACACTACAGTGAATGCTACATAAAGTCTGCAAAAACACTACAGTGAATACTATGGTATACTACAGTCATATCTGCAAAAACACTATAGTGAATACTGTATACTACAGACAGGTTAGCACAAACACTACAGTGAATACTACAGTAAAGTCCGCAAAAACAGTACAGTGAATACTATAGTATACTACATTTTTGTGTGCAAAAACATTACAGTCAATGCTACAGTAAAGTCTGTAAAAACACTACAGTGAATATTATAGTATACTACAGTCATGTCCGCAAAAACACTACTGTGAACGCTGTATACTACAGTCATGTCCGCAGAAACACTACAGTGAATACTATAGTATACTACAATCATGTCTACAAAAACACTACAGTGAATACAGTCATGTCCGTAAAAACACTACAGTGAATAATATAATATACTAAAGTAATATCAGCAAAAACACTACAGTGAATACTGTATACTACAGTCATGTCAGCAGAAACACTACAGTGAATACTATAGTCTACTACAGTCATGTCCGCAAAAACACTACAGTGAATGCTACATAAAGTCTGCAAAAACACTACAGAGAATACTATGGTGTACTACAGTCATATCCGCAAAAATACTATAGTGAATACTGTATACTACAGTCATGTCCGCACAAACACTACAGTGAATACTATGGTATATATAGTGAATACTATAGTGTAGTACGGTCATGTCCGCAATAACACTACAGTAAATACTACAGTATACTACAGTCATGTACGCAAAAACACTACAGTATGCTACAGAAACTTCCCCAGAAACACTACAGTGAATACTATAGCATACTGCATTCATGTCCGCAAAAACACTACAGTGAATACTGTATACTACAGTCATGTCCGCACAAACACTACAGTGAATACTACAGTAAATTTTGCAAAAACACTACAGTGAATACTATAGTATACTACAGTCATGTCTGCAAAACCACTATAGTGAATACTACAGTACAAAACAGTCATATCTGCAAAAACAGTCATGTACACAAAAAAACTACAGTATGCGACAGTAACATCCGCAAAAACACTACAGTGAATACTATAGTGTAGTATGGTCATGTCCGCAATAACACTACAGTAAATACTACAGTATACTACAGTCATGTACGCAATAACACTACAGTATGCTAGTGTAACTTCCCCAAAAACACTACAGTGAATACTATAGTATACTACAGTCATGTCCGCAAAAACACTACAGTGAATATTGTATACTACAGTCATGTCCACAAAAACACTACTGTGAACGCTGTATACTACAGTCATGTCTGCAAAATCACTACAGTGAATACTATGGTATACTACAGTCATGTCCGCAAAAACACTACAGTGAATACTACAGTAAAGTCTGCAAAAACACTACAGTGAATACTATGGTATTCTACAGTCATGTCCGCAAAAACAGTACAGTGAATACTGTATACTACAGTCATGTCCGCACAAATACTACAGTGAATACTACAGTAAAGTCCCCAAAAACACTACAGTGAATACTATGGTATACGACATTCTTGTGTGCAAAAACATTACAGTCAATACTACAGTAATGTCCGCAAAAACACTACAGTGAATACTGTATACTACAGTCATGTCCGCAGAATCACTACAGTGAATACTACAGTAAAGTCCGCATAAACACTACAGTGAATACTATAGTATACTACATTCTTGTGTGCAAAAACATTACAGTCAATGCTACAGTAAAGTCTGTAAAAACACTACAGTGAATACTATAGTATACTACAGTCATGTCCGCAAAAACACTACTGTGAATAATGTATACTACAGTCATGTCCGCAGAAACACTACAGTGAATACTACAGTAAAGTCAGCAAAAACACTACAGTGAGTACTATAGTATACTACAGTCATGTCTGCCAAAACACTACAGTGAATACTATGGTGTAGTAAAGTAATTATCTGCAAAAACACTATAGTGAATACTACAGTACACTACAATCATATCTGCAAAAACCGTCACGTATGCAAAAACACTATAGTATACCACAGTAACGTCCATAAAAACGCTACAGTGAATACGATAGTGTAGTACGGTCATGTCCGCAATAACACTACAGTAAATACTACAGTATACTACAGTCATGTACGCAAAAACACTACAGTGAATACTATAGCATACTACATTCATGTCCGCAAAAACACTACAGTGAATGCTACATTAAAGTCTGCAAAAACACTACAGTGAATACTATGGTATACTAAAATCATGTCTGCAAAAACTCTACAGTATGCTATTGTAACTTCCGCAAAAACACTACAGGGAATACTATAGTATACTACAGTCATGTCCGCACAAACACTACAGTGAATACTACAATAAAGTCCCCAAAAACACTACAATGAATACTATAGTATACTACACTATTTTGTGCAAAAACATTAGTCAATACTACAGTAAAGTCTGCAAAAACACTACAGTGAATACTGTATACTACAGTCATGTCCGCAGAATCACTACAGTGAATACTACAGTAAAGTCCGCAAAAAACAGTACAGTGAATACTATAGTATACTACATTATTGTGTGCAAAACCAGTACAGTCAATGCTACAGTAAAGTCTGTAAAAACACTACAGTGAATACTATAATATACTACAGTCATGTCCGCAAAAAACACTAAAGTGAATACTGTATACTACAGTCATGTCCGCAAAAAACACTACTGTGAACGCTGTATACTACAGTCATGTCCGCAGAAACACTACAGTGAATACTACAGTAAAGTCCGCAAAAACACTACAGTGAATACTACAGTAAATATTGCAAAAACAATACAGTGAATACTATAGTATACTACAGTCATGTCTGCAAAAACACTACAGTATGCTATTGTAACTTCCGCAAAAACACTACAGTGAATACTATAGTATACTACAGTCATGTCCACACAAACACTACAGTGAATACTACAATAAAGTCCCCAAAAACACTACAGTGAATACTATAGTATACTACATTATTTTGTGCAAAAACATTACAGTCAATACTACAGTAAAGTCAGCAAAAACACTACAGTGAGTACTATAGTATACTACAGTCATGTCTGCCAAAACACTACAGTGAATACTATAGTGTAGTAAAGTAATTATCTGCAAAAACACTATAGTGAATACTACAGTACACTACAATCATATCTGCAAAAACCGTCACGTATGCAAAAACACTATAGTATACCACAGTAACGTCCATAAAAACGCTACAGTGAATACGATAGTGTAGTACGGTCATGTCCGCAATAACACTACAGTAAATACTACAGTATACTACAGTCATGTACGCAAAAACACTACAGTGAATACTATAGCATACTACATTCATGTCCGCAAAAACACTACAGTGAATGCTACATTAAAGTCTGCAAAAACACTACAGTGAATACTATGGTATACTAAAATCATGTCTGCAAAAACTCTACAGTATGCTATTGTAACTTCCGCAAAAACACTACAGGGAATACTATAGTATACTACAGTCATGTCCGCACAAACACTACAGTGAATACTACAATAAAGTCCCCAAAAACACTACAATGAATACTATAGTATACTACACTATTTTGTGCAAAAACATTAGTCAATACTACAGTAAAGTCTGCAAAAACACTACAGTGAATACTGTATACTACAGTCATGTCCGCAGAATCACTACAGTGAATACTACAGTAAAGTCCGCAAAAACAGTACAGTGAATACTATAGTATACTACATTATTGTGTGCAAAACCAGTACAGTCAATGCTACAGTAAAGTCTGTAAAAACACTACAGTGAATACTATAATATACTACAGTCATGTCCGCAAAAACACTAAAGTGAATACTGTATACTACAGTCATGTCCGCAAAAACACTACTGTGAACGCTGTATACTACAGTCATGTCCGCAGAAACACTACAGTGAATACTACAGTAAAGTCCGCAAAAACACTACAGTGAATACTACAGTAAATATTGCAAAAACAATACAGTGAATACTATAGTATACTACAGTCATGTCTGCAAAAACACTACAGTATGCTATTGTAACTTCCGCAAAAACACTACAGTGAATACTATAGTATACTACAGTCATGTCCACACAAACACTACAGTGAATACTACAATAAAGTCCCCAAAAACACTACAGTGAATACTATAGTATACTACATTATTTTGTGCAAAAACATTACAGTCAATACTACAGTAAAGTCTGCAAAAACACAACAGTGAAAACTGTATACTACAGTCATGTCTGCCAAAACACTACAGTGAATACTATAGTGTAGTAAAGTAATTATCTGAAAAACACTATAGTGAATACTACAGTACACTACAATCATATCATGTACGCAAAAACACTACAGTATACCACAGTAACGTCCTTAAAAACACTACAGTGAATGCTACAGTAAAGTCTGCAAAAACACTACAGTGAATACTATGGTATACTACAGTCATGTCCACAAAAACACTACAGTAAATACTGTATACTACAGTCATGTCCGCAAAAACACCACAGTGAATAATGTATACTACAGTCATGTCCGCAAAAACACTACTGTGAACGCTGTATACGACAGTCATGTCCGCAGAAACACTACAGTGATTGCTACAGTAAAGTTCGCAAAAACACTACAGTGGGTACTATGGTATACTACAGTCATGTCTGCCAAAACACTACAGTGAATACTATAGTGTAGTAAAGTAATGATCTGCAAAAACACTATAGTGAATACTACAGTACACTACAATCATATCTGCAAAAACAGTCATGTACGCAAAAACACTACAGTATACCACAGTAACGTCCATAAAAACACTACTTTGAATACTATAGTGTAGTACGGTCATGTCCGCAATAACACTACAGTAAATACTACAGTATACTACAGTCATGTACGCAAAAACACTACAGTATGCTACTGTAACTTCCCCAAAAACTCTACAGTGAATACTATAGTATACTACAGTCATGTCCGCAAAAACACTACAGTGAATGCTACAGTAAAGTCTGCAAAAACACTACAGTGAATACTATGGTATACTACAGTCATGTCCACAAAAACACTACAGTATGCTACTGTAACTTCCCCAAAAACTCTACAGTGAATACTATAGTATACTACAGTCATGTCCGCAAAAACACTACAGTGAATGCTACAGTAAAGTCTGCAAAAACACTACAGTGAATACTATGGTATACTACAGTCATGTCCACAAAAACACTACAGTAAATACTGTATACTACAGTCATGTCCGCAAAACCACTACAGTGAATACTGTATACTACAGTCTTGTCCGCAAAAACACTACTGTGAACGCTGTATACTACAGTCATGTCCGCAGAAACACTACAGTGAATACTACAGTAAAGTCCGCAAAAACACTACAGTGAGTACTATAGTATACTACAGTCATGTCTGCCAAAACACTACAGTGAATACTATAGTGTAGTAAAGTAATTATCTGCAAAAACACTATAGTGAATACTATAGTACACTACAATCATATCTGCAAAAACAGTCATGTACGCAATAACTACAGTATACCACAGTAACGGCCGTAAAAACACTACAGTGAATACTATAGTGTAGTAGGGTCATGTCCGCAATAACACTACAGTAAATACTACAGTATACTACAGTCATGTACGCAAAAACACTACAGTATGCTACTGTAACTTCCCCAAAAACACTACAGTGAATACTATAGTATACTACAGTCATGTCCGCAAAAACACTACAGTGAATGCTACAGTAAAGTCTGCAAAAACACTACAGTGAACACTATGGTATACTACAGTCATGTCCACAAAAACACTACAGTAAATACTGTATACTACAGTCATGTCCGCAAAAACACTACTGTGAACGCTGTATACTACAGTCATGTCCGCAGAAACACTACAGTGAGTACTATAGTATACTACAGTCATGTCTGCCAAAACACTACAGTGAATGCTACAGTAAAGTCTGCAAAAACACTACAGTGAACACTATGGTATACTACAGTCATGTCCACAAAAACACTACAGTAAATACTGTATACTACAGTCATGTCCGCAAAAACACTACTGTGAACGCTGTATACTACAGTCATGTCCGCAGAAACACTACAGTGAATACTACAGTAAAGTCCGCAAAAACACTACAGTGAGTACTATAGTATACTACAGTCATGTCTGCCAAAACACTACAGTGAATACTATAGTGTATAGTAATTATCTGCAAAAAACTATAGTGAATACTACAGTTCACTACCATACATACAGTGGGGAGAACAAGTATTTGATACACTGCCGATTTTGCAGGTTTTCCTACTTACAAAGCATGTAGAGGTCTGTAATTTTTATCATCATCATCAAAAATCCAGAAAATCACATTGTATGATTTTTAAGTAATTAATTTGCATTTTATTGCATGACATAAGTATTTGATCACCTACCAACCAGTAAGAATACTGGCTCTCACAGACCTGTTCGTTTTTCTTTAAGAAGCCCTCCTGTTCTCCACTCATTACCTATATTAACTGCAACTGTTTGAATTCGTTACCTGTATAAAAGACACCTGTCCACACATTCAATCAAACAGACTCCAACCTCTCCACAATGGCCAAGACCCGAGAGCTGTGTAAGGACATCAGGGATAAAATTGTAGACCTGCACAAGGCTGGGATGGGCTACAGGACAATAGGCAAGCAGCTTGGTGAGAAGGCAACAACTGTTGGCGCAATTATTAGAAAATGGAAAAAGTTCAAGATGACGGTCAATCACCCTCGGTCTGGGGCTCCATGCAAGATCTCACCTCGTGGGGCATCAATGATCATGAGGAAGGTGAGGGATCAGCCCATAACTACACGGCAGGACCTGGTCAATGACCTGAAGAGAGCTGGGACCACAGTCTCAAAGAAAACCATTAGCAACACACTACGCCGTCATGGATTAAAATCCTGCAGCGCACGCAAGGTCCCCCTGCTCAAGCCAGCGCATGTCCAGGCCCGTCTGAAGTTTGCCAATGACCATCTGGATGATCCAGAGGAGGAATGGGAGAAGGTCATGTGGTCTGAAGAGACAAAAATAGAGCTTTTTGGTCTAAACTCCACTCGCCGTGTTTGGAGGAAGAAGAAGGATGAGTACAACCCCAAGAACACCATCCCAATCGTGAAGCATGGAGGTGGAAACATCATTCTTTGGGGATGCTTTTCTGCAAAGGGGACAGGACAACTGCACCGTATTGAGGGGAGGATGGATGGGGCCATGTATCGCGAGATCTTGGCCAACAACCTCCTTCCCTCAGTAAGAGCATTGAAGATGGGTCGTGGCTGGGTCTTCCAGCATGACAACGACCCGAAACACACAGCCAGGGCAACTAAGGAGTGGCTCTGCAAGAAGCATCTCAAAGTCCTGGAGTGGCCTAGCCAGTCTCCAGACCTGAACCCAATAGAACATCTTTGGAGGGAGCTGAAAGTCTGTATTACCTAGCGACAGCCCCGAAACCTGAAGGATCTGGAGAAGGTCTGTATGGAGGAGTGGGCCAAAATCCCTGCTGCAGTGTGTGCAAACCTGGTCAAGACCTACAGGAAACGTATGATTTCTGTAATTGCAAACAAAGGTTTCTGTACCAAATATTACGTTCTGCTTTTCTGATGTATCAAATACTTATGTCATGCAATAAAATGCAAATTAATTACTTAAAAATCATACAATGTGATTTTCTGGATTTTTGTTTTAGATTCCGTCTCTCACAGTTGAAGTGTACCTATGATAAAAATGACAGACCTCTACATGCTTTGTAAGTAGGAAAACCTGCAAAATCGGCAATGTATCAAATACTTGTTCTCCCCACTGTATCTGCAAAAACAGTCATGTACGCAATAACACTACAGTAAATACTACAGTATACTACAGTAATATACGCAAAAACACTACAGTATGCTACAGTAACTTCCCCAAAAACACTACAGTGAAAACTATAGTATACTACAGTCATGTCTGCAAAAACACTACAGTGAATACTATAGTGTAGTACGGTCATGTCCACAAAAACACCACAGTGAATATTATAGTATACTACAGTAATGTTCAGCAAAAACACTACAGTGAATACTAAAGTATACTACAGTAATTTCTGCAAAAACACAAAAGTAAATACTACAGTATTCATTGTAGTTTTTTTTGCGGACTTCTGTGAATGTTTCATCCCATGTAGGAGCTGCACTTACTTTGCACCGTTCCTGGATAATATTGACCGTCCAAAATTCCAATGTGAGAACTGTCTGCTTATTGAGGAATATACACTACCGTTCAAAAGTTTGGGGTCACTTAGTAATGTCCTTGTTTTCGAAAGAAAAGCAAAAAAAATTGTCCATTAAAATAAGATAAAATTGATCAGAAATACAGTGTAGACATTGTTAATGTTGTAAATGGCTATTGTAGCTGGAAACTGCTGAAGAAAAAGTCCAGTGTCTGTGTTCTTTTGCCCATCTTAATCTTTTATTTTTATTGGCCAGTCTGACATATGGCTTTTTCTTTGAAACTCTGCCTAGAAGGTCAGCATCCCGGAGTCGCCTCTTCACTGTTGACGTTGAGACTGGTGTTTTGCGGGTACTATTTAATGAAGCTGCCAGTTGAGGACCTGTGAGGCGCCTGTTTCTCAAACTAGACACTCTAATGTATTTGTCCTCTTGCTCAGTTGTGCACCGGGGCCTCCCACTCCTCTTTCTATTCTGGTTAGAGCCTGTTTGCGCTGTTCTGTGAAGGGAGTAGTACAAGGTGTTGTACAAGATCGTCAGTTTCTTGTCAATTTCTCGCATAGAATAGCCTTCATTTCTCAGAACAAGAATAGACTGACGAGTTTCAGAAGAAAGTTATTTGTTTCTGGCCATTTTGAGCCTGTAATCGAACCCACAATTGCTGATGCTCCAGATACTCAACTAGTCTCAAGAAGGCCAGTTTTATTGCTTCTTTAATCAGCACAACAGTTTTCAGCTGTGCTAACATAATTGCAAAAGGGTTTTCTAATGATCAATTAGCCTTTTAAAATGATAAACTTGGATTAGAAAACACAATGTGCCATTGGAACACAGGACTGATGGTTGCTGATAATGGGCCACTGTACGCCTATGTAGATATTACATTAAAAATCAGCAGTTACCAGCTACAATAGCCATTTACTACATTAACAATGTCTACACTTGTCACGCCCTGGCTCTGGGGACTCTTATATGTTGAGCCAGGGTGTGTAGGGTCTATGTTTTGTGTTCTATGTTCAGTTTCTAGTTCATGTGTTTTCTAGGTTGGCCGGGGTGGTTCTCAATCAGAGGCAACGAGAATCAGCTGTTGCTTGTTGTCTCTGATTGGGAACCATATTTAGGCAGCCTGTTGTGCACTTGTGTTTGGTGGGATCTTGTTCCGTGTTGGTTTGTGTTGTTAACCGAGGACTTCACGTTTCGTTTGGTTGTTTTGTTATTTGTATCGTGTTGCCAGTACACTATTAAAAAGATGTACGCATATCACGCTGCGCCTTGGTCCAATCATTATGACGATCGTGACAGAAGATCCCACCAAAAGGGGACAAAGCAGCATTTCCAGGAGCAAATGCCGGGTAAGGAGCTGGAGAGGTTGGCGATGGCCCAGGTGGGCCAATGGTGGTCCTGGGAGGATATGTTCGCGGGAAAAGGGCCATGGGCTAAAGTTAAAGCCCTGGCGAGAGAGGAGGTACGGCGCCAACAGTGTCGTCGTCGGACAGGCGAGAGGCAACCCCAATAATTTTTTTGGGGGGGCCACACGGCATGGACGACGGGGCTGCTGGAGGCAGATAAAGGGCGAGTTTGTGGACGAGGAGAGAAGGCCACCAGGTTACGGGGGCCAAGCCTGTGGTGCGCGTCGCCAGCCCGGCCCGGCCTGTTCCTGCCCCTCGCACCAAGCCAATGGTGCGCGTCGCCAGCCCGGCCCGGCCTGTTCCTGCCCCTCGCACCAAGCCAATGGTGTGCGTCGCCAGCCCGGCCCGACCTGTTCCTGCCCCTCTTACCAAGCCAATGGTGTGCGTCGCCAGCCCGGCCCGGCCTGTTCCTGCCCCTCGCACCAAGCCAATGGTGCGCGTCGCCAGCCCGGCCCGGCCTGTTCCTGCTCCCCGCACCAAGCCTGTGGTGCGCGTCGCCAGCCCGGCCCGGCCTGTTCCTGCCCCTCGCACCAAGCCAATGGTGCGCGTCGCCAGCCCGGCCCGGCCTGTTCCTGCCCCTCGCACCAACCCTCGCACCAAGCCAATGGTGCGCGTCGCCAGCCCGGCCCGGCCTGTTCCTGCCCCTCGCACCAAGCCAATGGTGCGCGCCGCCAGCCCGGCCCGGCCTGTTCCTGCTCCCCGCACCAAGCCTGTGGTGCGCGTCGCCAGCCCGGCCCGGCCTGTTCCTGCCCCTCGCACCAAGCCAATGGTGCGCGTCGCCAGCCCGGCCCGGCCTGTTCCTGCCCCTCGCACCAACCCTCGCACCAAGCCTGTGGTGCGCGTCGCCAGCCCGGCCCGGCCTGTTCCTGCCCCTCGCACCAAGCCAATGGTCCGCGTCGCCAGCCCGGCCCGGCCTGTTCCTGCCCCTCGCACCAACCCTCGCACCAAGCCAATGGTGCGCGTCGCCAGCCCGGCCCGGCCTGTTCCTGCCCCTCGCACCAAGCCAATGGTGCGCGTCGCCAGCCCGGCCTGGCCTGTTCCTGCTCCCCGCACCAAGCCTGTGGTGCGCGTCGCCAGCCCGGCCCGGCCTGTTCCTGCCCCTCGCACCAAGCCAATGGTGCGCGTCGCCAGCCCGGCCCGGCCTGTTCCTGCCCCTCGCACCAACCCTCGCACCAAGCCTGTGGTGCGCGTCGCCAGCCCGGCCCGGCCTGTTCCTGCCCCTCGCACCAAGCCAATGGTGCGCGTCGTCAGCCCGGTCCGGCCTGTTCCTGCTCCCCGCACCAAGCCAGTGGTGCGCTTCGTCAGCCCGGTCCGGCCCGTCCCTGCTCCCCGCACCAAGCCAATGGTGTGCGTCGCCAGCCCGGCCCGGCCTGTTCCTGCTCCCCGCACCAAGCCTATGGTGTGCGTCGCCAGCCCGGCCCGGCCTGTTCCTGCTCCTCGCACCAAGCCAATGGTGCGCGTCGCCAGCCCGGCCCGGCCTGTTCCTGCTCCCCGCACCAAGCCTGTGGTGCGCGTCGCCAGCCCGGCCCGGCCTGTTCCTGCCCCTCGCACCAAGCCAATGGTGCGCGTCATCAGCCCGGTCCGGCCTGTTCCTGCTCCCCGCACCAAGCCAGTGGTGCGGTTCGTCAGCCCGGTCCGGCCCGTCCCTGCTCCCCGCACCAAGCCAATGGTGCGCGTCGCCAGCCCGGCCCGGCCTGTTCCTGCTCCCCGCACCAAGCCTATGGTGCGCGTCGCCAGCCCGGCCCGGCCTGTTCCTGCTCCTCGCACCAAGCCAATGGTGCGCGTCGCCAGCCCGGCCCGGCCTGTTCCTGCTCCCCGCACCAAGCCTGTGGTGCACGTCGCCAGCCCGGCCCGGCCTGTTCCTGCCCCTCGCACCAAGCCAATGGTGCGCGTCATCAGCCCGGTCCGGCCTGTTCCTGCTCCCCGCACCAAGCCAGTGGTGCGGTTCGTCAGCCCGGTCCGGCCCGTCCCTGCTCCCCGCACCAAGCCAATGGTGCGCGTCGCCAGCCCGGCCCGGCCTGTTCCTGCTCCCCGCACCAAGCCTATGGTGCGCGTCGCCAGCCCGGCCCGGCCTGTTCCTGCTCCCCGCACCAAGCCAGTGGTGCGCTTCGTCAGCCCGGTCCGGCCCATTCCTACTCCCCGCACCAAGCCTGTGGTGCGCATCGCCAGCCCGGTCCGGCCCGTCCCTGCTCCCCGCACCAAGCCTGTGGTGCGCGTCGTCAGTCCGGCACAGCCCGTGCCTGTTTCACCGGTGCCTGGTCAGGTACCGGTCAGCTGCTCCAAACCGGAGCCTAAGCAATCCGCTCCACCGATGTCCAGTCCAGCTCCAGCCAGCGGGGCCAGACCAGACCAGGGGCGCTACGGGGGGGTTGTTAGAGGGTGGTGGTCACGCCCGGAGCCAGATCCGCCTCCAAGGCGGAATGCCCACCCGGCCCCTCCCCTGTTGGGTTTATGTTGGCGTGGTCGCAGTCCGCGCCTTTGGGGGGGGTACTCTCACGCCCTGGCTCTGGGGACTCTTATATGTTGAGCCAGGGTGTGTAGGGTCTATGTTTTGTGTTCTATGTTCAGTTTCTAGTTCATGTGTTTTCTAGGTTGGCCGGGGTGGTTCTCAATCAGAGGCAACGAGAATCAGCTGGTGCTTGTTGTCTCTGATTGGGAACCATACTTAGGCAGCCTGTTGTGCACTTGTGTTTGGTGGGATCTTGTTCCGTGTTGGTTTGTGTTGTTAACCGAGGACTTCACGTTTCGTTTGGTTGTTTTGTTATTTGTATCGTGTTGCCAGTACACTATTAAAAAGATGTACGCATATCACGCTGCGCCTTGGTCCAATCATTATGACGATTGTGACAACACTGTATTTCTGATCAATTTGATGTTATTTTAATGGACAAAAAAATTGCTTTTCTTTTGAAAACAAGGACATTTATATGTGACCCCAAACTTTTGAACGATAGTGTATGTATGAGCTGGACATCCAAAGTAAGCAAATTGAGACATTGCAGTGTATCCTGGAAAGGCCCCAATCTAAGACCTTTTCCTTTTCTACTCCTCAGATTGGTCGTCGTGTCACTGCCTTGCCACAGTGTCGCCACTCTCCGACTGACTGGCCAGGGCTGCCCTGCAGAGACCCCTCCCTAGTGAAGTCACCCCCCGTATCCTACCCCCCACCTTCCCCACCTCCCTTGGAGAATAAAAGAGCATAAAGGACGCTTTATGAGGACCTGGCAGATGCCGCAGTTATTGATTCTGCATCCCAATGGAGGCATGTCACACACCGTAAACCCAGCGCAAGGCAGCAGGGGATAACAACAGTCTCGCCCACCTGCTTCCAGAGATTCCTGCTCCTTCATCCTCTATCCTGTCTCCTGAGGGTCCAGCTCAGAGGGTTTCTACCACAGGCCCATACCACCAGGCTTCCTCTCACATCAGTTCTCGAGGGTGTCTGAGGCTTCAGCCCCCCTCGGTTGTCAAATCACGTAGAGGGCTTGGGCTGTTGCAAGATAGCAACCAAATCCCATGGAAGTCAGTTTATAAGATTCCATCACTGGTTACTCTGAGAGTTCCTCATATTGACATTGGCTGCAGCCTCATGCCCTATAGTGCTAACCTTGGAAAAGTAATTCCTCTATTACTATTAGGGATAGACCAAATAGAGCCCCACTGTGGAGGTGTCATAATACCCATAAAACCTAGCGGTCAAACAGGGAAATGGTTCCAATCGTTTTTTCACCATTTATTTTCCCATAGGGGATTTTAGAATCACTTAAAATAAGGGCTATGTTTCGTGTAGGCTTACCCTGGCGTGACGTTTTAATAACCATGTAAATCTCTCTCTCTGACAAGGTGACTTTTATCAATATATTCGGCTCTCAGATTCAAAAATGCTAATTAGCATCCAAGTAGATATCATGCAAAACTACAAAGCCTTGCAAGCTCCTGCATGTCATCTCTAGCGGACATCTTTGCTAACAGGTATTTTGTCAATTTAAAACTTGCACAAGTCAGTTCACAGAATTGTCCATTTAAAGAAACGTAGCCAATTTATCCATTACTACATTTAGCTAACATTAGATAGTTAATCCAGAGATTCTTACCTTTGCCTCGATTCGGCAGTCTCGTCCAGATCATCATGGCATTTGTAGTTCTTTTTGATAGCCACATTATTAGCATTTCATGTTTGGGGCAAATATATTGTAAATACAGGCAAATATATTGATTAAAGTGACCTTGTCCTAGAGAGATATACACGGTTATCAAAACGTCGCACCAGGGTAAGTCTACACGAAACACAGCCCTTATTTGAAGTGTTTCTATAATCCACTATGGGAAAAATGAATGGTGTAAAAACAATTGGAACCGTTTCCCTGTTTGACTGCTCTGTTTTATGGGTATTATGACTCATACTGTGGTACTCCATTGTGCAATTCTGTGCAATATTTTAGCCATACCAACTATATCAAAATCAACCATCAGACAGGGCCTGCAACCGCCTATTGAACGTAGCTTATTTGAGTTGGAGACTCCATGTGACTTTAAAAATCTTAAAGGACTTGGGTTGATGCATCAGAACATTATGAGCTTACTTCCTAAACTGGAGTACTGCCCAAAAAAATTAGCTACTATCTTTAAGTCTTTGTCTGGGGAAAAACGTATCCATAACTGTTATAGGGGTCTACCGTCCTCCCTCTGCTAACCTTTGTGCACTCGAGGAGTTAACTAGTTTGTTGTCTTCTTTTACTAAATCAGTAGTTATTATCCTGGGTGACCTAAATTATGATTGGGAAATGCAGGCTTCAGAGAATCTAAAAGGCATGTGTAATGATCTAACCCTAACCCAGC
The DNA here is from genome assembly GCF_020615455.1 of Coregonus clupeaformis. Taxonomy (NCBI): domain Eukaryota; kingdom Metazoa; phylum Chordata; class Actinopteri; order Salmoniformes; family Salmonidae; genus Coregonus; species Coregonus clupeaformis. The sequence goes on along the minus strand of NW_025533889.1, from coordinate 47,167 downwards.
TGGTGACTAAGCCTACACGGTGTCTTCGCCAAAGACATTAGTGACCATTGCCCAGTTGTTTGTGTCTGAGATGTGAGAATACAACAATCATTATCACAAAGAGGAACTTCAGTGAACAGGCTTTTTTACATTATCTTTATTTTAGTGACCTTGATTGTACTTCAGCTATCCCTGAACCTGATTTAGCTTTGAGCCTTTTTGCAGAGGTCTTCAATACTATTGTGGATAATTATGCTCCCTTCAAGAAAATAACTGTTAAAGGTAGATCGAACTCCTGGTACACTCTGGAATTATCAGAAGTCATTCATAAAATAGATGATGCTTGGGTCAAGGCCAGGAACACAGGCTTAGGCCTGGACTGGCAATCTTTTAAGCAACTTAGGAATCATTGTGTAAGACAAATCAGAAAAGCTAAATCAGATTATTATGTAACCGCTCTTTCGGACTATAATGGGAACCCGTTCTACTTCCTCCTCTCTGCCACAACAAATTAATTCAGACACTGGCCTCATTACAAAAAAAAGAAATGCCATCATTAATGCATTTAATCACCATTTTATTTATTTGTAAGAACTTCAAAGCCTATTCACAATGATATATGTCTGGATGCTGATAGGGGAAACTTGCTGAATGATCATTGAAATTATAGTCAAAGCTTTTCTTTTAAACTATTTACAGAAAAATAAGTCCTAGATGCTTTGCCAGCAATAGACAACAAGAAATCCACAGTGGCCGACCAATTAGATCCTGGTCTGCTTAAGTGTGCAGCGTCCATCATTGTTGGCTCAATAACCCACATTTTTAATTTAACATTGCTATCAGGAAATATTCCAAAAGTATGGAAATCAGCTGTTGTGCTGCCACACCAAAAGGGCGGGGATAGTAGTGATCTTAATAATTATCGCTCCATTTCAAGGCTTCCTTGTCTAGCTAAGATTTTTGAATCCTTGGTAAATGTAATTTTTTTTAGGCTCTTTTCTGTCTGAGAAATAGTTTGAATGTAAACCAATCAGGGTTTAGGCCTGGGCATAGCACTATTAAAGCAACCACTTTAGTTGCTAATGATCTTGTCAATGCTTAAGACACTAAAATTAACTGTGCTGCTTTGTTTGTTAACCTGTCAAAAGCTTTTGATACTGTTGATCATGCTATTTCATTGAATAAATTGTCCTCGATAGACCTGAGCTCTGACGCCTGTTCATGGTTTCATGATTATCTTAGTGGCAGAACTCAGGCCATCGTGATTGATGGGGTTAAGTCTGAATTTCTTGAAGTACTTAAAGGTGTACCACAGGGGTCGGTTTTGGGACCTGTTCTCTTCACTATTTGTATAAATACCATTGGTCAGTCTGTGAATTTTTAAAAACTTAATCTGTATGCGGATGATACTATTATGTATGCTATTGCCCCGACTGTTGTTCTGGCTGTGTCAAAACTACAGTCAGATTTTATAGCTACGGAGGAATCCCTTAAAACGAGTGCTTAATACGGGCAAAACAAAATATGTGTTGATTTTAAACTCTCATAAGAATGTTTCAGATTAATTCCATGTTCACTCATTAGATGGTTCTCCAATCGAACGTGTTCCCGCATATAAATACTTAGGCATTTGGACTGATATGTACAGTGCATTCGGAAAGTATTCAGACCCCTTTACTTTTTCCATTTAATCAATTTTAGAATAAGGCTGAAACATAACAAAATGTGGAAAAATTCAAGGGGTCTGAATACTTTCCGAATGCACTGTATGAAACAGATCGTGCCTTTCTCTAAGCAGTAGGAAGCAGATTATTCAGTCAACCTTTTTATCTGTTGTTGAGCATGGTGATATTCTTTATCAAAGTGCAGCTGCTACTACTCTTAAACCTTTGGATACTATCTACCATAGTGCCCTTTGTTTTGTTACAGGTGACAGTTTTGATACTCATCACTGCATCCTGTATCAAAAGGTTGGCTGGACTTCACTAAAGACCCGAAGATCTCTACATTACTCCCGTTTTGTTTTGTTTACAAGGCCCTACTTCAAAACTCTCTTTTGAAGTACAGACACCTGAGTTGCCTAACCCGTCCAGATTTACCGAGCAAGGTAAATCTGCTTTTAGTTTTAATGCACTGTCTTGCTGGAATAAAATTCAAAATAAATTTATTCTTGATGTTCAGGAAATTTTAAGTATTGATTGGGGACTTATTTGTGAAGGAATGTAACAGGTTTTTGGAGTGATTTGTGATGTTTTATTTCTGCTTCCCGTGTATGTGTTTTGTATTTTAATATATATATATATATATATATATATATATATAAACAAAAGTATGTGAACACTATTGTGGTTTCGGCTATTTCAGCTACACCCGTTGCTGACAGGTGTATAAAATCAGGCACACAGCCATGCAATCTCCATAGACAAACATTGGTAGTATAATTACCTTACTGAAGGCCACACAAGCTCACAGAACGGGACCGCCGAGTGCTGAGGCACCTAGCGTGTAAAAATCATCTGTCCTCGGTTGCAACACTCACTACCGAGTTCCAAACTGCCTCTGGAAGCAACATCAGCACAATAACTGTTCATTGGGAGCTTCATGAAATGGGTTTTCATGGCCGAGCAGCCGCACACAAGCGTTGGCTGGAGTGGTGTAAACCTCGCCACTATTGGACTCTGGAGTAGTGGAAATGCATTCTCTGGAGTGATGAATCACGCTTCACCATCTTGCAGTCCGACGGACTAATCTGGGTTTGGCGGATGCCAGGAGAACGCAATGCATAATGCCAACGGTAAAGTTTGGTGGAGGAGGAATAATGGTCTGGGGCTGTTTTTCATGGTTTGGGCTAGGCCCCTAAGTTCCAGTGAAGGAAAATCTTAACGCTACAGCAGTTGTTCCCAACCTTTTTCAATTACTGTACCACGGACTATCTAAAGTACCCCTCCAGTAGGCCTATGGTCTCATGAGTCTTCTCAAGTACCCCCTGTGGATAGGCCTAATACCCCTGGTTGGGAACCACTGCGCTACAACATACAATTACATTCTAGACAATTCTGTGCTTCCAACTTTGTGGCAACACTTTGGGGAAGGCCCTTTCCTGTTTCAGCATGACAATTCCCCCGTGCACAAAGCGAGGTCCATACAGAAATGGTTTGTCGAGATCGATGTGGAAGAACTTGACTGGCCTGCACAGAGCCCTGACCTCAATCCCATCAAACACCTTAGCCTCCAACACTCTACTCAGCAAATTGGATGTAGTCTATCACAGTGCCATCCGTTTTGTCACCAAAGCCCCATATACTACCCACCATTGTGACCTGTACGCTCTTGTTGGCTGGCCCTCACTACATATTCGTTGCCAAACCCACTGGCTCCAGGTCATCTATATATCACTGCAGGCAAATCCTCGTCTTATCTCAGCTCACTGGTCACCATAGCAACACCCACCCGTGGTCTGCGCTCCAGCAGGTATATCTCACTGGTCATCCCCAAAGCCAACACCTCCTTTGGCCGCCATTCCTTCCAGTTCTCTGCTGCCAATGACTGGAACGAACTGCAAAAATCTCTGAAGCTGGAGACTCTTATCTCCCTCACTAAATTTAAGCGTCAGTTGTCAGAGCAGCTTACCGATCACTGCACCTGTACACAGCCATTCTGAAATTAGCCCACCCAACTACCTCATCCCCAAATTGTTATTTATTTTGCTCATTTGCACCCCAGTATCTCTATTTGCACATCATCTTTTGCACATCTATCATTCCAGTGTTAATACGAAATTGTAACTATTTTGCACTATGGCCTATTTATTGCCTTACCTCCATAACTTACTATATTCGCACACACTGTATATATATTTTCTGTTTGTATTTTTGACTTGATGTTTTTTTACCCCATATGTAACTCTGTGTTGTTGTTTTTATCGCACTCATTTGCTTTATCTTGGCCAGGTCGCAGTTGTAAATGAGAACTTGTTCTCAACTGGCTTACCTGGTTAAATAAAGGTTAAATAAAATAAATAAAATAAAATACCGCTCAGGAAGGAGACGCGTTCTGTCTAGAGATGAACGTAATTTGGTGCGAAAAGTGCAAATCAATACCAGAACAGCAAAGGACCTTGTGAAGATGCTGGAGGAAACAGGTACAAAAGTATCTACAGTGGGGGGAAAAAGTATTTAGTCAGCCACCAATTGTGCTAGTTCTCCCACTTAAAAAGATGAGAGAGGCCTGTAATTTTCATCATAGGTACACGTCAACTATGACAGACAAAATGAGAAAAAATAATCCAGAAAATCACATTGTAGGATTTTTAATGAATTTATTTGCAAATTATGGTGGAAAATAAGTATTTGGTCAATAACAAAAGTTTCTCAATACTTTGTTATATACCCTTTGTTGGCAATGACACAGGTCAAACGTTTTCTGTAAGTCTTCACAAGGTTTTTACACACTGTTGCTGGTATTTTGGCCCATTCCTCCATGCAGATCTCCTTTAGAGCAGTGATGTTTTGGGGCTGTCGCTGGGCAACACAGACTTTCAACTCCCTCCAAAGGTTTTCGATGGGGTTGAGATCTGGAGACTGGCTAGGCCACTCCAGGACCTTGAAATGCTTCTTACGAAGCCACTCCTTCGTTGCCCGTGCGGTGTGTTTGGGATCATTGTCATGCTGAAAGACCCAGCCACGTTTCATCTTCAATGCCCTTGCTGATGGAAGGAGGTTTTCACTCAAAATCTCATGATACATGGCCCCATTCATTCTTTCCTTTACACGGATCAGTCGTCCTGGTCCCTTTGCAGAAAAACAGCCCCAAAGCATGATGTTTCCACCCCCAAGCTTCACAGTAGGTATGGTGTTCTTTGGATGCAACTCAGCATTCTTTGTCCTCCAAACACGACGAGTTTAGTTTTTACCAAAAAGTTCTACTTATTTTCCACCATAATTTGCAAATAAATTCATAAAAAATCCTACAATGTGATTTTCCTGATTTTTTTCCCTCAATTTGTCTGTCATAGTTGACGTGTACCTATGATGAAAATTACAGGCCTCTCTCTTCTTTTTAAGTGGGAGAACTTGCACAATTGGTGGCTGACTAAATACTTTTTTCCCCCAATGTATATCCAAAGTAAAACGAGTCCTATATCGACATAACCTGAAAGGCCGCTCAGCAAGGAAGAAGCCACTGCTCCAAAATCGCCATAAAAAAGCCAGACTATGGTTTGCAACTGCACATGGGGACAAAGATCGTACTTTTTGGAGAAATGTCCTCTGGTCTGATGAAACAAAAATAGAACTGTTTGGCCATAATGACCATCGTTATGTTTGGAGGAAAAGGGGAAAGCTTGCAAGCCGAAGAACACCATCCCAACCGTGAAGCACGGGGGTGGCAGCATCATGCTGTGGGGGTGCTTTGCTTCAGGAGGGACTGGTGCACTTCACAAAATAGATGGCATCATGAGGAAGGAAAATGATGTGGATATATTGAAGCAACATCTCAAGACATCAGTCAGGAAGTTAAAGCTTGGTCGCAAATGGGTCTTCCAAATGGACAATGACACCAAGCATACTTCCAAAGTTGTGGCAAAATGGCTTAATGACAACAAAGTGAAGGTATTGGAGTGGCTATCACAAAGCCCTGACCTCAAACCTATAGAAACTTTGTGGGCAGAATTGAAAAAGAGTGTGCGAGCAAGGAGGCCTACAAACCTGACTCAGTTACACCAGCTCTGTCAGGAGGAATGGGCCAAAATTCACCCAACTTATTGTGGGAAGCTTGTGGAAGGCTCCCGAAACGTTTGACCCAAGTTAAACAATTTAAAGGCAATGCTACCAAATACTAATTTAGTGTATGTAAACTTCTGACGCACTGGAAATGTGATGAAAGAAATAAAAGCTGAAATAAATCATTCTCGCTACTATTATTCTGACATTTCACATTCTTAAAATAAAGTGGTGATCCTAACTGACCTAAGACAGGGAATTTTTACTAGGATTAAATGTCAGGAATTGTGAAGAACTGAGTTTTAATGTATTTGGCTTAGGTGTATGTAAACTTCCGACTTCAACTGTATATATATATATAATGTATAATATGTACACAGAGTTATAGAAAACATTAGCAACACCTTGCTAATATTGAGTTGCCCTCAGAACAGCCTCAATTCATCGGGACATGGACTCTACAAGGTGTCGAAAGCATTCCACAGGGATGCTGACCCAAGTTGACTCCAATGCTTCCCACAGTTGTGTTAAGTTGGCTGAATGTCTTTTGGGTGGTGGACCATTCTTAATACACACAGGAAACTGTTGAGTGTGAAAAACCCAGCAGCATTGCAGTTCTTTGCACAAACCAATACGCCTGGCACCTACTACCATACCCCGTTCAAAGGTACTTACATTTTTTGTCTTGTCCATTTACCCTCTGATTGACACATACACAATCCATGTCTCAAGGCTTAAACATATTTATTTAACCTGTCTCCTCCCCTTCATTTACACTGATTGAAGTGGATTTAACAAGTGACATCAATAAGGGATCATAGCTTTCACCTAGATTCACTTGGTCAGTCTATGTCATGGAAAGAGCAGGTATTCTTAATGTTTTGTATAGTCAGTGTATATTTATGTTGTATTATACAGGGCACATTTGAAAAAGAGTCCCCTGCCTTGAAGGTCTATTTTGACGCCCTGCCAAAAGAAAACTGTCATTACCATATTAGATTCCCTCGGCTGCGTATCTCCATGGGCCATCAGTGGAGCCGCTTGCTATAAATGGAAGGAAGCCCTTCCTCTGACCAGCTTTTCAGTTGACAGACCAGATCCTGGCCAAGGTGTAATGGCAAATCAGCCAAGCCAACACCACCTGCCTCGGCTGCTTCCGGGAATAAACACCTCCAAAGAACCCCCTTTTTCTCCCCCTCCGTCGAATAGCCTGATTGCTTATAATAGTGTTTAACCTTCAGGGTGAGTAGGGGGAGTTTAGACCCTGTGCTCCGCTGGAAACTTGGCACTTCCATGTGGAACTGGCTGCACCTCAACCAGGCCTTAACCAAGTGACCTTCCCTTGGATAGATACTGTAGCCATGGATCGGCCCTTCGAGAATGGGGCTTATAGAAATGGGAGGAGGGGGAGTGTATGTTTGTGTTTTTGTGTGTATGCATTTGTGTGTGCATGTACTTTCGTGCGTGCTTGTGTGTGTGCATGCGTGTGTGATTTGGAAGAGACTGCAAGTCTGGTTGCGAGTAGGGTATGTTACAGTACTCTACCGTTCAAAAGAAATGTCCTTGTTTTCGAAAGATGAGCAATTTTTTGTCCATTAAAATAACATCAAATTGATCAGAAATACAGTGTAGACATTGTTAATGTTGTAAATGGCTATTGTAGCTGGAAACGGCTGATTTTTTGCAAAGAAAAAGCCATATCTCAGACTGGCCAATAAAAAGAAAAGATTAAGATGGGCAGTCTGAGATATGGCTTTTTCTTTGCAACTCTGCCTAGAAGGTCAGCATCCCTGAGTCGCTGCTTCACTGTTCACGTTGAGACTGGTGTTTTGCGGGTACTATTTAATGAAGCTGCCAGTTGAGGACCTATGAGGTGTCTGTTTCTCAAACTAGACACTCTAATATATTTTTCCACTTGCTCAGTTGTGCACCGGGGCCTCCCACTCCTCTTTCTATTCTGGTTAGATTCAGTTTGTGCTGTTCTGTGAAGAGAGTAGTACACAGCGTTGTACAAGATCGTCAGTTACTTGGCAATTTCTCGCATGGAATAGCCTTAATTTATCAGAACAAGAATAGACTGACGAGTTTCAGAAGAAAGTTATTTGTTTCTGGCCATTTTGAGCCTGTAATCGAACACACAATTGCTGATGCTCCAGATACTCAACTAGTCTCAAGAAGGCCAGTTTTATTGCTTCTTTAATCAGCACAACAGTTTTCAGCTGTGCTAACATAATTGCAAAAGGGTTTTCTAATGATCAATTAGCCTTTTAAAATGATAAACTTGGATTAGCAAACACAACGTGCCATTGGAACACAGGACTGATGGTTGCTGATAATGGGCCTCTGTACGCCTATGTAGATATTCCATAACAAATCAGCCGTTTCCAGCTACAATAGCCATTTACAACATTAACAATGTCTACACTGTATTTCTGATCAATTTGATGTTATTTTAATGGACAAAAAATTGCTTTTCTTTCGAAAACAAGGACATTTCTAAGTGACACCAAACTTTTGAACGGTAGTGTATGTGCGTTTGAGAATGTTTATGTAAGAGATAGAAACAGAGAGAGGGGAGAGTGTACAGTACATGTTCATGAGCTGTGTGTATGAGTACTCTCGCTCTTGTGAGAGAGAGCCGCTAAGTTGGCGAACATGCGATGTGGCTTTCCTGTGTTTATTTGCAAACGTCAGAGATGTTTTCCATGGTCAGCTGACCAGTGACATCACGGGGCATGTCAGTTCCACGCTGTATTGAGAAGGTGACATTGCCCTTATTGTCTATAAAAATCTCTGGCAGGGTATCCAGAGGTCAGACCACACCAGCGGGAGCGCTCGGACTGCTCTGCCTGCCGCTCTGGTACCCTCATAAGGTACACTCCCACAATACAGCTGCAAAAACCCACCCTTGCCCAAAAGCACCTCTCACAGTGCCAGAGATGCAGAGTGGCCAGCATTCACAATATACACAACAGCATCACAGAGGAACACAACTTCATACAATGTAGTCATTTATCATTAGCTTTAATTGATTGTATACGAAATGACTTAGTTATGTCTTAATATGTGGCTCATTTAGGAATAAAACCAGTGCCCACGCATTTTTTTGTGTTCAAATGTATACTACATGTGTCACGATCGTCGTAATGAGTGGACCAAGGCGCAGCGTGAAATGCGTACATCTTTTATTGAGTACTATTAACAATAACAAAACGAAACGTGAAGTCCTCGGTCATAAACACAAACCTACACGGAACAAGATCCCACAAATGACAAGTGCACAACAGGCTGCCTAAGTATGGATCCCAATCAGAGACAACAAGACACAGCTGCCTCCGATTGGGAACCACCCCGGCCAACAAAGAAACACACGATCTAGAAAAGAACACATAGAAATCAAAACATAGACACTACACATATAAACTAACACCCTGGCTCAACATTTAAGAGTCCCCAGAGCCAGGGCGTGACAACATGTTTGATGCTGTTCATATTTCTACAATAGCATATTGAACCTGTTAAAGGGTCTGTTGCTGTTTATATCTCTACAATAGCATATTACAACAGGGTCACAGTGGCATGCTTCTGTTGCACAATCTACTACATGTGTTTATTTTTTGCCATCCTTCCTGCTACTCCCCTATCCTGCAAACAGCATATCTAACTTAACTATTTACATCAGTCAGTGCATACCAGCAGTAAATACCATCCCTTCCCAGTGACAGTCTTACCAACCAGATGACAACAGGTAGTGTGTGCGTTTTGTAAGAGCACTTAGACAGCAGACACAAGGTCAGTCTGAGGGAGGCTTCTTTCACTCAGGTAACTAATAAGGCTTTGACATTATCTGGACAGGATGAATGACCAAGTCACTGGGCATTTGATCATTCAAGCATTTACATTATGTGTGAAAATAGAAACTGACCCATAGACACTGGGGTGAAGTGACATACTGTACGAGCCAAACCTGAACAAACTCTTCTGCAGGGCAATAATAGCATCTGACAACTCCTCACAAATCGTTCCCACTATTGGCTCAAGGTCTTCATGATAAAGCTTGGCAACAGGCGTAGCAAATGGGTGAGGGAGTGTTCACCACAGTAACTTTAACTGGGGGAATATTCAGGTGCATAAATCAGGTGTGTATTGTTATGGAGATTGGTGATGACATGAACTATACATGGCTCTAAATATGCCCAATCTGTGTGCTATTCATGGTGACATCATAACACTGCATGACAATAGGCACGTTGTTGTGGTCCCGTGTGCCATGCCTGGCTGTTATGGAAGTAACAGGTTACTATGGCTCACCACATTGATATCTTTCTACTCTCCAACTGCAAAGGTGACTCTAGAAGATTCCTTCCATTCCTGAGTGTAGTCCAGAACGCATGACGTCCAGTGGCATCACGGTGCTTTCCTCTTTTAGCAGGCACAGCCCACACTACTTGCCCATGTTTCCACTCACTCTCCTATAACACTCTCCCTTTTGGGCCTTCAGACCCTCTGCTGATGTGATGGCCACCAATCGAACACCTGTTGAATATCAGCATATGCTCTCTATGGATCTGAGAATAGTAGCAGAATAGGACAAACAATGTAGAACTTATACAGAACGAGCAGAATTTAGCAGAATATAGGTAAAGGAGAGAGAACATGGACTATGTATAAGAATGGTGGAGCTGAAGAAAATGCAATGGGTTGGGAAAAATTATTTGGAGCTGTGACTGGACGATTGTAAGCTTCTGGGACAGAGAGAAAGGAGCAGTATCATAAACGGTGTCCCTTCACAATCTGGCTTGTGGTACACAAGTTGTCTCAGATGGCCTTGGCTGGAGTCCAGATTTAATCCATACTTAATTCCTGAGTGAATCATAGGCTTGTTTTAAAACCCAGATGAGTTTTCCTATTGGGTGGTGAACCTGACTGACTAAGGCCTGCTGACGTCAGCATAAATAGAGCGATGGTGATACAGAAGTAGGATCTTAATTTGATCACCCTGTTGTAGGAGAACAATGCAGGAAATGTAAAACTTTAAGTGTATTTGAGGTCTAAAAAGGCTTCTGAAGTTTGTAATTTCCACTTTGACATTTCAGACTTGATTTTCCATTATGAAAAATATATCAACCACTACAAAAATGTCCATTAAATATAATCCACATAATAATTCACATTTCCTGTTGCTGTAGGATTATTTTCCTGCTGTAGTAAACTGGCTCAAATTAAGATCCTACATCTGTACTCTCTCATTGGGTTGGAAATGTCTTGCCATTGCGTAATGCGTGGACAGGGAGGTCGCAAGGGGAGTAAGCTAAGAGGGGGGTATCCTTCAAGACATCCCTACTCCCAGTCGTCAAGTCAACACATGGAACAAAATGAGCCCTTGATGATCAGAGCTAATTCAGGTTATCACATCCATCCAACCCCTACTGTGGCCAGAGGCCCAGGACTTTCAATGTCAACTGTAGTCACCAGCAGTGCAAATGTGATTCCTCTAGGACAGCCATGCAGGGTGTCAGTTCTGGGGGAGGTTGGGTGGTGTTGAGTGTGTCTTGTGACCGCTGCTCTTTGCCTGCACCAGGTGAAGACGGCTATTAATAAGACGTTCCTATGCACGGTACTCCGCTCCGTGGGGCTTAATTTAGACCTGCCAGTGAACAGTGATAGAGTGTCAATGAGTGCAGAGCCTCCTTATGCAGTTATCTCACATTACACACCAAGAGAGACTCTTCGAGAGTTATGTGTGAGAGATTAGACTTAGAGAGTGAGTAGGCCTAAGTGAGAGAGGGAGTGAGATAAAGAGAGCGGGATATAGAGAGTCAGAGAGGTAGAGAATGAGATAGAGAGGGAATGAGAGTGTGTGTGAGAGAGGGAGGGACAGACAAAGAGAGAAAGGGACTGAGAGAGAGAAAAAGAGAGAGAGATTAGACATAATGTATAAAATATGTAAATGATCTCAATCTAGACTCCGCTACTGTTCAGTTTATCTCCCCTCAGCTTTGAGGTTCTTGAAGGTGATGTAAATAAGCCTGGGCTGACCCCAGAGAGGAGTCTCTCCCTGAGAGGGAGGCTGTCAGGGGGATCACTCCCCTCCCATAGTTCAGACTGGGAGGTCGTCTCCACATCCACGACAGCTGGGCCTGACATCATGGTCACATGCTCCTCATCAACCACGCAGCCAGCTGCTCTGGCAAACTGCGCAAGCCAGGCGTCCATCCTGCCAACTGAGCTGTCATACAACCTGTGGATCCATATGTACATAAAGGCGTACTTACATGTATAAACGCACACATACTGAGCTCGAGATGTGGGCAGAAACTTGCTTGTTTTAATAGTTTTTTCATTGCTGAATATTGGAATCTGGCTTTATGTTTACATTTTGGACGCATCTAATCTTCAAACAATCCACTCATAAAATTCAATGAGCCCTAATATTTATCTGACTATAAAACTTCCAGCCTGACCTTTTCTGAGATTCCTTGGCAAAGAATCTTTCAAGTCTGTTTTTCATAGGAACATTACAACCTGGAACCTGATCAAATGCAAAAATCCACAAGAATCTGAAACACTTGACTGATATGTGGAAATCTTAAACCAAGCTGAACTTGGCCTGCAGTGAGATCAAACTATTTTTCATGCACATTGTGAAATTAACCATTTAAAAGCTATGAAATATATCTCCATGTTAAAATGAATTATGTCATTATTGTCCTGTTCCAATCTCATTTTCAGTTTGGAAAGAGATAGTCCACAGTTTATGTACTAAAATCGACATAGCACTATGTTGTCAGTGTAAAGACAGACATTAGAATTTTAACAAATCAGGGTTGATGCTTTGAAATGATAGAAAAAGCAGAGGCTGAAAATGACACCTTGGGGCACACCTAAAAGCGCAGACACACCGGCAGGATTGTCAAACGTTTGCCTGCCTACAGTGCTGAGCACCTCTGAACAGAGTGTTGGCAGTCAATCTTTTTTGTGTTCACACAGCAAAGACCTTGGAAGTCGTCAGCCACTCAGCCTTGTTAAAATACTCGAAACCAGTTAGTGGCAGTAACGTTGTTTAGCAATGCAAATCCATGCGCATTGCTAATGGTCTAGATTCCAAGCTATCTGCGCTAATGTTGTTATTTTGTAGAAAGCCCTTGTTGATACTTGCCAGATGGTCACAGCTAGATAACTACCTTGCAAGATGACAAAGAAACAATGTAATTCACTCTCCATAATCCCACACCGTTAGTGCCAGCCCATAACCAAATGTTTAGCTAGCTAAGTAGTGACATAGCTAGCTAGCTAAGGACACTGCACTATCTCGGCAGCTAACACAGACAGCTGTTTCATGGAAACTAGCTAATCAATTGTGATTTAATTATTATGGCTAGCTTGGAGGAAGTATTTAGTGTTGTATGCATTGCATCTGTGCACTTAGCTAGCTACCACCCCATAGCCTACATTGTATATGAAGTGTGACTGGCTCATCCGTGGATGTACAGAGACAATTCCCTCTTTAAAAAAAAAATTGTTGGCTCCCCCACGAGGGGGGTTGTGCTTTCTGATTGGCTCAAAGTCAAGTTGATGGTCACTGATGAGCATTACGATTCTACAAGTAGAATCGGTAGGTTCATCGCTATCGGGTCGGCACGCAGCAGGTACCGCTTTCGTTCTAGCAAGAGAAGGAATGGCCTCCAACTGTGATAAGTACCAATCGGCAGCATATCGGCAGTCTATCGACAGTAAGATTCTCGGTATGTTTCATGCTTAATGTCTACGGGATTAGTGTCCTTTATACGGGACGGTTGCTGCTCAATATGCAATATGTGACTAGAATGGTGTTGTAAACAACAGACAACTTTCCAGGACATAGACATGTCTTATTTGGGCAGAAAGCTTAAATTATTGTTAATCTAACTGCATTGTCCAATTCACAGTAGCTATTACAGCAAGAAAATACCATGCTATTGTTTGAGGATAGTGCACAACAACAAAACACTTCTATCACGGCAACTGGTTTGGTACATTCACCTCTGAAGGTAAATAATGTACTTACATTCAGTAATCTTGCTCTGATTTGTCATTCTGAGGGACCGAGAAATAAAATGTAGTGTCGTTTTGTTTGAAAAAATTTTATATTCAAATGTAGGAACTGGGTTCTACAGTTTGACCTCTGGCTCCACACCCACCGTGCCCGGCCATCTAGATGTGTGACGGTTAGTGTCTTTGCTGTAGGGAAGCTAATGATCCATCATGTATGACATTCCTGGGAGTGTGCAAACTTACATTTTGTATTACCATAGCATTTTTGTATGTTCTCCATAGTTACAGTGGGGGAAAAAAGTATTTAGTCAGCCACCAATTGTGCAAGTTCTCCCACTTAAAAAGATGAGAGGCCTGTAATTTTCATCATAGGTACACGTCAACTATGACAGACAAATTGAGAAAAAAAAATCAAGAAAATCACATTGTAGGATTTTTTATGAATTTATTTCCAAATTATGGTGGAAAATAAGTATTTGGTCACCTAGAAACAAGCAAGATTTCTGGCTCTCACAGACCTGTAACTTCTTCTTCAAGAGGCTCCTCTGTCCTCCACTCGTTACCTGTATTAATGGCACCTGTTTGAACTTGTTATCAGTATAAAAGACACCTGTCCACAACCTCAAACAGCCACACTCCAAACTCCACTATGGCCAAGACCAAAGAGCTGTCAAAGGACACCAGAAACAAAATTGTAGACCTGCACCAGGCTGGGAAGACTGAATCTGCAATAGGCAAGCAGCTTGGTTTGAAGAAATCAACTGTGGGAGCAATTATTAGGAAATGGAAGACATACAAGACCACTGATAATCTCCCTCGATCTGGGGCTCCATGCAAGATCTCACCCCGTGGGGTCAAAATGATCACAAGAACGGTGAGCAAAAATCCCAGAACCACACGGGGGGACCTAGTGAATGACCTGCAGAGAGCTGGGACCAAAGTAACAAAGCCTACCATCAGTAACACACTACGCCGCCAGGGACTCAAATCCTGCAGTGCCAGATGTGTCCCCCTGCTTAAGCCAGTACATGTCCAGGCCCGTCTGAAGTTTGCTAGAGTGCATTTGGATGATCCAGAAGAGGATTGGGAGAATGTCATATGGTCAGATGAAACCAAAATATAACTTTTGGTAAAAACTCAACTCGTCGTGTTTGGAGGACAAAGAATGCTGAGTTGCATCCAAAGAACACCATACCTACTGTGAAGCATGGGGGTGGAAACATCGTGCTTTGGGGCTGTTTTTCTGCAAAGGGACCAGGACGACTGATCCATGTAAAGGAAAGAATGAATGGGGCCATGTATCGTGAGATTTTGAGTGAAAACCTCCTTCCATCAGCAAGGGCATTGAAGATGAAACGTGGCTGGGTCTTTCAGCATGACAATGATCCCAAACACACCGCCCGGGCAACGAAGGAGTGGCTTCGTAAGAAACATTTCAAGGTCCTGGAGTGGCCTAGCCAGTCTCCAGATCTCAACCCCATATAAAATCTTGTTGTTGTCATTGCCAACAAAGGGTATATAACAAAGTATTGAGAAACTTTTGTTATTGACCAAATACTTATTTTCTACCATAATTTGCAAATAAATTCATAAAAAATCCTACAATGTGATTTTCTTGATTTTTTTCCCTCATTTTGTCTGTCATAGTTGACGTGTACCTATGATGAAAATTACAGGCCTCTCTCATCTTATTAAGTGGGAGAACTTGTACAATTGGTGGCTGACTAAATACTTTTTTCCCCCACTGTATGTACTTAAAAACCAATTCGGCACATTTGGGAAAACTCCTGGCAGACTTTATACAAAATATTGTGTAGTGATGTAATTTTTCACTGGATCAGTCTGAAACTTTGCACACACCCTGCTGCCGTCTAGTGGACAACATCTAAATTACATCTAAAATCTTACATTACTGTCTGGCCAATCTCTTGCATTTCGAAGATCTTTTACCAGATCTAATGTGTTATATTCTCCTACATTAATTTGACATTTCCCCAAAATTCAAAGTTTTTCCTTTCAAATGATATCAAGAATATGCATATCCTTGCTTCAGGTCCTGAGCTACAGGCAGTTCGATTTGGTTATATTATTTTAGGCAATATTTAAAAAAAGGGTCCGATCCTTAAGGCTCCCACAGTCATTTCCAGGTCTGTCTTGAATGTTTTAGTGTTTTTGTAGACAACCTGTGTAGTCATAAGCTTCTGAATTTAAAATTTTAATTTGACAAATATTTTTAATTTGTCTGTAGTAGGGCTCCCAAATGCAGGATATACGGTATGTTCCCACATAACTCACTGCCATCCCTGCCCCTTATTAACCACTAAAGATTTTCAGAAGTTTACAACACAGTCTGCTTGTGTTTGTTTGGGAAGCATCTCTGATAAGTAGGTCAGTCAATCAGGAAGAGAAAATGCAGTTTGATGTTTTGCTGACTCTCTTATCTATTTGTTTTAAAACCATTCTTTACCCCGGCAACCAAAATTGTTTTGGTTTCCTTTTTGTTCTGTCTAGACTTGGCAGCGTAAATCCATATGTAACAGTGTTACTTCCATCCCTCTCCTCGCCCCAACCTGGGTTCAAACCAGGGACCCCCACGAAGCATTGTTACATATCGCTCCACAAAAGCCACGGCCTGTCACAGATTCTTCCGAGACTGCCCTTCCTTCTGGTTCGGGCAGGCTTCGGCGTTCTTCGTCACCAGAATACTAGCTGCTGCCGATCTATGTTTAATGTTTCTATGTTCATCTAGTTGTTGTCTAGTGTTGCACACCTGTTTCCCATTATGGTATTATGTCCTTCCCTATTTAACCTGTTCGCTCCCACTGTGTGTTGTGCGTGTTTGTAACTTGTTTCGAGTGTCGTTTGTGAGCGGGTTTGCTCCTCCCTGTGTTGGAGGTTTTGGTTGTTTCTTTACTATACAGTAAAGTAGTTTTTCATTATATTCTGTGTCCTGCGCTTGACTCTGGCCTTCCTCATTCCACAGACATTCATGACACGGCCCTTGCAGAGCAAGGGAAACAACTACTTCAAGATCTCAGATCGAGTGACGTCACCAATTGAAACATTACTAGCATGCACCGCTAACTAGCTAGCTAGTCATTTCACAATGGTTACACTCACCCCCATTTGACCTCCCCCTTCTCTGCAGCAATCCCAGCAGCTGGGCAGAGCCCAGCAAAGTGATCCAGGTCAACAGCATCAATGTAACAGTATTGCTTCCGTTCCTCTCCCTGCCCCACAGTATTGCTTCCGTTTCTCTTCTTGCCCCAACCTGGGCTCGAACCAGGGACTCTCTGAACACATCTACAACAGTCACCCTCAAAGCTTATTTACCTATTTCTCCACAAAAGTCACAGCCCTTGCAGAGCAAAGGAAACAACTACTTCAAGGTCTCAGAGCAAGTGACGTCACGATTGAAACGCTACTAGCGCGCACCGCTAACTAGCTAGCCATTTCACACCGGTTACACTCACCCCCCTTTGACCTCCTCCTTCCCCGCAGCAACCCCAGCAGCTGGGCAGAGCCCAACTGAGTGATCGGGGTCACGGCACCAGTGTAACTGATGTCCCACGAAGACAAGAAGACTGGTCTCGGCACCAGTGTAACAGATGTGATCGTACTTCGTAACTCTCTTGCATTGTGTTTTTAAAGAAAGGAATGCCCAGACAGCGGCCCCAGATGATTCTGACAATAGACACAAGGAAGCACATTAGATGTGCAGGACAATATAATGTTGATGGCTGTAAATACGTGATTCGTCGCTTGCATGTCAATATCAGACTGGGTATTTTGTAATCAAACATCATAACAAAAACAGTACAAAATACAATAAATGTAAGTACCTGACGATAGACAAAAGGAAGCATCCAGGCTCTGTCGTGGTCAGCCGTGACCGGGAGACCCATGGGGCGGCGCACAATTGGCCCAGGGTAGGGGAGGGAATGGCCGGCAGGGATGTAGCTCAGTTGGTAGAGCATGGTGTTTGCAACGCCAGGGTTGTGGGTTCGATTCCCACGGGGGGCCAGTATGAAATATAATGTAATGACTCACTAACTGTAATGTTAGTTTTTTTGTAATGACCCCCCAAAAAAAGGTGTGCATTTGTGTTGCCTTCAGCTGTTTATGCACAAGGCAGATGGATAGGGAACATACAATCAGTTTACTTTCAGTAAATTATACTGTATTGTTATTGTGCATTAAACCTAATTGTATTGTGTTATGTTCTATAGTGTCAAATTCCCCACAGAAAAAAATCGGACACATGGAACAGTTTTAAAATGATCCAGAGACTGTGACGTACTGTACTGAACACACAGCCAAGAACCTGTGCACACATTGAGTCCAGGGCTGTTCATGCGAGTCGGACCTCATGGGCGATAGCTCCCTATTAAATGCATGAAGAGTTAATCCTATCCACCCTGAGTTGTTGGCATATCATCAGCTGGATCCTTGACCGTATGAGTAGCTGCAAATGCAGAAAGTTGAGAATGGGAACCAAAAAATCTCATTAAGTTTGATCTCACGCACAAGAGCTTTTCACTCTCTCTCCTTTCATGTGATAGCGAGACCTGGAGGGATACAAATATATGAATTACTTTCACAAGTGGAAACGTGCATACTTCACTCCAATGCTGTGTATGATTTTATATGGGTTTGTTTCAACTGATTTGCAAGCTAACGTTAGGTAGCTACTTAGCATTCGAGGGCTGACTGTTCTCATAAAAGTTGGTGTAGTGTAAAAATAAATGAAGGATCCAGCTATGGTGGTAATTCATGTCATGTCTGACTACAGCAGTATTCCTTGTCCATGTGCTGGCTAACAGCAACAAGCCCAGACGAGCTAGCTAAACATGATCAGCTGGTGGTTCCATGAACGGCGTCACCATTCTAATCGGGTTTCCCTCGACCCAGCTCGAATTTGAGAATTCCATTCGAGCCAGCTCGAATTTGGCCCTAATTTTAAGTGCCAGTGGAAATGGGGCTTAATTGACAACTAAAGTCTGTTCAATTATTTGAATTACATTTCATTTTTTTCATTTTTTGTGAACTCAATGTGCACATTGTGCAGTTTCTCTAGAGATAAATCAGATCAAGCCCAAACTGTGCAATGTAGTAGGGATTTGTAGTTCCAATAGGCCAATATTCTACATAGTTCAGCGCATAAAACTTGGTAATTAACTACAATGACCATAATCCATTGCGCGCCTACTTGTCCAGTGTGTATTTCTTTTACACGTGCTATGTTATATTAGTGTGGGGCAGAAACAGAAGAATGCATGATCAAGAGGGATAGAGAGCAGTTGCTTCACGAGGTATCTCTACCTGAAAATACAATACATGATCTAAGTGATTGATAGTTGGTATTCAGCAGTCATAAAAGTACTCCTTATTTACTTTGAAGAACTACTAAACATTTAATTTTGTCAGACAGCATAGGCAGCAGCTCTATAGAGATGAGATGATGACTTGGAATAAAATAATAAAGTCATCAAATAAAAAAGTTGAAGTCGGAAGTTTACATACACCTTAGCCAAATACATTTAAACTCAGTTTTTCACAATTCCTGACATTTAATCCCAGTAAAAATGACCTGTTTTAGGTCAGTTAGGATCACAACTTTATTTTAAGAATGTGAAACGTCAGAATAATAGTAGAGAGAATGATTTATTTCAGCTATTATTTCTTTCATCACATTCCCAGTGGGTCAGAAGTTTACATACACTCAATTAGTATTTGGTAGCATTGCCTTTAAATTGTTTAACTTGGGTCAAACGTTTCGGGTAGCCTTCCACAAGCTTCCCACAATAAGTTGGGTGAATTTTGGCCCATTCCTCCTGACAGAGCTGGTGTAACTGAGTCAGGTTTGTAGGCCTCCTTGCTCGCACACGCTTTTTCAGTTCTGCCCACACATTTTCTATAGGATTGAGGTCAGGGCTTTGTGATGGCCACTCCAATACCTTAACTTTGTCGTCCTTAAGCCATTTTGCCACAACTTTGGAAGTATGCTTGGGGTCATTGTCCATTTGGAAGACCCATTTGCGACCAAGCTTTATCTTCCTGACTGATGTCTTGAGATGTTGCTTCAATATATCCACATAATTTTCCTTCCTCATGATGCCATCTATTTTGTGAAGTGCACCAGTCCCTCCTGCAGCAAGCACCCCCACAGCATGATGCTGCCACCCCCGTGCTTCACGGTTGGGATGGTGTTCTTCGGCTTGCAAGCCACCCCCTTTTCCTCCAAACACAACAATGGTCATTATGGCCAAAGAGTTCAATTTTTGTTTCATCAGACCAGAGGACATTTCTCCAAAAAGTATGATCTTTGTGCCCATGTGCAGTTGCAAACAGTAGTCTGGCTTTTTTATGGCGGTTTTGGAGCAGTGGCTTCTTCCTTGCTGAGCGGCCTTTCAGGTTATGTTGCTATAGGACTCGTTTTACTGTGGATATAGATACTTTTGTACCTGTTTCCTCCAGCATCTTCACAAGGTCCTTTGCTGTTGTTCTGTGATTGATTAGCACTTTTCGCATCAAAGTACGTTCATCTCTAGGAGACAGAACGCGTTTCCTTCCTGAGCAGTATGATGGCTGCGTGGTCCCATGGTGTTTATACTTGCGTACTATTGTTTGTACAGATAAACATGGTACCTTCAGGCGTTTGGAAATTGCTCCCAAGGATGAACCAGACTTGTGGAGTTCTACAATTTTTTTTCTGAGGTCTTGTCTGATTTCTTTTGATTTTCCCCTGATGCACTGAGTTTGAAGGTAGGCCTTGAAATACATCCATAGGTATACCTCCAATTGACTCAAATTATGTCAATTAGCCTATCAGAAGCTTCAAAAGCCATGACATCATTTTCTGGAATTTTCCAAGCTGTTTAAAGGCACAGTCAACTTAGTGTATGTAAACTTCTGACCCAATGGAATTGTGAAATAATCTGTCTGTAAACAATTGTTGGAAAGATTACTTGTGTCATGCACAAAGTAGATGTCCTAACCAACTTGCCAAAACTATAGTTTGTTTACAAGAAATTTGTGGAGTGGTTGAAAAACAAGTTTTAATGACTCCAACCTAAGTGTATGTAAACTTCCGACTTCAACTGTATAGTGTACCTGCCAGCCCTGAGACTATGGGGCACCCAAACACAGGCCATAAGAATTCTAAACCCACACCCAGACACACGTTCACCGCCGTTTCATCTTTCATCTTTGTTGACTAATAAAGATTACTAAAAACTTGGCAGCCTGTCACTCAACTCAATGTATGTCATTGTGTGTGTGCCTACCTGCCCACATGCCACATTTCTGTCAGTCTGTCTGGCAAATAGCCCACGTATCTGTGTTGTTAATTTTCAGAGAAACACACAAACAGACTGAGTTGTTTCCTGAATGTTTGATCTGGTCCCTGGACTCGTGCCACTACAGATGACCTTGGCCACAAAGCTAGTTAAATATCATTATGCCGTTATGCAAACACAAGCTACAGCAATACAGGATTTCAGACAGGCAGTGATGGTGTAGCATAAAGTCAAATATTGTACCTGCTTTGACAATACATACAGTTAATTTTTTCCTACCTGGAAATGCACTTGATTTAGGGATAAATTCAACAGAATCATTGAGCAAATCGGTGATGTCGCTGATTAACCTGTCCACTTGTTTTCTGTTTTCACACCTGTCCATCAATATTTATTCCATGATATTTCTGAGATTAAACAAGAGGAATCCTAGAAGGTATTATGCACAATATAGCTTCATGTTAGTTTTCTTGACTGACATTGCAATATGTTTGGCACAATAGACAAAAGTCTGTCATTTACTGAGGGGATTGCATTAATCCATTCCCATACATTAAACTCCTATAAGAAGATTATAATTAATCAATTTAATTGGAGAATTATATTTAAAAATCAAATCAAATGTTATTTGTCACATGCGCCGAATACAACAGCTGTAGACCTTACCGTGAAATGCTTACTTACAAACCCTTAACCAACAATGCAGTTCAAGAAATAGAGTTAAGAAAGTATTTACTAAATAAACTAAAGTAAAAAAAATAAAAAATAACACAATAAAATAACAATAATGAGGCTATATACAGGGGGTACGGTACCGAGTGAATGTGCGGGGGTACAGGTTAGTCAAAGTCATTTGTACATGGGGTAAAGTGACTATGCATAGATAATAAACAGCAAGTCAATGTAAATAGTCTGGGTGGCCATGGTACAAATATGGAAACATTACTCATGGTTCCCATATTTGTGCCCTGCTTAAAGGGATATTAAGTATCTTTAAATCTTTAACACACAAATTAGCACTGCAACAGGGATGGACTGGGACAAGAATTCGGCCCTGGCATTTTATCCACACCAGCCCACATCATTGCGCGCGTAGCCAACTCACCCCCACCACCCCTTCAGCAGGCCCCCAGCCATAAACACACACCCCATTCCCAGACATACAACCTAACCCTACACACGCTACTTAGACACAGACAATATTGCTGACACATAACTTAGGCAGTACAGTACAGCATTTCTCAACCATTTTATGTACCAGTGACTGGTGAGACATGGTCCTCCTCCTCTTTTATAAAAAATGTATGCACTCACTAACTGTAAGTCGCTCTGGATAAGAGCGTCTGCTAAATGACTAAAATGTAAATGTGCCACTAACTATTACAATGCCCACTGATCAGTCGAAGGCTCATTATAGCAGGGGCGTCAGTTGCTCAAGACCAAACATTTTAAGTAGGCAAAAAAAACTAACCTAAAATCATTCCAATCCCGATTAAAATCCAACGGCTGTTTAGCGTATTGCCTAGATGGCTTTAGGACCATGCGGACCATCGCTCTGAGAACAGCTGCTAGCCTGTGCCCTTCTCTTTCTCACTTGTAGAAAGCAGAGAGCGGAGACAGTGCAAGTTTGCTTTGCCAGTCAGCCGATTGCTTTGAATTTGATGTAGGCATTTGAACTCGGCCTTGAAAGCCTTGTTGTAATCTGATAGCTTGGGGTTAAATTAATTGGGAATTGGGAGGAGGGGGAGTCCTCCTTTTTGGTGACCATTCGAAACCAAAAAGCTATTTTATTGCCATTAATATATAGGCTGTGATAGTTGTAGGCCTAATTTATATTTTCATTCATTTGCCCAGTAGGCTAGTGCAATTTTGGGTTCATGTATTGGTATGAAATTAAAAACAACTGAACAACTTGCTATTTATAGTATTTCCCCAAAATACATGTCCTGTTTTTGGCTTCAAAGACAATAACAGTTGTAGGCTACAACTAATGTACAATGTCATGCAGTGACAGAATGATAATTGAGATAATTTAAATCATTAATGATTACTTAGTTGGGATAACTTTTTATGCAATGATTCTTGTTTCCTTTATGGTCCAATTTAAGGAAGGTTGGTTAAATGCTATCTAAATGTTCCATCATTATTAGAACTTTCATCTCAGCTCCAATTATCCGCTATTTGCATGATGCATGTTTGCATCATGCACACCTATGCAACTGTAGGCTTTATAAAAAATGTACTCACATCTGTCATCTATTATGTTGATTGATTAATTCCAGTTAATAATTTTGGATTGAAAACGTATAGGCAGCCTAGCCAGCCCAATTTTGAATATAAACCAAATTTGATCACATTCACATTTTCTCCTGACATACAAATGGACTATAAATACATAATGTTACCAATTAGTTTACCCTGACCAAATGGCACATAGGCTGTATGCAGCTGTTCTTATTAGTAGCCTACAGTTGATCTGACTGAAAAATTGTCTTGCTTTCATCCCATACAACATGTCAGACCTCTAATGTTTAGGTGTAGCCTAGGCTGCTGAGTTTTTGCTTGTGTCTGAGCGCGTGAAAAAAATGTGCTGCGTCAACCTCTCTCTTTAATCTAACTTTTAATGGATGATGCGATGGAAGCTATCAAATCATTCTGAATAAATTCGACATCCCAGAAAAGACAGTCGAAAGTTCCATATGTTCAGCAAGTAAAGCTTCGTAACGTGCAATTACCGCTGCAAGCTGCTTGTAGTTGCCCTTGTTAGCGGAACTTTCCCTCTCGTCATTCCTCTAAAAGCCAATTCTTGCAGGCCCCAAAACTCAGTGGTGTTGATAAGCCACTTGAGAACATCCCTGTTTCTTCTTACTTTCTCGTTGTGTTACACAGTTTGAATACGCAGACCTTAGTCATGATCGACGTGGCTTTTTCCCAGAAGCTTGAATCTGATGTGGACATGTATATGCTCCCTGCTTTTGTTTTGCCGTTTAGCTGAACGATCAATGTTCTTCAGGTCACTGTACCCCCCTTTCGCCCAAGGCTCCGACTTTCCAAAAACCAGGCAAGGTCAGCAATACAGGCGGCTTGATGAAAGGCTCCCTGTTAACCAGCTATACTTTTGATACCAATTGATATTGAACACCCTCACCTTTTCATCGTTCTTCATGAAACTGATCTCAGGCAGAGGTCGACCCTCGGTTTTAAATCGTACCTTTTCCGCGTACCCCAGAGAATGAAAGGGGTTCTTCAACAAAAAGTCAACAACGTTTTCAATAGAGTTGGTGGCGAAAACTGCACACTCGAGCTGGTAGCTATCTAGCTAGCTACTGCTACTTGTTAGCAAGGCAAATTGAAATAAACTGTGCTAACTGGACATAAAAATAATGTTATAAAACAAGTCATTTTATAATCTACCTCCTAAGTCTCCTGTAATTTGAATAAACTAATTTCAATTGAATAATATCACTTTTTAATCGCTATCCAAAATGTCACCAACTCAACAACGTTCTAGTGTGTTCTCAACACATAGAACCCCCCCCATAATGCTCTGCGGCACAACCAATACAACACACTAGGTTCATTCTCTGATCCTAATCCTATGATTGGATGGACAACATGTATGTTGCAGGTGGGAAAACTGTGCAGCCTTTTTACTTCATGCTATTTTGGCTGAGCTCCTATGTCAAGCACCGGGAAACGGACTCCAATATCTCAGAAGTAAACTCTTGTCTTTTCGTTTAGCCAGTTGCTTGTATACTGAACAAAAATATAAACGCAACATGTAAAGTGTTGGTCCCATGTTTCATGAGCTGAAATAAAAGAAGTACGCAGGATCGCCATTTTGTGTGGTCCTCTGTAGCTCAGCTGGTAGAGCACGGCGCTTGTAACGCCAAGGTAGTGGGTTTGACCCGGGACCACCCATACGTAAAAATGTATGCACGCATGACTGTAAGTCACTTTGGATAAAAGAGTCTGCTAAATGGCATATTTATTTGCGTAGCTAATTGCACACTTTATGGGGGTAAGGGGGGGTGGTAGCTATGCTTTAATCTTGCAGAGAGATTGTGGCTTCCATCAATTTAATTGCCTGCATAATTTCCAATACCCCAGTCATATACCATTTTTGTTAATATATACACTACCAGTCAAAAGTTTGGACACGCCTACTCATTCAAGGGTTTTTCTTTATTTTTAAAATGTTTTACATTGTAGAATAATAGTGAAGACATCAAAACTATTAAATAACACATATGGAATCATGTAGTAACCAAAAAAGTATACAGAAGATAGCCCTACTTGGTAAAAGACCAAGTCCATATTATGGCAAGAACAGCTCAAATAAGCAAAGAGAAACGACAGTCCATAATTATGTTAAGACATGAAGGTCAGTCAATATGGATCATTTCAAGAACTTTTAACGTTTCTTCAAGTGCAGTCGCAAAAACCATCAAGCGCTATGATGAAACTGGCTCTCATGAGGACCACCACAGGAATGGAAGACCCAGAGTTAGCTCTGATGCAGAGGATAAGTTCATTAGAGTTACCAGCCTCAGAAATTGCAGCCCAAATAAATGCTTTACAGAGTTCAAGTCACACACACATCTCAATATCAACTGTTCAGAGGGGACTGTGTGAATCAGGCCTTCATGGTCGAATTGCTGCAAAGAAACCACTACTAAAGGACACCAATAAGAAGAAGAGACCTGCTTGGGCCAAGAAACACGAGCAATGGACATTAGATCGGTGGAAATTTGTCCTATGGTCTGGAGTCCAAATTGGAGAATTTTGGTTCCAACCGCCGTGTCTTTGTGAGACGCGGTGTGGGTGAGCGGATGATCTCCGCATGTGTAGTTCCCACCGTAAAGCATGGAGAAGCAGGCGCTTTGCTGGTGACACTGTCTGTGATTTATTTAGAATTCAAGGCACACTTAACCAGCATGGCTACCACAGCATTCTGCAGCGATACGCCATCCCATCTGGTTTGGGCTTAGTTGGACTATCATTTGTTTTTCAACAGGACAATGACCCAACACACCTCCAGGCTGTATAAGGGCTATTTTAACAAGAAGGAGTGTGATGGAGAGCTGCATCAGATGACCTGGCCTCCACTATCCCCCTACCTCAACCCAATTGAGATGGTTTGTGCTAAGCATGTGTGGGAACTCCTTCAAGACTGTTGGAAAAGCATTCCAGGTGAAGCTGGTTGAGAGAATGCCAAAGGTGTGCAAAGCTGTCATCAAGGCAAAGGGATGACTATTTGAAGAATCTCAAATTTAAAATATATTTTGATTTGTGTAACACTTCTTTGGTTACTACATGATTCCATATGTGTTATTTCATAGTTTCGCTGTCTTCACTATTATTCTACAATGTAGAAAAAAAATGTAGGTGTGTCCAAACTTTTGACTGGTACTGTATATACAATTTATATATTTTAAAATATACCTTCCTTTATTATTTTCCCCTAACCCTACCACCCCTACCCTAATTGGAGTAAACTAATGGACAACAACACTTAGGATTCTATTTCCAGCTCATACATACTCTATCAATTTTACGGACACAGTATATTTGACAATATTCACATTTTGTTTGTTTTTAGTCCCATCCTTCAGCTACTCTCAATCCCTCCCATCTATCTCTGAAGAGCATCCAGTTTTTGATTTCTGTTTGCCATACATTTTTCAACTGTGCTGTTTCACAAAAGTTCTTAACCTATATACATTTTACGGACAGTGTATATTTTACATTAGTTATCTTGTTATTTTTAGTCCCACCCTTCAGCACCACTCAGCCCCTCCCATCTATCTCTGAACTCCATCCAGTTTTGATTTGTGTTTGCTACATATTTTTCAACTGTGCTGTGATGTTTCACAAAAGTTCTGAACCTTTCTATTCTCATAGTTTCTACAGATTGTTAATTAAAGATAAACCTTTTTGCTAAGAGTATTATTATACTAAACAAAAATATACACGCAACATGTAAAGTCCGTAAAGTCCCATGTTTCATGAGCTGAAATAAAAGATCTCAGAAATGTTCTATATGCACAAGAAGCTTATTTCTCTCAGATTCTGTGCACAAATTTGTTTACATCCCTGTTAATGAGCATGTCTCCTTTGCCAAGATAATCCATCCACTTGACAGGTGTGGCACATCAAGAAGCTAATTAAACAGCATGGTCATTACACAGCTGCACCTTGTGCTGGGGACAATAAAAGGCCACTCTAAAATGTGAAGTTTTGTCACACAACACAATGCCACATATGTCTCAAGTTTTGAGGGAATTGGCACGTCCACCAGAGCTATTGCCAAATAATTAAATGTTAATTTATCTAGCATAAGCTGCCTCTAACGTTGTTTTAGAGGATTTGGCAGTACGTCCAACTGGCCTCACAACCGTAGACCACGTGTAACCACGCCAGTCCAGGACCTCCACATCCGGCTTCTTCACCTGCGGGACCAACTGAGACCAGCCAAACGGACAACTGATGAAACTGTGCATTTGCACAACCTAAGATTTTTTGCACAAACTGTCAGAAACAGTCTCAGGGAAGCTCTTCTGCGTGCTCGTCGTCCTCACCAGGATCTTGATCTGACTGCAGTTTGGCGTCATAACCGACTTCAGTGGGCAAATGCTTACCTTCACTGGCACACTGGAGAGGTTCACGGATGAATCCTGGTTTCAACTGTACCGGGTAGATGGAGTTGTGTGGGCGAGCGGTTTGCTGATGTCAATGTTGCGAACAGAGTGCCCCATGGTGGCGGTAGGGTTATGGTATGGGCAGGCATAAGCTACGGACAATGAACACAATTGCATTTTATCGATGGCAATTTCAATGCACAGAGATACCGTGATGAGATCCTGAGGCCCATTGTCGTGCCATTCATCCGCTGCCATCACCTCATCTTTCAGCATGATAATGCATGGTCTCATGTCGCACGGGTCTGTACACAATTCCTGGAAGCTGAAAATGTCCCAGTTCTTCCATGGCCTGCATACTCACCATACATGTCACCCATTTAGCATGTTTGGGATGCTCTGGATTGACGTGTACGGCAGCATCTTCCAGTTCCCGCCAATATCCAGCAACTTCGCACAGCCATTGAAGAGGAGTGGGACAACATTCCACAGGCTACAATCAACAATCTGATCAACTTTATGTGAAGGAGATGTGTCGCGCTACATAAGGCAAATGGTGGTCACACCTGATACTGACCGGTTTTCTGATCCTGCCGCCCACCTTTTTTTAAAGGTATCTGTGAACATATGCATATCTGTATTCCCAATCATGTGAAATCCATAGATTAGGGCCTAATGAATTTATTTCAATTGACTGATTTCCTTATATGAACTGTAACTCAGTAAAATCTTTGAAATTGTTGTATGTTGCGTTTATATTTTTGTTCAGTGTATTTAGCTGGATGGCTATAGAGATTAGCCCTAAATCGCTTCCGGTGGTGCATTGCAGATCAATTTATTGGATGCCTATGACATCTCCCCGAAGCTCAAGAAGTATGAATGCTCTGGCTTCTGTGGAGGTCGCATGTGAGTAAATACTGTACCGCAACTGCAGACGTTGGATTGACCATGCAGAGCCTGGAAACTGAAGATCTTGTACAATGCTGTGTACTACTCCCTTCACAGAACAGCGCAAACGGGCTCTAACCAGAATAGAAAGAGGAGTGGGAGGCCCCGGTGCACAACTGAGAAAGAGGACAAATACATTAGAGTGTCTAGTTTGAGAAACAGGCGCCTCACAGGTCCTCAACTGGCAGCTTCATTAAATAGTACCTGCAAACACCAGTCTCAACGTCAACAGTGAAGAGCGATCGGGATGCTGACCTTCTAGGCAGAGTTGCAAAGAAAAAGCCATATCTCAGACTGCCCATCTTAATCTTTAATTTTTATTGGCCAGTCTGAGATATGGCTTTTTCTTTGTAACTCTGCCTAGAATGTCAGCATCCCGGAGTCGCCTCTTCACTGTTGACGTTGAGACTGGTGTTTTAGAAAACATCTATCAAGAAATGTTTTGTTATATTCCACAAGTATTATCAGATTAATTGTTTTGTACAGATAATTATCAGATTCAAGTTACAAATGCTGGTAAACACTCAAATACATTTAGTTACATTTTTCTTTACAAAAGTAGTGCACTAGGCCTTTACTAATTCTGATTTAGCAGACCGATATAGAAGTCTTCAGCGCAGGCAAATTATTCTTTTTGCATTGGGTTAAATGCGGAAGACACATTTTGGTTGAATGCATTCAGTTGTGCAACTAACTATGTATGCTCTCTCTCTCTCTCTCTCTCTCTCTCTCTCTCTCTCTCTCTCTCTCTCTCTCTCTCTCTCTCTCTCTCTCTCTCTCTCTCTCTCTCTCTCTCTCTCTCTCTCTCTCTCTCTCATCAGGGATCAGACAGGATGCCTGAGTGACAAAGGTCCCGCTCTCGTCATCTGCGGCACTCAGGTCCATTGGGTATCTCATCTCTGGGTTACTGTGACTGGCTGTTTGTTATCAGGCTGATCCACAGCATCCATGGGGGGACTCTTACATTGTAGGGGTATCTCTTCTCATCAACCACCATGTCACGAATTCCGCCGAGGCTGCTCCTCCTCCTTGTTCGGGCAGGCTTCGGCGTTCGTCGTCCCCGGAGTACTAGCTGCTACCGTTTGATGTTCTCTGTGTTTGTTTGGTTTTGTCTGTTTGGTGCACCTGTGTCTTATCCTGTCCTGATTATGTCACCTATAAGTTTCCTTTGGTTTTGTTTGTAGTTGTGTGTTGTTGTACGCCTGTCCGTTGAGGTTTTGGATTTTGCATTCTTGTATTTAAGTGGATTGACACACTGTTTGCGCATCGCTTATGTTTAGTGTTTTACGCACTGTTTTGCGTATCGCTCGCCTCCGTTATTTGAGGCCCTTTATTTTGTATTGTCATTTGCTGACAAGTAAAGTCTGTTTGTACTAAGCTTCTGTGTCCTGCGCCTGACTCCAACACCACATCCACCTCAAAACACTGACAGAACAACACACCATTCATGGAGTCAGCAGGAGCAGCGGCGGCGACCGAGTCACTGGAGGATCGGGTCAGCTGCCAGGACGCCAGGATCCAGCAACTCGGCTCCGCCATGCAGGAAGTCATGAACACCCTGCGCCGATGGGAAAGGGGAGGTGTGCCCACACCTCCTCCTACAGTACCACCACCATCGGCCAGTCCCACCAGACCGGTCCCGGAATCCAGTGGGATTAGGCTCTCGCTCCCGAGGGCGTATGATGGCACAGCAGCCGGGTGTCAGGGTTTCCTCCTGCAGGTGGAACTCTACTTGGCCACCATACACCCGGCGACCTCGGGATACGAGAGCGTTTCCGCCCTCATCTCCTGTCTCTCCGGCAAGGCGTTGGAGTGGGCCAACGCCGAATGGAGGGGAATAGACGCCGCCACCATCAGCTACGCGGAGTTCTCCCGCCGCTTCAGGGCTGTTTTCGATCACCCTCCTGAGGGTAAAGCGGCGGGGGAGCGTCTGTTCCACCTCCGACAGGGGAAGAGGAGCGCACAGGATTTCGCCCTGGATTTTCGGACTCTAGCGGCGGATGCGGGGTGGAATGAGAGGGCCCTAATCGACCACTATAGGTGTAGCCTGCGAGAGGACGTTCGTCGAGAGCTGGCCTGCAGGGACACCAATCTGTCCTTTGACCAGCTAGTGGACATGTCCATCCGGCTGGATACCCTGCTGGCCACCCGCGGACGTCCCGAGATGGGGCCGTCCATTCCATCCCCCAGCACCTCCGAGCCGATCCCAATGGAGCTCGGGGGTGCTGGCGCTAGAGGGAGAAGGAGAGAGAATCCGAGGGGGGCCGTCCCCTGCACCAGCTGTGGCTGTGGAGGACACACTGCGGCTAGGTGCTGGGGAGGGTCTCAAGGGAATCAGGACAACAGGTCGCGCACTGGAGAGTCATTTCAGGTGAGTAGGCGCCCCACTCACCCAGAGCTCTCTGTTGTTCACTTTTGTATACCTGTAGTATTTCCTCAGGTTACATCTCATTCCCAGCATAAGGCGCTAGTCGATTCAGGCGCAGCTGGGAATTTTATTGATCGGAAATGTTGTTCTAGGTTAGGGATTCCCCTCCTGCCCATTGATACACCCTTTCCTGTCCATGCCCTAGATAGCCGCCCGCTGGGGTCTGGGTTGATTAGGGAAGTCACAGCGCCACTAAAGATGAAGACGCAAGGGGGTCATGAGGAGATTATTCAGTAATACCTAATTGACTCTCCTGCGTATCCCGTGGTGCTGGGGCTTCCTTGGTTAGTCACCCATGACCCCACCATTTCGTGGCAACAGAGGGCTCTCAAGGAATGGTCTGGCCAGTGTGTTGGGCGATGTCTAGGTGTTTCCGTGGGGGCGACCACGGTGGAGAGTCCGAACCAAGTGCCCGCAATGCACATTCCCCCTGAGTATGAGGATTTGGCACTCGTGTTCAGCAAGACGAGGGCGACACGATTGCCACCTCATAGGCAGGGAGATTGTGCGATAAACCTCCAGACAGGTGCGGCACTTCCGTGGAGCCATGTGTATCCTCTGTCTCAAGAGGAGACGGCGGCTATGGAGACATACATAGCTGAGTCCCTGAAACAGGGATACATACGGCCCTCCACTTCCCCTGCGTCCTCGAGTTTCTTTTTTGTGAAGAAGAAAGATGGAGGTTTGCGCCCGTGTATTGATTATCGTAGTCTCAATCAGATCACTGTGAAATACAGTTACCCTCTTCCTCTGATTGCGAGTATGATTGAATCATTACGCGGGGCGCGTTTCTTCACAAAACTGGATCTCAGGAGTGCTTATAACTTGGTGCGCATTAGGGAGGGGGATGAATGGAAGACAGCATTTAGTACCACCTCAGGTCATTATGAGTATCTTGTCATGCCATACGGGTTAATGAAAGCTCCTTCAGTCTTCCAATCATTTGTGGACGAGATCTTCCGGGACCTGCATGGGCAGGGAGTGGTAGTGTACATTGACGACATCTTAGTGTACTCTGCTACACGTGCCGAGCATGTAGCCCTGGTACGCCGAGTGTTGGGTAGACTGTTGGAGCATGACTTGTATGTCAAGGCAGAGAAATGTCTGTTTTTCCAGGAGTCCATCTCCTTCTTGGGTCATCGGTTGTCCGCGTCAGGGGTGAAGATGGAGATTGACCGTGTGTCAGCCGTGCGTAACTGGCAAACCCCAGCCACTGTGAAAGAGGTGCAGCAGTTTTTGGGTTTTGCCAATTACTACCAGAGGTTTATCCGGGGTTTTGGACAGGTAGCAGCTCCCATTACTTCCCTGCTGAAGGGGGGCCCGGTGCGTTTGCAGTGGTCAGCTGAGGCGGACAGGGTGTTTTGTAAACTGAAGGACCTGTTCACCTCGGCCCCGGTGCTGGCGCACCCGGACCCCGCTTTAGCGTTCCAGGTAGAGGTGGACGCGTCAGAGGCCGGTATTGGGGCAGTACTGTCGCAACGCTCAGGCACGCCACCTAAGCTCCGTCCCTGCGCTTTTTATTCTAAGAAGCTCAGCCCGGCGGAGCGTAATTATGACGTAGGGGACAGGGAGCTGTTAGCCGTGGTTCAAGCCCTAAAGGTGTGGAGGCATTGGCTTGAGGGGGCTCAACACCCTTTTCTCATTCTGACCGACCATCGTAACCTGGAGTACATCCGGGCAGCTAGGAGATTAAACCCTCGTCAGGCTAGGTGGAACATGTTCCTGACCCAGTTCGTTTTTAAGATCACGTACATCCCAGGGTCCCAGAACGGTAAGGCAGACGCCCTGTCCCGGCGGTATGAGACAGAGGAGAGGTCCATTGAGCCCACTCCCATACTGCCGGAGTCTTGTCTGGTGGCACCGGTGGTATGGGAGGTCGATGCGGAAATTGAGCGGGCGTTACGCACTGACCCTACTCCCCCAGAGTGTCCAGTGGGTCGGACGTACGTGCCGCTCGAGGTCCGTGATCGGCTCATTTATTGGGCTCATACGTCACCCTCCTCTGGACATCCAGGTATTGGCCGGACAGTGCACTGCCTTAGTGTTAAATACTGGTGGCCAACATTGGCTAAGGACGTGAGGGTTTATGTCTCCTCCTGCTCGGTGTGCGCTCAGTGTAAGGCGCCTAGACACCTGCTAAGGGAAGTTACAACCCCTGCCCGTTCCACAACGGCCGTGGTCTCACCTCTCGGTGGACTTTGTCACGGACCTTCCCCCTCCCAGGGGAATACCACTATTCTGGTCGTTGTGGATCGGTTCTCTAAGGCCTGTCGTCTCATTCCTATGCCGGGTCTCCCTACTGCCCTACAGACCGCTGAGGCTTTGTTCACCCACGTCTTCCGGCACTACGGGGTTCCCGAGGATATAGTGTCTGATCGGGGTCCCCAGTTCACCTCTAGAGTCTGGAGGGCGTTCATGGAACGCTTGGGGGTCTCGGTTAGCCTTACCTCGGGTTACCACCCGGAGAGTAATGGGCAGGTGGAGAGAGTAAACCAGGATGTGGGTAGGTTTCTGAGATCCTATTGCCAGGGCCGGCTGGAGGAGTGGTCGGGGTATATCCCCTGGGCAGAGATGGCTCAGAACTCTCTCCGCCACTCCTCTACTAACCTGACCCCTTTTCAGTGTGTGTTAGGTTATCAGCCGGTTCTGGCACCATGGCATCAGAGCCAGATCGAGGCTCCTGCGGTGGATGAGTGGTTTCGCGCTCGGAGGAGACGTGGAACGCTGCCCATGTCCATCTGCAGCGGGCCATCCGCAGGCAGAAGGCGAGCGCCGACCTCCACCGCAGTGAGGGTCCAGTCTACGCCCCTGGAGATCGAGTCTGGCTCTCGACTCGAAACCTGCCCCTTCGCCTGCCCTGCCGGAAGCTTGGCCGGCGGTTTGTGGGGCCATTTAAAGTCCTGAGGAGATTGAATGAGGTGTGTTACAGGTTGCAACTGCCCAATGACTATCATATTAACCCCTCATTCCATGTGTCTCTCCTCAGGCCGGTGGTAGCTGGTCCACTCCAGGAGAGTGAGATAAGGGAGACCCCTCCGCCCCCACTGGACATCGAGGGGGCTCCGGCGTACTCAGTCCGGTCCATCGTGTATTCGAGACGTCGGATGGGGAGTCTACAATATCTCGTGAAGTGGGAGGGGTACGGTCCGGAGGAACGGTGCTGGGTGCCTCGGAGGGACATTTTAGATCCATCCCTCCTGACTGAGTTCCATCGCAGTCATCCTACGCGCCCTGCTCCACGTCCTCCTGGCCGTCCCCGAGGCCGGGGTCGGCGCACGGCTGGAGCCGCGCGTTAAGGGGGGGGGTACTGTCACGAATTCCGCCGAGGCTGCTCCTCCTCCTTGTTCGGGCAGGCTTCGGCGTTCGTCGTCCCCGGAGTACTAGCTGCTACCGTTTGATGTTCTCTGTGTTTGTTTGGTTTTGTCTGTTTGGTGCACCTGTGTCTTATCCGTCCTGATTATGTCACCTATAAGTTTCCTTTGGTTTTGTTTGTAGTTGTGTGTTGTTGTACGCCTGTCCGTTGAGGTTTTGGATTTAGCATTCTTGTATTTAAGTGGATTGACGCACTGTTTGCGCATCGCTTATGTTTAGTGTTTTACGCACTGTTTTGCGTATCGCTCGCCTCCGTTATTTGAGGCCCTTTATTTTGTATTGTCATTTGCTGACAAGTAAAGTCTGTTTGGACTAAGCTTCTGTGTCCTGCGCCTGACTCCAACACCACATCCACCTCAAAACACTGACACACCATGTGTTTTTAGCCGCTATTTTACGATATTTAAGTGAGAGGAGATTGTGCCAATTTCAAGAAAGACATTTGGCATTGCCGACACAAAAAACAGCCTCATTGGTAGAAACCGGCGTCACTGGTAGTGGTACTAACCTGATTTAACATGCCCACTCTTGCAAAAGGTAATCACATATTAATGGTTTAAACAGACATAAATACACTCTTAGAAAAAAGGCTTCCAAAAGTGTTCTTCTGCTGTCCCCATAGGAGAACCCTTTTTGGTTTCAGCTAAAACCCTTTTGAGTTCCATGTAGAACCCTTTCCACAGATGGTTCTATCTGGAACCAAAAGGATTCTACCTGCAATCAAAACAGGTTATTCAAAGGGTCCTGCTATGGGGACAGCCGAAAGAACCCTTTTAGGTTCTAGATAGCACCTTTTTTTCTTAGAATGTTGTGTTGATTTAAACATAACATATTTGGAATGTCTTAATACCCAACCAGAATAGGGTTACGTCTAATCTTTAATTTTTTACATTTGTTCCTTCCTGGTATGGAGATGCTGAATTGTTAGCCCCTAGTTAGCATGAGAGGTACCTGAACCTCCTCTGAATGTGTGAACTAGCACACATTCTTAGAAAGAAAGGTGCTATCTAGAACCTAAACGGGTTCTTTGGCTGTCCCCACCTTTTTGGTTCAAGGTAGGACCATTTTGGTTCCATGTAGAACCCTTTCCACAGAGGGTTCTACATGGACACAAAAGGGTTCTACCTGGAACCAAAAAGGGTTCTCCTATGGCAGGGATCATCAACTAGATTCAGCTGCGGGCCAACTTTTTCTTGAGCGGATGGTTGGGGGGCTGGAACTTGATTAAAAAATTATTTTTAGACTGCAAATTGACAGCAAGAGGCATAAACAGATTATATAATATTTGACTAAAACATAGTAATTTCAAACCTTGATTACATTTGGGGACATTGCCCTGAGTAGGGTGCCGTCTTTCGGATGGGACGCTAAAACGGGTGTCCTGACTCTCTGTGGTCATTCAAAATCCCATGGCACTTATTGTAAGAGTAGGGGTGTTCAACCCAGTGTCATGGCTATATTCCCAACCTGGCCACATTCCATCATGGCCACCTAATCATCCCCCTCATTCCTAATTGGCATACATCACTCCTCACCTCTCCACCTGATAGCTGATGTGTGGTGAGCGTTCTGGCACATAAATGGTCTCCGTCCATCACTGTGGTGGGTGCTACACATTGATGGTGGATGAGGTGAGTTTCCCCCTTCTATGTAATGCGCTTTGAGTACCTTGTTTGGTTGAAAAGTGCTATATAAATCCAATCAATTATTATGAATTATTGTTATTTGTATATAATCACATATGTCTCTCTTTTATGCGTGGGAATACTTGGGAACAGGTTTCCAAAATTAAAATAACTTGGAGCTGATTTTT
Source organism: Coregonus clupeaformis (assembly GCF_020615455.1). Classification (NCBI taxonomy): domain Eukaryota; kingdom Metazoa; phylum Chordata; class Actinopteri; order Salmoniformes; family Salmonidae; genus Coregonus; species Coregonus clupeaformis. The sequence goes on along the minus strand of NW_025533889.1, from coordinate 10,934 downwards.
AAAGTATTTTCTGTCCAACAATTAAGAAAAAAAATGAAGAAAAAATTAATTATATATTATTTGTTGTTGTTTTTTGCTCAGAAAACTTAGGGGGCCAAATAAAACCACCCACGGGCCAAATTCGGGCGCAGGCCGCCAGTTGGGGACTCCTGTCCTACAGGGACAGTCGAAAAATGAGGTGAGTTTCCCCCTTCTATGTAAAGCGCTTTGAGTACCTTGTTTGGTAGAAAAGCGCTATATAAATCCAATCAATTATTATTCATTATTATTATTTGTATAATGCAACCTTCCCAAGTTCTCTCACGTCACCCCGCTCCTCCGCACACTCCACTGGCTTCCAGTTGAAGCTCGCATCTGCTACAAGACCATGGTGCTTGCCTACGGAGCTGTGAGGGGAACGGCACCTCCGTACCTTCAGGCTCTGATCAGTCCCTACACCCAAACGAGGGCATTGCGTTCATCCACCTCTGGCCTGCTGGACCCCCTACCTCTGCGGAAGCACAGTTCCCGCTCAACCCAGTCAAAACTGTTCGCTGCTCTGGCACCCCAATGGTGGAACAAGCTCCCTCACGACGCCAGGACAGCGGAGTCACTCACCACCTTCCAGAGACACTTGAAACCCCACCTCTTTAAGGAATACCTGGGATAGGATAAAGTAATCATTCTACCCCCCCTTACCCCACCCCAAAGAAAAATAAATAAATAATAATAATAAAAAAAAAAAAAAAAAAAAAAAAAACATATTGTAAAGTGGTTATCCCACTGGCTATAAGGTGAATGCACCAAATTGTAAGTCGCTCTGGATAAGAGCGTCTGCCAAACACGTAAATGTCATGTAAATGTAAAAACCCTTTTGGAGTGTAGTATGACATTACTTTTTTGTTGTATTGAGTAGCATGGGAGTCATGAATATGAAGCATGGTAATGGACACATTCAGTCTATGGGCCTGATTCATGGAGTCATTGACAATATTTCTGCTGTGTTATCAGTCCATAGCCTTGTAACACCCCCTGTGCTCTGTCATCATCACCTGCTCCTGCTTACATAAACCACTACAGTTGTGCTTACGCGTTCTCACTGACTTTTACCCTATTACGCAATAGCTGTCCTTCATTACGGAGGCTCTGTTTGCGTATCTCCACACACCACTTGTTTGCATAACCGGCTGTTTGATCCAATACATAAGTGTGACACATGGGACGTTTTTGTTGGTTTTTCTAAAGGTAAGCGAGAGAGAGAGAGAGAGAGAGAGAGAGAGAGAGAGAGAGAGCGAGAGAGAGAGACGAAAGGAATGATTTGGGTGAAACAGGGCAAAGAAGGTAGATTAGTCGTTTTCAGAGAGACTGGCGCCAAAGTTGGTCGAACCATACTGCCGTCTGAAGGGTGGGCAGAGACGGGCACTGGCAGGCACTGGCCATGCCCACGTCCTGTGAGTAAGCGCCAGGCCAGACACGCCCACAAGAATACAATGAGTCAGGAGACCAGTCCAATGTGTCAATGTTTTGACTTTTATATGACATGTGTGGCAGTTTGCAATGCTAAATGTAAAACCTAATTTCTCAGAGCGAGTTTGATGGAGTTCACACAATTACAGTAACCACCCTAGACATTCCAGAGATAACACGGAGCGCAAAGGACAGGTCACCAAGGACACATTATGAAATTGCCATCCATAGAGAAGTAAGTAAGTAGCCTTCTCCTGTTACTGTAGCATGAGACAGCTTTTTGTACAAGCACACCTCATATTTGGTATGACTCGACCTGGGAGTCGAATAGTTATGCACGCTCAAGTTTTCAGTTTTTTTGTCTTATTTCTTGTTTATTTCACAATAAAAAATATTTTGCATCTTCAAAGCAGTAGGCATGTTGTTATAAATCAAATGATACATACCCATATAACAAAATAGCAAAAATGCCAAGGGGGAGAATACTGTCGCAAGCCACTGTAAAGACCATATATTGTGCTCCCTATAGGCTATAAAAAAGAGCATAAGCTCTGACGTGTCCATTCAGACCGCAGTCCTACCTACAGTGAGGGAAAAAAGTATTTGATCCCCTGCTGATTTTGTACGTTTGCCCACTGACAAAGAAATGATCAGTCTATAATTTTAATAGTAGGTTTATTTGAACAGTGAGAGACAGAATAACAATAAAAAAATCCAGAAAGACACATGTCAAAAACGTTATAAATTGATTTGCATTTTAATGAGGGAAATAAGTATTTGACCCCCTCTCAATCAGAAAGATTTCTGGCTCCCAGGTGTCTTTTATACAGGTAACGAGCAGAGATTAGGAGCACACTCTTAAAGGGAGTGCTCCTAATCTCAGTTTGTTACCTGTATAAAAGACACCTGTCCACAGAAGCAATCAATCAATCAGATTCCAAACTCTCCACCATGGCCAAGACCAAAGAGCTCTTCAAGGATGTCAGGGACAAGATTGTAGACCTACACAAGGCTGGAATGGGCTACAAAACCATCGCCAAGCAGCTTGGTGAGAAGGTGACAACAGTTGGTGCGATTATTCGCAAATGGAAGAAACAAAAAAAAACTGTCAATCTCCCTCGGCCTGGGGCTCCATGCAAGATCTCACCTCGTGGAGTTGCAATGATCATGAGAACGGTGAGGAATCAGCCCAGAACTACACGGGAGGATCTTGTCAATGAACTCAAGGCAGCTGAGACCATAGTCACCAAGAAAACAATTGATAACACACTACGCCGTGAAGGACTGAAATCCTGCAGCGCCCGCAAGGTCCCCCTGCTCAAGAAAGCACATATACAGGGCCGTCTGAAGTTTGCCAATGAACATCTAAATGATTCAGAGGAGAACTGGGTGAAAGTGTTGTGGTCAGATGAGACCAAAATCGAGCTCTTTGGCATCAACTCAATTCGCCGTGTTTGGAGGAGGAGGAATGCTGCCTATGACCCCAAGAACACCATCCCCACCGTCAAACATGGAGGTGGAAACATTATGCTTTGAGGGTGTTTTTCTGCTAAGGGGACAGGACAACTTCACCGGATCAAAGGGACGATGGACGGGGCCATGTACCGTCAAAACTTGAGTGAGAACCTCCTTCCCTCAGCTAGGGCATTGAAAATGGGTCGTGGATGGGTATTCCAGCATGACAATGACCCAAAACACACGGCCAAGGCAACAAAGGAGTGGCTCAAGAAGAAGCACATTAAGGTCCTGATGTGGCCTAGCCAGTCTCCAGACTTTAATCCCATAGAAAATCTGTGGAGGGAGCTGAAGGTTCGAGTTGCCAAACGTCAGGCTCGAAACCTTAATGACTTGGAGAAGATCTGCAAAGAGGAGTGGGACAAAATCCCTCCTGAGATGTGTGCAAACCTGGTGGCCAACTACAAGAAACGTCTGACCTCTGTGATTGCCAAAAAGGGTTTTGCCACCAAGTACTAAGTCATGTTTTGCAGAGGGGTCAAATACTTATTTCCCTAATTAAAATGCAAATCAATTTATAACATTTTTGACATGCGTTTTTCTGGATTTTTTTGTTGTTATTCTGTCTCTCACTGTTCAAATAAACCTACCATTAAAATTATAGACTGATCATGTCTTTGTCAGTGGGCAAACGTACAAAATGCTCTTTGAGTATTTTGCCCAGTAGGTTTCCTCAAGGACAAAGCCCTCACTGCTATGTCAAAGATAATAAAACAAAAAAACTACAGTAATTACTATAGTATATACTACTGTTTTTTTTTTCTCATACTACAGTATTTATACTATAGTAAACTGTTAATACTAGTCATGTCCGCAAAACTACACTTTTTCTACTCACTCGCTACGTTGCCCCCTGTCCCAACTCTTTTCGGAAATCCCCACAGGATTCTCGGAGGAGATTGTTTCCTGAAGCAGGAGTCTGGAATGCAGCAACAAGTCTGGGCTCACTGCCTGTCACCTGAGTCTCCCATTGGAATGTACACCTACCCCCATCTATATGCACACACAGACACAAGTGCATATTCTTCTATATCTGTGACTTTATCTGTCTATACAGTAAGTGTTTGATATTGGAGTGTGAAATTGCAAAAGCATTGTGTAAAATTTCACACACAAAAAACTGAACTGGGTCAAATGTAAAAACAACTCCAGCAGAGAGCTTGACATAAGATGAGTGTGTTCATGTGAGCGGATACCAGACACCCACCTCCCCGCCACGCTACCCCTCCTACACCCCTCCCCTCCCACATATGTTCACACAACAGCTCCAGTGGGAATACACAGGTAGCCATAATGCTCAAACATGTTTTTTATTTTACAGCAACACTGTTCAGGGCCCGGCTTCGTACTTCTCATGATCATAAATACATCAGACGGGTTGATGTTCTAGGGAAACTAAGCAACAGATAGCAGCAAAGGGACACCAGTCAAGAAAGAAACGGGTCACATCACCCTAACACTCCACAGGGGCCTCCCCCTAATCTTACCATGCGCCATATATCACGGTATGATTTACTGTGGGATGAGGTCACTTTACTGTAGTAGACCCTGCTTTTTACTGGTCTTCCCACTGGATGTTTCCCTGAGAGCCCCTGGGGCATGCTGGGAAGAGAAATTAAGTTGCTGAGCGGCCCATAATACTCAGGCCTCCTGACACAGCAAGGGGTCCACTGCACTACAGCCATCCCAGAAAGAGATTCGCGACTGGAAGGGAATGGAAGAAACAGCAGCAGAGACTGAGAGAGTGGAAGACAACGAAGCAGAGAGAGAGAGAGAGAGAGAGAGAGAGAGAGAGAGAGAGAGAGAGAGAGAGAGAGATACAGATAGAAAAAGAGAAAGAGAGAAAAGTATAAGAAATATTTTAAAAGATAGACTACTAGGTTGTACTCTTTAACTATCTTATATTATACAGATTTAACATTTGTAAAACCTTTGAACCCTCTTTTTTCAGAGAGGGCAAATTGAAAAGGACGGACAATGCTTGCGACTGTGTATGTGCATCCTGGGCCTATAGTAGATTATCTGCTAGAATGTAGGCATATTTAACCCCAGATCACATTAGTAAAACTCCCCACCCCCAAAACGAACTCTGCCAACTGAAACACACACACACACACACACACACACACACACACACACACACACACACACACACACACACACACACACACACACACACACACACACACACACACACACCACAAACACACACAGAGACACACACACACACAGGCACACTATGCCAGCATAGGGATTTAGCCTGATTATTGCTGCTTTAATCAGGCTAAACAAAGGAAACAAATAAACTCTCATATGCCAGATAACATTTGTGGACAGAGGGGGGCTAGTGTAAAGTAGGTTTATCTAGATGTATCACTGAGGAGCACATCAGCACTTCAAACGGTCATGCAGCCACGCTTCAAACACTGTCCTTACCTGTCTGGCTGTCTGGCTGCCTCCTCATCTGTCATAATTATTATTTTATTCTTCACAACCAATATACCTCACTTTATATGTTTAATCAATGGCACAAACACATAGATTCTCAGACACAAATGGTGAAGTTTTTAAAGAGAAACTGTTAACACTTTAAAGACTTCATTAGCGCTCTTGGATACAAGTGCTGTAATCTAAATTGGTTTAGCTAATTAGGGTCAGAAAGGGCACAACTGATCAGTGGTCAACAGAGGTGCTTTACTGTCCAGGAGAAGCTAACGAGATACAGTATACTGTCTGGTCTGGGAGACACTTGAAAACCATTGTCACAGTGGCACTTGTACAATCATCATGTGAGATAGAATAAGCTATTATGAGCTACTTGGGGGTTGTCATTTGTCATTTGAAAGAGGGCAGACATCTGCATCCAGACTGAAAGAAGCAACACTGCAATACCAAACCCCAGCAATTTCCCAACCAGTGACTTTCCACTTAAATAATTACTCAGGCAAATAAGGGGCAGAGTTACACCACACAGACGGGAAGGAATGGAAAATGCCGTCTGTAATCTCTTTCACACTCTTGCTCTCTGCCTGGGATGTGTGTGAGTGTGTGTGCGCGCCCTTGAAGCTGGTAGACATTAACCTCATAGTGAGACAGCATCAGCTTGACATATGAAGGGTAAAAGGTGAACATGTGAGACCGTCCTCACAGACATGTTTACCAGGATGCCCTCAAAATATGGTATTGAAACTGTTGCGTTACAGCCTGAATTTAAAATTGATTATAATACCCCATAATGACAAAGTGAAAATATGTTTTTAGACATTTTAGCAAATTTATTGAAATGAAACACAGAAATATTTCATTGACATAAGTATTCACACCCCTGAGACAATACATGTTAGAATCACTTTTGGCAGCGATTACAGCTGAGTCTTTCTGGGTCTCCAAACAGTCTCTAAGAGCTTTACACACCTGGATTGTACAATATTTGCCCATTATTCTTCTAAAAATTGCCATAGATTTTCAAGCAGATTTAATGTCAAAACTGTAACTAGGCCACTCAGGAAGATTCACTATCTTCTTGGTAAGCAACTCCAGTGTAGATTCGGCCTTGTGTTTTAGGTTATTGTCCTACTGAAAGGTGAATTCATCTCCCAGTGGAAAGCAGACTGAACCAGGTTTTCCTCTAGGATCTGTTTAGCTCCATGCCGTTTATTTTTTATCTTGAAAAACTCCACAGTCCTTAACAATTACAAGCATACCCATAACATGAAGCAGCCACCACTATGCTTGAAAATATGTAGAGTGATACTCAGTAATGTGTTGTATTGGATTTGCCCTAAACATAACACTTTGCATTCAGGACAAAAAGTTAATTGCTTTGTCACATTTTCTGCAGTATTACTTTAGTGCCTTGTTGCGAACAGGATGTACAGTGGGGAAAAAAAGTATTTAGTCAGCCACCAATTGTGCAAGTTTTCCCACTTAAAAAGATGAGAGAGGCCTGTAATTTTCATCATAGGTACACGTCAACTATGACAGACAAATTGAGGGAAAAAAATCCAGAAAATCACATTGTAGGATTTTTAATGAATTTATTTGCAAATTATGGTGGAAAATAAGTATTTGGTCACCTACAAAAAAGCAAGATTTCTGGCTCTCACAGACCTGTAACTTCTTCTTTAAGAGGCTCCTCTGTCCTCCACTCGTTACCTGTATTAATGGCACCTGTTTGAACTTGTTATCAGTATAAAAGACACCTGTCCACAACCTCAAACAGTCATACTCCAAACTCCACTATGGCCAAGACCAAAGAGCTGTCAAAGGACACCAGAAACAAAATTGTAGACCTGCACCAGGCTGGGAAGACTGAATCTGCAATAGGTAAGCAGCTTGGTTTGAAGAAATCAACTGTGGGAGCAATTATTAAGAAATGGAAGACATACAAGACCACTGATAATCTCCCTCGATCTGGGGCTCCACGCAAGATCTCACCCCGTGGGGTCAAAATGATCACAAGAACGGTGAGCAAAAATCCCAGAACCACACGGGGGGAGCTAGTGAATGACCTGCAGAGAGCTGGGACCAAAGTAACAAAGCCTACCATCGGTAACACACTACGCCGCCAGGGACTCAAATCCTGCAGTGCCAGACGTGTCCCCTTGCTTAAGCCAGTACATGTCCAGGCCCGTCTGAAGTTTGCTAGAGTGTATTTGGATGATCCAGAAGAGGATTGGGAGAATGTCATATGGTCAGATGAAACCAAAATATAACTTTTTGGTAAAAACTCAACTCGTCGTGTTTGGAGGACAAAGAATGCTGAGTTGCATCCAAAGAACACCATACCTACTGTGAAGCATGGGGGTGGAAACATCATGCTTTGGGGCTGTTTTTTCTGCAAAGGGACCAGGACGACTGATCCGTGTAAAGGAAAGAATGAATGGGGCCATGTATCGTGAGATTTTGAGTGAAAACCTCCTTCCATCAGCAAGGGCATTGAAGATTAAACATGGCTGGGTCTTTCAGCATGACAATGATCCCAAACACACCGCCCGGGCAACGAAGGAGTGGCTTCGTAAGAAGCATTTCAAGGTCCTGGAGTGGCCTAGCCAGTCTCCAGATCTCAACCCCATAAAAAATCTTTGGAGGGAATTGAAAGTCTGTGTTGCCCAGCGACAGCCCCAAAACATCACTGCTCTAGAGGAGATCTGCATGGAGGAATGGGCCAAAATACCAGCAACAGTGTGTGAAGACTTACAGAAAACGTTTGACCTGTGTCATTGCCAACAAAGGGTATATAACAAAGTATTGAGAAACTTTTGTTATTGACCAAATACTTATTTTCCACCATAATTTGCAAATAAATTCATTAAAAATCCTTCAATGTGATTTTCTGGATTTTGTCTGTCATAGTTGACGTGTACCTATGATGAAAATTACAGGCCTCTCTCATCTTTTTAAGTGGGAGAACTTGCACAATTGGTGGCTGACTAAATACTTTTTTTCCCCACTGTATGTTTTGGACTTCTTTTCACTTACTATTGTGGAGTAACTACAATGTTGTTTATCCATCCTCAGTTTTCTCCTATCACAGCCATTAAACTCAGTAACTGTATTAAAGTCACCATTGGCCTCATGGTGAAATCTCTGAGCTGTTTCCTTCCTTCCTGAGTTAGGAAGGATACCTGTATCTTTGTAGTGACTGGGTGTATTGATACACCATCCAAAGTGTAATTAATAACTTTACCATGCTCAAAGGTATATTCAATGTCTGCTTTTTTGTATTTTTACCCACAATAGGTACCCTTCTTTGTGAGGCATTGGAAAACCTCCCTGGTCTTTGTGGTTGAATCCGTGTTTGAAATTCACTGCTTGACTGAGGGACCTTACAGATAATTGTATGTGTGGGGTACAGAGATGAGGTAGTCATTCAGAAATCATGTTAAAACCCCCTAGAGTTGATTGATACACCGGTATGTCAATCTAAGTAACATAATAAAAAAATCCCCTTTAAAATCCGTCAGTTTAAACTAGATATATCTGCATTGGATGCGTCTCATCTGCCACATCTGCCGATGTCGCACTTCCGCATCTGCGGTGAAAGGTGGCAGAGCTAGAGTGGTGTTTGTCAGACCATGAGAAATCCCGAAAATTGGTCTTCTCACGAAAACGTCTTGACCTACAAAGTTTTATGAGACTCTCACGAACATGATGGTGGTTTTCGTTTTGCTCTACGACCCCTACGTGTGAGGGGACTGGTCTGAAGGAAACCGCCAGTACCGGTTTTAAAATATGAAGGTAGTTTTGTGCCTACCCAAAAAAGTCCATGACTCTTATTATGTGACTTGTTAAGCAAATTCTTACTCTATAACGTATTTAGGCTTGCCATAACAAAGGGGTCGAATACTTATTGACTCAAGACATTTCAGCTTTTCATTCTTTATTAATTTGTAAAGAATTCGAAAAACATAAATCCACATGGGATATTGTGTGTAGTCTAGTGACAAAAAACTCAATTATATCAATTTAAAATTCAGGCTGTAACATAACAAAATGTGGAAAAAGTAAATGGGTATGAATACTTTCTGAAGGCACTGTAGTCTTTGTCTTATTTCTTATTTTTTATTTATAGTGTATTTTTGTTCTACCTAATGTTATTTTTAGTACGATATTGATATTGATTACTCCATTGTTGGGTTTAGAGCTAGCAAGAAAGGCATTTCCCTTTATTTGTGCACGTGACATTAAAACTTGAAACTTGAACCACCCTATGCTTTAACTTACCGACATCAGCGATCAGCTGATGATTGCATCATCTCTGACTCTCCATTTCTCAAAGTCACTCTCACCTATACAGTGAGGGAAAAAAGTATTTGATCCCCTGCTGATTTTGTACGTTTGCCCACTGACAAAGACATGATCAGTCTATAATTTTAATGGTAGGTTTATTTGAACAGTGAGAGACAGAATAACAACAAAAACAGAAAAACACATGTCAAAAATGTTATCAATTGATTTGCATTTGAATGAGGGAAATAAGTATTTGACCCCTCTGCAAAACATGACTTAGTACTTGGTGGCAAAACCCTTGTTGGAAATCACAGAGGTCAGATGTTTCTTGTAGTTGGCCACCAGGTTTGCACACATCTCAGGAGGGATTTTGTCCCACTCCTCTTTGCAGATCTTCTCCAAGTCATTAAGGTTTCGAGCCTGACGTTTGGCAACTTGAACCTTCAACTCGAACTTCAGACGGCCCTGTATATGTGCTTTCTTGAGCAGGGGGACCTTGCGGGCGCTTCAGGATTTCAGTCCTTCACGGCGTAGTGTGTTATCAATTGTTTTCTTGGTGACTATGGTCTCAGCTGCCTTGAGATCATTGACAAGATCCTCCCGTGTAGTTCTGGGCTGATTCCTCACCGTTCTCATGATCATTGCAACTCCACGAGGTGAGATCTTGCATGGAGCCCCAGGCCGAGGGAGAGTGACAGGTCTTTTGTGTTTCTTCCATTTGCGAGTAATCGCACCAACTGTTGTCACCTTCTTACCAAGCTGCTTGGCGATGGTCTTGTAGCCCATTCCAGCCTTGTGTAGGTCTACAATCTTGTCCCTGACATCCTTGGAGAGCTCCTTGGTCTTGGCCATGGTGGAGAGTTTGGAATCTGATTGATTGATTGCTTCTGTGGACAGGTGTCTTTTATACAGGTAACAAGCTGAGATTAGGAGCACTCCCTTTAGGAGTGTGCTCCTAATCTCAGCTCGTTACCTGTATAAAAGACACCTGGGAGCCAGAAATCTTTCTGATTGAGAGGGGGTCAAATACTTATTTCCCTCATTAAAATGCAAATCAATTTATAACATTTTTGACATGCGTTTTTCTGGATTTTTTTGTTGTTATTCTGTCTCTCACTGTTCAAATAAACCTACCATTAAAGTTATAGACTGATCATTTCTTTGTCAGTGGGCAAACGTACAAAATCAGCAGGGGATCAAATACTTTTTTCCCTCTCTGTACAGGTAACTGCCAAAATAAT